>NW_024387209.1:2044691-2494691 GCF_900408965.1 Simochromis diagramma | reverse complement strand
GACAAAAGAATTTCTGTGGCTGCAATATGACCAGCTAAATAACCAGGGCTGCACATAAGTGGTCCGCAGGTGCGCATTCGCTGTCAAAATAAAAAACACGCACAAGGGTTAGGGTTAAATTTAAAAACTGTACTTTTGAGTTAAAATATATATTTATAATTTTAATAAATGACAAATTAAAAAGGCATGAACATTTTTTTTTGTATCGAAAAAATATCGAACCGTGACACCAAAGTATCGAACCGAACCGAACCGTGAATTTTGTGTATCATTACACCCCTAATATGTATATATATGTATGTGTATATGTATATATGTGTATATATATGTATGTGTACATATACAGCATGTGAGGGAGGGAGGAGCAGACGTGACCTTTGGCCAGCTGCTCAAGGCACTTCATGATGACAGATGTCAGTGCAACAGGATGGTAGTCATTCAGACAGGAGACCACTGATTTCTTAGGAACAGGAATGATGGTGGGTGTTTTGAGGGATGTGGGGGCCACTGACTGGCTCAGGGAGAGGTTGAAGATATTGGTGAACACCCCTTTGTTCCTGCTATTTTACAAAGTAACATGAAAGTAATGTAACGAGTAGTATAACAAATTACTTTTTAAACAAGTAACATTCTGCATTACTCGAAAGAAGAAAAGTGTTCTGTGTAATATTTGTAATAATGACTTTTTAAACTACAGAGTCCAACAGTGATCACAGCAAAGAGGGGAGAAAACCTCAACAAACACGCACAAACATTTGACCCACAGCATGCAATTTGCATGAAAGTAATTTTTTTATTGTTGCTTAGCAATGGTTGTGACTCTGAAAATGGAGCAAATGAGAATCGATAATGGAATCGGAATTGCTAAATTCTTATCAGTTGTCATCCCTAGAAATATTGTTACCTCTGGTTTTTACTTTTTCTCCTTCAGTATCAGTGCAAATGTGTTGGTATTGTCTGAGTGGTGGCACTTTTCATTCTGAACTGTTTAGAGCAGTTCAGTCTGAAATCTGAACTTTTGGGCTCAAAGGGATTACTTTCACGTACACTGACCCTAGATCTATGACATGAAAGAAGGAACAGCCAAATAGAGCCACTTTTATTAGAATTAAAACTGAATTTAAAATAAAATCATTTTCTCTTCTTTCTCACTCAGAGTGCAGACATGTCTGCTGCCAGCTGTCTTCTATCTGAAGATCAGTTTCTGTGCTCCATCTGTCTGGATGTCTTCACTGATCCAGTCTCCACACCATGTGGACACAACTTTTGCAAAAACTGCATCAGTCAACACTGGAATATCAGTGAGAGGTGTCAGTGCCCTGTGTGTAAAAAGGTGTTTCAGACCAGACCTGAGCTGCACATCAACACTTTCATCTCTGACATGGTTTCTCAGTTCAGACATGAAACTCAGCAGAAAGTCAGCAGCAGCAGCTCAGAGCAACAAGCTGCCAAACCAGGAGAAGTTCCCTGTGACATCTGCACTGGAACCAAACTGAAGGCTCTGAGGTCCTGCCTGGTGTGTCTGGCCTCCTACTGTCAGACTCACCTGGAGCCTCACCTGATAGCTTCATGTCTGAAAAAACATCAGCTGATTGATCCGGAGGAGAACCTGGAAGGCAGGATGTGTATGAAGCACGATAAACCTCTGGAGCTGTTCTGTAAGACCGATCAGACATGTGTCTGCATGCTCTGCTCTGTTATAGACCACAATACTCATGAGTTTGTTCCTCTGAGAGAAGAATATGAAGGAAAGAAGGCAGAACTGGGGAAGACTGAAGCTAAAATTCAACAGATGATCCAGAAGAGACGACTGAAGATTCAGGAGATCAAAGAGTCAGTAAAGATGAGTACAGCTGCTGCAGACAGAGAGAAAGCAGAAGGTGTTCAGGTCTTCACTGCTCTGAAGAAGACTCTCAGGAGACGTCTGAACGAGCTCATAAAGGAGATCGAAGATAAACAGGAAACAACAAAGAAACAGGCTGAAGGTTTCATCACAGATCTGGAACAGGAAATCTCTGAGCTGATGAAGAGAAGCTCTGAGGTGGAGCAGCTCTCACGCTCTAAAGATCACCTCCACCTCCTCCAAAGCAACTCATCCCTGAAAGCTGCTCCAACCACCAAGGACTGGAGAGAGGTCAGTATCCATCCACCATCATATGAGGGGACTGTGGTGAGAGCTGTGGATCAGCTGAAGGAGACACTCAGTAAAGACATGAAGAAGCTGTTTGAGGCTGAACTGAAGAGGGTCCAGCAGTATGCAGTGGATGTAACTCTTGATCCTGATACAGCACATCCATATCTCATCCTGTCTGATGATGGAAAACAAGTACACTGTGGTGAAGAGGAGAATGATCTTCCAGACAACCCAGAGAGATTTTCTGAAATTCCTATTGTTTTAGGAAAGCAGAGTTTCTCTTCAGGCAGATTTTACTTTGAGGTTCAGGTTAACGACAAGACCAACTGTTCCTTAGGAGTGGCCAGAGAGTCAGTCAACAGAAAGGAAGAAATCGCACCGCGTCCTGAGAAAGGTTACTGGAGTGTAGGAGTATATGAAAACATTTGTGTAGCTCTCGAGGGTCTTCCAGTCTGTCTTCCTCTTCAGTCTTATCCTGAGAAGGTGGGGGTGTTTGTGGATTATGAGGAGGGTCTGGTCTCCTTTCATAATGTTGATGATGCAGCTCTTATCTACTCCTTTACTGGCTGCACCTTCACTGAGAAACTCTACCCATTCTTCAGTCCTGAAGTTAGTGATCATCTGATCATCTGTCCTGTCAATCTGTCAATTTGATCTTTTTCTATATGGACATTTCATAAATTACAGGTTAATCTCAACATTTCTCTTCCAGGTTGCTGTGAAAAAGTTTTTGCGCCATGAAAATGCACTAGTTTTTCTATTTTTCAATAAAATAAAAGAGATGTTGTTAGAACACCAGCAGTGATCAGCTTTACTGAGACACATTCATTGTAAAAATGCACTACTTATCCATGGTAACACTTTATAATATGGCCGGTGAGTAAGGGTTTAATTCCTCTACAGGTTTTTTTTTTTTTCTTTTTTAGCTGAAATTACAATCTGATTATATTAACCTCAAAATAGTTGGTGTTATGAAGTGTATTTATTTAAAACACTATATTTGATGATTCATGGTTAATAACAATAATTATATTTAAAGTATAATCTTAAATAAAAGTTTGCACATACTGGTGGATCATCTATTGCAGAAAAGTAAAATGTTGTTGCTAATCCATTAATTCAGTGCAGTTGCATCAGAAACCTTACACTGTATGGTGGTCTGATGAATTTGGTAGGTACTGTACACTAGAAAGTAGGTTTAATAACAAATATCATACATTTTACAGGAAAGGAAACACAAATTAGACTGTCAGTCAAGGTTAAGTAGAGCATAGTTTTCAGGTGTTTTAGTGGGGAAAAAAAACTAAAAGGAGACATTCATGGTCTTTCTTCTGTTATAATTTTGACTCTCAAAATTTTGAGAGTCAAATTTTGTAACATAAGAGGAGAGTTGAGCACTGTACCATTCATGATTGACACCAACACAGCATAACAAAAATATAACAACACAATAAACAATCCAGCCTGTTAGCCTTACCCACCGCCTTTCAGAGGTGGAGCAACACCTGAAAGAGGAGGGCTTCAGTGTCAGAGACGAGACCTGAAACTTAAAATGAGAGCTGCAGCTCAGCAAATCTGTTTCTCTACAAAGGAATCTTAAACTGAACTCATCCAGCCTTTCTCAACGGGGTTACCACCACGACAGGCACCAACTACCTCGCGGCCACAGCTCAGTACACAAGCCTCAGCAGTGGTCCCCAACCCCTGGGCCATGGACCGGTACTGGGCCGCGAGAGTTGAAGCTCTGGTGTGAAATTTATGGTTTTCAGGGTTTTTATCGTTAACTTGGTTTCTCTAAGTCTTTTCCCATGTTGTAGTTGTGTGTCTTATTTTGAAAGAAATCTTTACGCCTTACTATAGCGACCAGAGAGCATTAAGGAGCAGAGACTCAGACGAGAGACAAGGGACAATATATACACAGAGATGTGATAAAGAAAGCAGAAACACAAGGTAGTTTTTCACTGTTGCATTTTATATTTTAAATGGAGCAATGGAACCACTATTGGGGGATGCTAAGAGGAAGAAGACAGCTGCTGGCACAAAGAAATGTCATGGTCCCAAGTTTTCAACATTTCAGTTCTGTTTATTATTAAGATTTTTTTTTGTTTATTTTATTGTATTTTTTTCTTGTAATTTTGAATTTGTATTCTAGTTTATATTAATTTTGTTTTCCATGATCTAATTCCCTGTTTTGGTTGTCTTCTTTTGTTATTTGTAATTAGAGTTATTGTTTATACTTGATCCCCTGGATTTCAGTTTTCCTGCCATCCTGTTTTCCCCATGTCTGTAAAGTCTGTGTTTCTGTTTTTGATGTTCCCATGTTTGATTCTTTCCTGTTTTATTTCGATAGTCTCTTGTGTTGTGTGCATTGCATTTAGCTTTGTTTCCCCTGTCTTTAATTAATTATCTTTCATTTCAGCTGTGTGCTTTGATGATTCTCAATTCAATTCAATTTTATTCATATAGCGCCAAATCACAACCATACAAACTAAACATATGATGTAAGTGATGTTCTTGTAAGTGACGGATATACCAGGGAGGTTGAAGTGAGACAACACACACAGTTCTGTTACATTCAATTCAGTTCTGCTTTATTTATATAGCGCCAAATCACTACAACAGTTGCCTCAAGGTGCTTTATACTGTAAGGTAGACCCTACAATAATACATACAGAGAAAAAACCCAACAATCATATGACCCCCTATGAGCAAGCACTTTGGCGACAGTGGGAAGGAAAAACTCCCTTTTAAAAGGAAGAAACCTCCGGCAGAACCAGGTCAGGGAATCTGCTGCGACCGGTTGGGGTGAGAGAAGGAAAACAGGATAAAGACATGCTGTGGAAAAGAGACAGAAATTATTAACAATTGTGATTCAGCAGAGAGGTCTGTTAACACATAGTGAGTGTTAAAGGTGACTGAAAAGGAAATAATGGATCATGGAAATCTGCCAGCAGTCTACACCTGTTGCAGTATAACTAAGGGAGGGTTCAGGGTCACCTGGTCCAGCCCTAACTATATGCTTTAGCAAAAGTGAAAGTTTCAATCCTAATCTTAAAAGTAGAGATAGTGTCTGTCTCCCGAATCCAAACTGGAAGCTGGTTCCACAGAAGAGGGGCCTGAAAACTGAAGGCTCTCCCTCCCATTCTACTTTTAAATACTCTAGGAACAACAAGTAAGCCTGCAGTGCGAGAGCAAAGTGCTCTAATAGGGTGATATGGTACTACAAGGTGTTTAAGATAAGATGGGGCCTGATTATTTAAGACCTTGTATGTGAGGAGCAGGATTTTGAATTCAATTCTGGATTTAACAGGAAGCCAATGAAGGGAAGCCAAAACAGGAGAAATATGCTCTCACTTTCTAGTCCCTGTCAGTACTCTTGCTGCAGCATTTTGGATTAACTGAAGGCTTTTCACGGAGTCTTCAAAAGTTGAATCTGTTCCTCTGGATGTAGCGTTTTGTGGGAGAAACGTTTCGTCACTCATGCAAGTGACTTCTTCAGTCTGAGCAAACTGCAGGTTATAAACAGTACATTTGCATAATGACTGAAACCAGCCCAGTGAAGGAACAATGGGCGGGGAGGTCAGTTCCTTAATCTTAATTAGGCAAATTCTCATGACCATTGATCAACAACCACTGACCAAAGCCCACTGATCAATGGCCATGAGTACCATTCACAGAGAGTTGGGGAATGGCTGCAATCACAGCATTGTAAGATGGCGAAAGAGGAGGGGGCATTAAGGGTACATCTTTCGCCATCTTACAATGCTGTGATTTACTTACCTGGATGATTGAGCATGCATCAAGACGCTTTTCAGGGAGTTTTTAGGATATCCTGATAATAATGAATTACAGCAGTCCAGGCTAGAAGTAATAAATGCATGAACTAGTTTTTTTAGCGTCACTCTGAGACAGGATATTTCTAACTTTAGAGATGTTGCGCAAATGGAAGAAAGCAGTTTTACATATTTGTTTAATATGTGCTTTGAAGGACATATCCTGGTCAAAATTGACTCCAACATTCCTCACAGTGTTACTGGAGGCCAAGGTAATACCATCCAGAGTAAGAATCTGGTTAGATCTGATATTTCTAAGATTGTCAGGGCCGAGTACAATAACCTCAGTTTTATCTAAATTAAGAAGCAGAACGTTAGCGGCCATCCAGGTCTTTATGTCTTTAAGACATTTCTGCAGTTTAACTAAATGGTGTGTGTTATCTGACTTCATGGATAAATAGAGTTAGGTGTCATCTGCATAGCAGTGAAAATGTATGCTGTTTTCTAATGATACTGCCTAAGGGGAAACATGTATAATGTAAACAGAATTGGTCCTAACACTGAACCCTGTGGAACTCCATAATTAACCTCAGTGTGTGAAGAGGACTCTCCATTTACATGCACAAATTGGAGTCTATTAGATAGATATGATACAAACCACTGCAGTGCAGTACCTGTAATACCTACAACTAGCTCTAATCGCTCTAATAGAATATTATGGTCGACAGTATCGAACGCTGCACTGAGGTCTAGCAGGACAAGCACAGAGATGAGTCCACTGTCAGAGGCCATAAGACAATCATTTGTAACCTTCACTAAAGCTGTTTCTGTGCTGTGATGAGCTCTGAAACCTGACTGAAACTCTTCAAATAAACCATTCCTCTGCAGATGAGCAGTTAGCTGTTTGACAACTACTCTTTCAAGGATTTTTGATATGAGAGGAAGGTTGGAGATTGGCCTATAATTAGCTAAGACAGTTGGGTCTAGGGATGGCTTTTTGAGTAAAGGTTTAACTACAGCCAGCTTGAAGGCCTGTGGTACATAGCCGATTATTAGAGATAGGTTGATCATATTTAAGATTGAAGAATTAATTAATGGCAGGACTTCTTTGAGCAGTTTTGTAGGAATGGGCTCTAAAAGACACGTTGATGGTTTGGAGGAAGTAATTATTGAAGTTAACTCAGAAAGATCAATTGGAGAAAAAGAGTCTAACTTAACATCAATGGTACTAAGAGTAGCTGTAGATAATATTACATCTGTGAGATGATTTTGAGTATTTTTTCTCTAATGGTTAAAATTTTAATTCATGAAGTCATTACTAGTTAACGTTAAAGGGATTGTTGGCTCAAAAGAGCTCTGACTTTTTGTCAGGCTGGCTACAGTGCTGAAGAGAAACCTGGGGTTGTTCTTATTTTCTTCAATCAGTGATGAATAGTAAGATGTTCTGGCTTTGCGGAGGGCTTTCTTATAAAGCAATAAACTATTTCTCCAGGCTAAATGATGATCTTCTAAATTTGTGACACGCCATTTCCTCTCCAGCTTACGAGTCATCTGCTTTAGGCTACGTGTTTGAGAATTATACCACGGAGTCAGGTACTTCTGATTTGAGGCCTTAGTTTTCATCGGCGCTACAGTATCCAGAGTCGTACATAGTGAGGAGGTAAAATTATTAACAAGATGATCGACCTCTGTTGGGGTAGCGTTCAGATAGCTGCTCTGCTCTATGTTGGTACAGGGCATTGAAGATGATAACAGTGGGTGGATTATATTCTTAAACTTAGTTACAGCGCTTTCAGAAAGACATCTACTGTGATAGAGTCTACTCTCCACTGCTGTGTAATCAATTATTGTAAATGTAAATGTTATCATGAAATGATCAGACAGGAGAGGGTTTTCAGGATACACTGTTACATGTTCAGTTTCTATGCCATATGTTAAAACAAGATCTAGAGTGTGATTAAAGTGGTGGGTGGGATTAAGTCTAATAACAGATTAAATGCTGTGTTGAAGCTGTCATTTTTAGCATTAACATGAATGTTAAAAACACCCACAATAATTATCTAAATAATTTATCTGAGCTGAGCACTTAATCAGATAAAATAGTCTGAGAAATTAGACAGAAACTCTGTGTAAGGCCCAGGTGGACAATAGATGATAACAAATAAGACTGATTTTAAAATTTTTACAGTTTGGGTGGACAAGGTTAATTTCTCGACTTAATTTGTGTCTATGTGACAGCAGTGGAAATAATGACCATAGAACATGTTTTATTGCAGAAAAATTAGCCTGAGAAGAGACAACTGATCCAAAATTGTAGTAACATGAAGGCTTGAAGCATTTTCCCTAATCATCAAATAGGGAAAATGCTGGCACCTCGTTTAGATCTTATCATAAAGATGAGCTCTAAACGAGGTGCGTTCATGTAGAGATACAGACTCCACTCAGATTCATTTCTCAGTCCACTGTGTGGTAGAAATCTCTGAATGAGTTTATTTCTCCTGTTCCTGTCAGATATTCAGCAGACAGCTGAGGGTCTATACATCAGTGTGTAGTGTTTAATGTTTTAGATTTGACTGTGAATTTAAATCTTTGATTCACAGAAACTTTCCTGTTCATGGGTGTCATTAAATCAAAAGTAGATGTTTCTGCTGTTGTTGTAATAATAAAGTCTGATTTCTGTTGTTAAGGTCTTTATAAAAACACATGTCTTTTGAGCATTAAAACATGAAGTGATCAGGGTAATGTGCTATAATAAAGAGTTTAAAGACTTCATTTCCAGCTGTCTGCAGATGTTCTCGTTCCCATCGAGAGGTGAACAACCGTACTGTAAACTCGTCCTAAGTGGGAAAACGAGTCTGAGCTTCACAGCGGCCTCACAGTTACATTGTGATTTTTATACACACGGGTTTAAATGGTTTAAATTAAGTATTAAAGCTCAGAGCGCCCTCTGCTGGATTTTCACTCAAAGTGATACATTTACATTTGGAGCTGTCATGTTAATGCAGGCTAATCATCAAATTGGGAAAATGGTGAATCAGTACAGCCTAAATGACCCTCAGGATGATGAAGCTGAGGGTTTGCTGGATTGAAGAAAACTGCAGAGCTCCTAATGGCTCCCCAAAACACAAATACACATAAAACAGGAAGTTTATCACCTGATTTCCTGCAAGTGTGAGAAAAAAATAACTTCCCTTTGTATAATTCAGCTGATATTTATGTGACCAGAGTCACAGAGTTTTACCTCTGAGGGGTTAAAAAATACGTCAGAATAGTGACGTCAAGCAGATTTGTTTTGCTGTATTGACTGGGATCAGCTGATCTGTGCTGCTGTTCTGGTTTTCATTGTTTTGCTCTTTTCATGTCTTGAATTTAGTTACTGAGGTCCATTTTAACTTTTATGTTTGAGGCAAGTAGTAAAGTGTGACCTGTACAAGGACCATTACTGCCACTGAGTAATTGGTAGACGCTGACTGTGTGCCAAACATTTACTCAAGTTGAAGTCGAGCCACCACTGACCTACACTTACATTAGAGACGCACTGCTATACCTCTGTTATGCTGGATGAATCTGTCAAGGCTATTAAAATACACTTGTCTCATAGAAAAAAAAATTTAAAAGGAGGGAGAGGAGGGAGCGATACAAGAGCGTTCCCCGGGCAAGGCAGTGGATCTCCACTGGTAAGCATGATACTCTGTAACACACTGTCACTCAGAAGAAAATTGGAGGAGTTTGCACCTCCTTGAAAACATGTTTTGAACGCTGGATCTCTGTGATCAAATTGCAGGGTCTTTCTCTTGTGCGTGCAAAGAAAAAAAAAAACTTGGGGGAAGAACCGAGAGGGGTGGCAGCTGCATGTTGGTGGGGGACAGTTGGTACAGAAATGACACGATCAGAGAAACTGATTTCTGAAGCACTGGGGAAATCCCAAAGACTCCACCTGTGTTTTGTTTGTTGAAACCATCTCTGCTTTTAATGTGTTAAAGCATCATCTCCTTTTACAGAACCCAAGTCAGGTGTCTGGTGCAGTTTGCCATGAAGGTGATGGAGGACTGAAGACCTCTCCATACAATCCATTCATGAGTGACCTGTATTCATTGAGTCACAGAGCTTTATTAGACCCTCATCTATCCTCCATCCTGAGGAGTAGCTCTTGCCTTCTGGCAGAAGAGACAGAGTCCCAAAATGCTGAATAGCATTAAAAATTAATTTGCCTGCATGTCAATCAGGGTTTTTAATGATCATTTTTAAAGTTATCTGTGCAATATGAGAATTGTGGAGTGTTTGTTTTCACTAAATTGACTGGTTATTAACAGATAGACTTCTGTTCTTTATCAATTTATTTATTTCTCTTTTATTCAAATGTTTAGATAAGCTAAGATAACTTTTTATTGTCATTGCACAGTCATACATAGTACAACAGTGCAATTCAATTGGAAAACAGTCCCACGCTGCACTACATACAACACGACACGACACATCACAGTAACTTAAGTAATAAAACGAAGAATAGGTGTGCGTGTATTGCACATTGTTATTATTGCACAGTGATTATTATTCCACCTTGTTATAAATATAAATATTATTTTTGTTATTGGTGTTACCCCCCAAAAAGTTCAGGTAGGTAGCCAATAAGGTCAGCTGTTTGCACTGATTAGGGCTGTTCCTCTGTTGTAAAATCTGTCCTTTAGTCTGTTTGTCCACAACCTCAGCAGCCTGAACCTCCTGCCAGATGGCAGCAGCTTGAACACCCGGTGTCCTGGGTGTGTACAGTCTTGTAAGATGTTGCGTGCCCTCTTGAGACAGCGAGTTCTGTGAAGGTCCGTCAGGGAGGGAAGGTTTATTAACACTTTGTGAAGGAAGCTTCAATGACAGCAACTGAGCCCACAGCAAATATTAATATTAATAAAGTATCACTCAGTGTAAATGGTGTTTTTTTTTTCAGATTCAATGTTTGAATATACTTGAGTTGAGGCTTCATATCAAACAGCAGACGATTCACTTTCTTTGTTTCCATCATAAAAAATAGTTTTGCTGTTTTTCCACACATGAGCAACATAATCTGTGTTTTTCTCTTTACTGTTTCAGCTGAAGAACCAAAAGGGTCCTGCTACTACCTCTTTCCTCTTTCCGGGGATTTCGAATTCAGCTTTTCCAAAAAGCCTGCTCCATGTGACTGAAATGTAACACATATGCATGCAGGTCCATAAGTACCTGCAGGAACTGCAGAAAGAGGCGGAGACTCAACTTAGACAGACTACATTTGAATGTATCCTGATAAATATTCATAGCAGAAGTTGCCGCTGAGCCGGCAGAAGGAAGAGGTGGAGCAGCATCTGAAAGAATCTAAAAGTGAAACTTAAAGCGAGTTTCTCTTCAACGTGCATCCAGCCTTTCTTAGCAGCACAGCAGAGCTTCTGTCCAACACTGGTAAGTACAGATGTCCATGATCACACTGTTTTAAAGGGCAACTTGTTGATCCTCCTCATTTTATAACCTGTAAATGATGACATGATGATGAGGATGAGGGGAGACTCTGGTGTGACAAGGCACTTCTCTTTCATTAAATCCCTCAGCAGCGCCGATTCAAAGTAAAAACTGTCCCTAACCAATTAAAGGGGAATGATCTAGACTCATAAAAAGACCCTAGAAATATTCTTAATGAGTTAAAGACATCAAAATTACCAACAAAGGTCAGCGGTGCAGCTTCTTCTTTCCAGATGCTGAACTTCAGCTCTGCACAGAGGCTGAAATGCAACAAACTTGTTTTGTTCTTCGGTTGTTGTTTCAAAAGGATGAAATGAGAGTTGACTTAATAGCGGCACTCATCAGACTACATGTGTTGGATTGAGACAAAGAAGGCAGATGGCTTGAGCATGTATTGAAGCAGCAGTTTGGGGAGGGCCTCAGAGGGGACTGGTGGTGGCTCCCCTGGCCTGGCAGATCTTTGTGTACTAATGAGAGATAAATGAACCAAAAAAGAGTGGGAGGTGCATGGAAATAAGAACAAGCATTCGTAGTGCAGGAGGATCATATACAGACAGAGAACAGGAAAGGGCACGTATGGGGGGGTGTTCCTGCGTCTGAAAATCAGATGAATGATCTCTACTAAAAATGCTATCATTCAGCCACAAATCCACAGTGGAAGCATTTAGCTGTCACTTCTCTGGTTTTTGAAGTGAATTACATGGTTTGGATTTCAGTCTGCTCACTTTTATTACTGTTTATTCAAGATTCAAGATTTTTATTTACCATTTGTGCACAGGACCAGCAGTCCATGCACATTGGAATTCCTGTGCAGAGCTCTCCAGGTCAAGTCACAGTTTTTACAAGATAAAGACAAATCAACTAAAAAGGAAAATAGAAATAAAGTGAGGAATAGAACAATCATAGTATTTACTATGTACAAAAACACTGTACAGTAAGTAGTGTAAGTAGTGCTGTGTTATTTTAAGTGTTCAGTGTTTTTTGTTTGCCATCAGTCTGACTGTGGCGTGTTTAGTGTTGTGTGAGTATTTCAGTGTTTTGCCATAAGTCTGACAGCTGCGGGGAAGAAGCTCTTGAAAAATCTTGTTCTCTGCGTGAAGATGCTGTCCGTTATGTTGTGTCTCAGTTTATATGTGCAGTTTTTGTGTCTGAGCAGAGAGTTACCTGGATGGTGTGAGTCCCTGATAATTCTCTCTGCTCTTTTGTCGGTAGTGTTGTGTGTATAGAAAGTCCATGGAAGGAAGTTTTGTCCCTATGATGCTCTCCGCAGACTTTATGACTCTTTGCAGAGCTTTCCTCTCTGTCTGTGTGGTTTTCCCATACCAGACAGTAATGCCTGCATTGAGGATGCTCTCAATCAGTCTACTCTAGGTCTGGGTGAGAAGGCGGTGGTTCATGCTGGCTTTCCCGAGCAGCCTAATGAAATAAAGCCTTTGCTGGGCTTTTTTCACTGTTGCTGTGGTGTTGAGAGTCTAGCTCAAGTCTGATGTAACCTGCAGTCCCAGGAATCTGTGGCTGTTGGCCCTCTCCACCTCTGTCCCTTTGACAACAAGAGGCTGCAGGGGAGGGGGGTTCTTCCTGATGTCCAGTATTAATTCCTTGGTCTTGTCTGTGTTGATGATGGGGTAGTTTTCTTCACCACAGACAAGAATGTTGTCTACTAGAGTCCTCCTATTCTCACCACCTGTGGTCTGTCTGTCAAAAAGTCCAGAATCCAGTTGCAAGTCGGAGTCGGGATGTTGAGGTCCGTCAGCTTCTTGATCATCTTGCCAGGGTGGTTGGTGTTGAAAGCAGAGCTGTAGTCCAGGACGAGCATCCTGACATATGTTCTGCTACTTTCCAGGTGTTGCAGTGTGTGGTGCAGGGCTATTGCTGTTGCATCATCCACTGATTGATTGGGATGGAATGCAAACTGGGGGTTGGTCTATAGTGTCCGGGACCGTGTGATTAATGTGTGTAAGTGCCACTGGCCTGAAGTCGTTCAGGGCGGATGTTTCCGGTCTTTTGGGAACTG
The DNA here is from genome assembly GCF_900408965.1 of Simochromis diagramma. Classification (NCBI taxonomy): domain Eukaryota; kingdom Metazoa; phylum Chordata; class Actinopteri; order Cichliformes; family Cichlidae; genus Simochromis; species Simochromis diagramma. The sequence continues at coordinate 2,481,286 of NW_024387209.1, read as the reverse complement.
GTATAATGATGGAGGATTTAAAAATATGTGGGACTACTGCCTGGGATAGTGACAGGTTGAAGATATCCATGTGCACACAAGCTAGTTGTTACCCACTGGCTTTCAGTACTCTGGGAGGAACTCCATCGGGTTCCACAGCCTTGTGGGGGTTCACTTTTTTCAGAGCTTTCAGAACCTGTGTGTGTGTCACCAGGAAGGCGGTGTCTGTGGGGTCACAGGAGGTCTTTGAGGGTGAGTCTGTGTTCAATCAATCAATCAATCAAAGCTTTATTCGTCACATGCAGGTTGCCCTGCAGTGAAATGGGACCCCCCCCCCCCGACCTTACACATATAGCACAAACATTACATGGGGATACAGGTCGGAGATTGGTAGCATTAGAGAAAAAAAAACATTGAAATGTACACTACAATGGGGAAAGTACAAGAGGAAAAAAAGAGACCCCTACTCACGGTATGCTTCCATAGTAGGACAGCATGAGAACAGGAAACAAAAAAACTCCTCTGCACAAAAAAGCACATAAATGTCCACAGCACAACATTGTGAAGACATGACAAGCCACGGGGGTGGGTGGGGGGTGAGGAGTAATCCGAAGCGAACACAGCAGCCGCCCTGCACAGTGCTACCATTCCAGCGCGGCACACAGACCCGCCGTGTTCCCTCGCAGGAAACAAGCATCGAAGGCGTTGGAAAGGGAGGGGGGATGAGTGTGTGCTTATCAGTGTAAGTGTATGTGTATGCGTGTCCATAGTTCAGCTGAGACAGCGTTCTTCGCCCTGCCAGGCTAAGTAAACAGTCCCCAGCCAACCCAGGTGGCCTTGCATGGAATGGGAAGGAACAGTCTTCTTTTCCAACAACTCATGAGAATTTCGAGCTGTCTTTTAGTTGGATAGCTGCTAGTTCCTCCATGATGTTATTTACCTTCAGTTCCGTGGTCTAGTCGCTCTTTTGCTCACAGAGCAGATTCTGAGACCTCACGACTGCAGCCAACTGATCCGTGATGTATTCCAACTTCTGCCCATAGGTGTTGATTTGAGCGGATTCTTCCCTGATGTATCCCAATATCCGCTCAGAGATGTTGTTCTGAGTATCCACTGCAGTCGCAATCGCCTCCAAGCTCTCAACCATGCTCCCGTCTGTGAGCCCTGTCTGAAAAACCGCACCTCGTCCCGTCAATTCAATCTCAGCGGGCAGCTTTGTGGGGGTTTGAACAGCTGGTTCCGCTTTTATTCTCCAATAAGCAAGGGCCAAGCCAGCTCCGATCAGCAAGAACCCTGTTACCATGGTTCCGAATAGGTAGATATCTGCAGCGTCCTCGACCGACGGTCCCGCCAGGCACACGATCCTCCATTTCTGCCACCCGTCCATCGTGTACCCAGCAGGGAAAGTCCCTCCAGGGCACTCGGGCTCTCCCAAGCCCAGACTTGTCGTTGAGAAAAGGGTGACAATAGCATTCAGAGACCAGTTGATCAAATCCATAGTTCTCTTTAGGTTTTAGAAACAGACTGTGAAAGAGTGTTCCAGGGAAGTGAAAAAAAAAACATGAGACAAGACAAGGACATAAGCAGCTAAGCAGGGAAGATAGGGGAAAGGAGGAGAGGAGAAAAGTGCGACCGCCTTCGCTGAGAGCCAAACGAGAAGGCCTGTCAAACCTGGCATAGAAGGTGTTGAGGCTGTCTGGTAGGGTGGTGTCTCGGGGGTCTGTGGTTGTTGTAGTTCCCCTGTAGTTTGTGACAGCTTGAATTCCCTGCCACATGCTGCGTGTGCTGTTGTTCAGGTAGTAGCCTTCAAGTTTTTCTGAGTGGCCCCTCTTTGCTGCGCTGATGGACTTCTGCAGTTCATAGCGGGCGGCTCTCTTATACACCCCCTGCTCTCCTGCCTTGAAGGTCTCCCTCCTCTCCCTGATTTTCTGTTTAATGTCTCCATTAAACCGGGGTTTTTGGTTGGGGAATCTACGCACAGTCCTGTTAAACACTAGTTTATGTAGTTGCTAACAGTCTCTGTGTATTCATGGATGTCGTTAGCTGTTCCTTTGAAGATGCTCCAGTCTGTAGCTTCTAAACAGCCCTAAAGGCTGGCTTTTGCACTGTCAGTTCAGGTGTTAATAGTACTGACTGTGACTGGGTTTGTCTTGAGCTTTTTGTTATAGATGGGTTTTAGCCATGTCATGTGGTCAGACTTTCCGAAATGAGGTTTTGGTTCAGCTGAGAAGGCATTTATGATGTTGCTGTAACAGTGATCCAGTATTTTATTTCCCCAGTTTGGTTACAAACTGATGCAGTTTAGGCATGTTTTCCCGGAGATTACAGTGATTAAAGTCTCCCAGAACAATTACAGCAGTGTTTGGGTGTTTATTTTCATGCTTGTTGATCATGTCGTGCAGCTCCTTCAGTGCAGCCTCCTCCTTAGCGGACGGGGGGGGGGGGGCGAATGTACACGACACTCACAATGATGCACTGCAGTTTTCTGGGCAAATAAAAAGGCCTTAACCTTAGAGTCAGAAATTCCACATTTTCATAGCAAGGTTTTGAAATGATCATACAGTCAGTACACCACGATTGCTTGACGAGGGCGGCCGTTCTTCCACCGCTTACAGTGGGGCAAAAAAGTATTTAGTCAGCCACCGATTGTGCAAGTTCCCCCACTTAAAATGATGACAGAGGTCAGTAATTTGCACCAGAGATACACTTCAACTGTGAGAGACAGAATGTGAAAAAAAAATCCATGAATTCACATGGTAGGATTTGTAAAGAATTTATTCGTAAATCAGGGTGGAAAATAAGTATTTGGTCACCTCAAACAAGGAAAATCTCTGGCTCTCACAGACCTGTAACGTCTTCTGTAAGAAGCTTTTCTGTCCCCCACTCGTTACCTGTATGAATGGCATCTGTTTGAACTCATCATCTGTATAAAAGACACCTGTCCACAGCCTCAAACAGTCAGACTCCAAACTCTGCCATGGACAAGACCAAAGAGCTTTCAAAGGACACCAGGAAAAGTATTGTAGACCTGCACCAGACTGGGAAGAGTGAATCTACAATAGGCAAGCAGCTTGGTGTGAAAAAATCAACTGTGGGAGCAATCATCAGAAAATGGAAGACATACAAGACCACTGATAATCTCCCTCGATCTGGGGCTCCACGCAAGACCTCATCCCGTGGGGTCAAAATGATCATGAGAACGGTGAGCAAAGATCCCAGAACCACACGGGGGGACCTGGTGAATGACCTGCAGAGAGCTGGGACCAAAGTAACAAAGCTCACCATCAGTAACACACTACAACGGCAGGGAATCAAATCCCGCAGTGCCAGACGTGTACCGCTGCTGAAGCCAGTGCATGTCCAGGCCCGTCTGAAGTTTGCCAGAGAGCACATGGATGATACAGCAGAGGATTGGGAGAATGTCATGTGGTCAGATGAAACCAAAGTAGAACTTTTTGGTATAAACTCAACTCGTCGTGTTTGGAGGAAGAAGAATACTGAGTTGCATCCCAAGAACACCATACCTACTGTGAAGCATGGGGGTGGAAACATCATGCTATGGGGCTGTTTTTCTGCCAAGGGGACAGGACGACTGATCCGTGTTAAGGACAGAATGAATGGGGCCATGTATCGTGAGATTTTGAGCCAAAACCTCCTTCCATCAGTGAGAACTTTGAAGATGAAACGAGGCTGGGTCTTCCAACATGACAATGATCCAAAACACACCGCCCGGGCAACAAAGGAGTGGCTCCGTAAGAAGCATTTGAAAGTCCTGGAGTGGCCTAGCCAGTCTCCAGACCTCAACCCCATAGAAAATCTGTGGCGGGAGTTGAAAGTCCGTGTTGCTCGGCGACAGCCCCAAAACATCACTGCTCTCGAGAAGATCTGCATGGAGGAATGGGCCAAAATACCAGCTACTGTGTGTGCAAACCTGGTAAAGACCTATAGTAAACGTTTGACCTCTGTTATTGCCAACAAAGGTTATGTTACAAAGTATTGAGTTGTATTTTTGTTATTGACCAAATACTTATTTTCCACCCTGATTTACGAATAAATTCTTTACAAATCCTACCATGTGGATTCATGGATTTTTTTTCACATTCTGTCTCTCACAGTTGAAGTGTACCTCTGGTGCAAATTACTGACCTCTGTCATCATTTTAGGTGGGGGAACTTGCACAATCGGTGGCTGACTAAATACTTTTTTGCCCCACTGTATCTTGCCGTTGTCCGTAGTGCTTTGTCCGCTCTGAAGACCGTGTAGCCCTCTGGTCTTATTGGCATATTGGGTGTCCTCTCCCCCAGCCAGGTTTCACAGAAACGCAGTATGGAGCAATCCTGAATGTCTTTTTGTGTGGAAATATGATCATGGAGTTTGTTCATTTTATTTTCCAAAGACTGAACGTTTGCAAGCAGTAGGGCCGGGAGTGTTAGCCTTCCTTTGCTAACCAAGCGCCGGAGCCTTTGATCAGCTCCTCCCCGTCTCCCGCATCTCCGCTTTGGCTTGTTGTCACCAGGAGAGTCCCCTGCCTTGGGAGGGCCTAGCGTAGGGTCAGCAGAGCATGTCTCCAAAAGTTGATGTACTGTTTATAAGATTGGGGAAACCTCCAGTCAGCGGAGACTGAAGAAGTCACTTGGATGAGTGACGAAACGTTTCTTCCACTGAAAACGCCACGTCCAGGTGAACAGAATCAACTTTTGAAAATTTACTTACCTGGATGACTGAGCATGCATCAAGACATAAGCATAGCATGCTAGCTCAGGGTAGGATTCCAGCATGATTGGGTCGAAAAGTCCGAAATTACTGTGCTCTCTCAGTTTTAGCAGGGTCGCCCGAATGTAGAAAGCTTTTGCAGTGTGTGTGTCTTAGCTCTCTCGTCCCCTCTCGCTCTGTCATGCTCTCTTGCCCTCTCAGTTCCTTGCTCCCTCGCTCTCTCTCCCTGCCTCCCAGTATCTTTTCTCCCTTAACTGTTTTTCGTGTTCCCCTCTTTGTGTCTCCTCCCATTGTCTCCCAGGTCCGTCTTGTTTCCCCGAGTCTTCTTTCCTCCTGGCTTCTGTGTCATGTTGTGTGAATTAGTTGATGTCTTAGTGTTTCCTGTTTTACTGTGACAGTGTTGAATCCTGTGTTCATTGTGTTTAGTTTTGCTTCCTCTGTGTCTGATTGTGTTTGATTAGTCCCAGCTGTGTTTCCCTCATGTTTCTCATTCCCTCATTATTCTTTGTGCATTTAAACTATCTGTTTCCCACTGCCCATTGTCACGATCTCTCTCCTTCCTGTCTGTGTGTTTTGTTTTTTAGTTCAATCCAGTTCAGTTTATGTATGTGTACATCCAGCACTAAAGCTGAAGTTCAGTCCTGGCTGCAAGTCTGCATTTTGGGTCCAATCCCACCTGCCACATACAGCTGTTCATGACCTTCTTTTTTTTATTTTTATATATTTTATTTTTGCTTTTAAAATTAAACACAACATGCTTATACAGATTCAATTGTGAACAATTACTACAGTTGGCATTTGTGAACTTATAAGCATGAAGAAAAGATAAAGGAGAGAGAAAAAAATTATAACAATATTAACTAAATAAAAAATAAAATAAAAATAAAATAAGAAAATTCACGCGGGGTGTGAGGCATGAGTTATGATCAATTAGTTTTTAAGAATTCTAGAAATGGCTGCCAAATCATACAAAAACTCTCCAGTTTCCCTTTTCTATCAAATCTGTTCCACCCTGGCCACAGACACCATCTCATTAAGCCACCCTTTAAAACACGGGGCTGAAGAAGACCGCCACTGTAAAAGAATACGTTTTCTTGCAGCCAGCATACCCATTGTAATTATCTGTTTCTGTGAAGAGAAAAAGGATTTGATTGATGCAAATGATCCAAGTATAGCCAATGTACCATCAAGTGGTACTTTTTTCCTAAATTGGTTTGAAAACCACGTAAAAATTTGCCTCCAATAAGCTTTCAAGACAGGGCAATGCCAAAATAGATGTGCAAGGGAACCTTCACCGATATTACATCTATCACATAAGGGGGACACAGAATTATAAATCCAGTTAAGTTTAAGTTTAGAAAAATGTAATCTGTGAATGACTTTAAACTGGATTAGTTTATATCTGGCATTTATTGAGCCTTTCTGAATATTGGACAAACAGTTTGACCATTGGTCCTAAGACAGAGGGACACCGAAGTCTTCAGCCCATGTATTCTTAATTGGATCGGAATCAACTGGAATTGTAAAGCACTTGACAAACTGAGATATCAGATGTTTAAAATCTGCTTTCAGAATTATATCAAAGTAAGTATGACTTAGTGGCTTCAGTGGAAAGTCTGAAAAGTTTCATTCAACAAAATTCCTTATTTGAAGATAATGAAAAAAAAATGTGATTGAGGTGACTGAAATTTTTGTTGGAGTTGAAGGAAAGACACAAATTCATCATCTATGTATAAGTCCTCAATACGTTTCAATCCCTTTCCCCCCCATTCTAAAAACACCCTATCGATTTTACCTGGTTTAAACAAGTGGGTATGTATTATTGGCATTCTTACTGAAAAGTCAGGTAGCTTAAGATATTTCCTAATTTGACTTAATATCTTTAAGGAGTGTTTAACAACAAAATTATGACTGATCGAATTATTAGAAGAACCAGTGTTAGAAAACAATAAGACCGGTAATGAGGCTTCAGATACTGTTGCTGCCTCTACCTGAAGCCAGATCGGAAGCTTATCATAACAGTAATCAGTAGGCGAACCCCACTGCCAGTGCAATAGAGCTCTTGAATTTGCCGCCCAGTAATAATGTCTAAACACAGGGAGACCCAACCCCCCACTGGAAGTATTTTTTTTTGAAGATGAACCTTAGATATCCAAGGGGGTTTTCCTGCCCAAATAAATGAAAGAATCAATGAATCAAGCTTCTTAAAAAATTTAAGTGGCAAATAAATAGGAAGGTTTTGAAAAAGGTATAAAAATCGTGGCAGAGACACCATTCTAACTGCATTTATTTGACCATTCAAAGACAGAGGAAGCATGACCTTCTTTACCTGATACTGGGTGTCAAGTCAAACCAAGTTTAGGGGGTGTTGAGCCTGGAGTGAAATAAATGACAAAATTAAATGCATGGTAGGTGGAACTAATCTTCAGTGTGTTTTTCTGTTTGGAAAAAAAAAATAGAATGAGAACAATGGGATAACAGGAAGTTGCTACTTACAGAGAAGAAACTTGCTTGCTAAAGAATTGCGGCTGCTGCTATCTTAGTTAGCATTATTGTTGTGCCGTTATTCAGCTGCCCCTTTACAAGTGGCTCCATTGTTTAGTGTTGATCTGCGTATGCAAGACTGTTGAAGTCTGTATACGGTTAAGTGAGGAAAAAGCTGGTTGAAAGACGTTATTGTCCACTAGAGCAGATTGGCCATTTGATTTGACATTTTATTTATAGTTGTATCCTTTAAGCTTGTGTTTTGAAGGGTTAGATAGATTACATAATTTGACTCTTCCTTGAGCACTTTAAAAGTACTAGAGTAAATTTTAGGTTACAAATCTCATAAACTGCTGTTGATGTGTTTGGAGTTGTGACTGTGTGGCGGAGGTGTGGTCCCGGGCGCGGCTGCAGGGGAGGAGTGGTGCAGTGAGCTCAATGGGGAGGTGCTGGAGATGCCGGTGAGAACAGCTGATGGCGATTTGGACTGATGGTGGTTTCCTTCCCTTTTTATAGTGAGACGGAGAGGAGCGGAGGGAGAGGGAAATCAGCTGGGACCGACAGCTGTCAGACTGTGTTCAGTCATAACCCAGGGAAAACTATAAATAAATGTGGAATCTGGTGATAAAGACCTGTGTGTGTGTGTGTGTACCTGTGTGTAATGCATTTCACAGACAGTAATGAACATTTTACATGTACTTAATGAAGACAATGTTTGAAAAAGGGCAGGAAATGTTAATAAGGTTGGACTGCTCCCGATATTTACAGATATATGATAACAAACATGGGGAAACTTCATCAAACTTACTCCACAATTCCTCTTTCTCTACTGCCCAACTGGTGAGACATTCCTGATCATGTCTAACACCTCCACAACAGCATTCACATACTGATTCTTGAAGATTATCAATACACTGTTTCTCTTCCTATCCGCACTGTGGTAGAACAGCTTTAAGCTACCTCTGATGCTCATGGTCCCTTCTATTTGGTTTCATATAACACACAACATATTTAATTATATTCTTTCAATAATATCAGCACTTTACCAGTCACAGTTGCTACATTTGGTGTGTATTCTCATCTGCACACTGATGCCTCTCCTTATCTCTCATTGGGCTCAAACATGCCCCCCTTCTTCCTTTATCCAGGCTTGAGGTCAGCACTAGGAGGGGACTGGCTTGTGACCCTCTTGTGGCTGCATTTGTCCCAAGTAGAGAAAATTATCTGGAACTCAGTTTGAAGAGCAATCTGTAGTCTCCACTTTGGGCTCACAGGGATTACATACACTAACCTTATTATTTAAAAATGAACATTCACAAGGTGAACAATAGGAGATATTTGACAGAAAAAGTCCACTTTAAACATAATGAAAAGTGAATTTGAAATAAAAACATTTTCTCTTCTTTCTCACTCAGAGTGCAGACATGTCTGCTGCCAGCTGTCTTCTATCTGAAGATCAGTTTCTGTGCTCCATCTGTCTGGATGTCTTCACTGATCCAGTCTCCACACCATGTGGACACAACTTCTGCAAAAACTGCATCAGTCAACACTGGGATATCAGTGAGAGATTTGAGTGCCCCATGTGTAAAAAGGTGTTCTACACAAAAACTGAGCTGCACATCAACACTTTCATCTCTGACATGGTTTCTCAGTTCAGACATGAAGCTCAGCAGAAAGTCAGCAGCAGCAGCTCAGAGCAACAAGCTGCCAAACCAGGAGAAGTTCCCTGTGACATCTGCACTGCAACCAAACTGAAGGCTCTGAAGTCCTGCCTGGTGTGTCTGGCCTCCTTCTGTCAGACTCACCTGGAGCCTCATCTGACAATGAAAGGTCTGAAAAGACATCAGCTGATTGATCCTGAGGAGAACCTGGAAGGCAGGATGTGTATGAAGCATGATCAACCTCTGGAGCTGTTCTGTAAGACCGATCAGACATGTGTCTGCATGCTCTGCTCTGTTATAGACCACAGGACTCATGAGTTTGTTCCTCTGAGAGAAGAATATGAAGGAAAGAAGGCAGAACTGGGGAAGACTGAGACTGAAATTCAACAAATGATCCAGAAGAGACGACTGAAAATTCGAAAGATCAAAAAGTCAGCGAAGATGAGTAAAGATGCTGCAGACAGAGAGAAAGCAAAAGGTGTTCGGGTCTTCACTGCTCTGAAGAAGACTCTCAGGAGACGTCTGAACGAGCTCATAAAGGAGATGGAAGACAAACAGGAAACAACAGAAAAACAGGATGAAGGTTTCATCACAGATCTGGAACAAGAAATCTCTGAGCTGATGAAGAGAATTTCAGAGGTGGAGCAGCTCTCACGCTCTAAAGATCACCTCCACCTCCTCCAAAGATTCTCATCCCTGAAAGCTGCTCCAACCACCAAGGACTGGACAGAGGTCAGTATCCATCCACCATCATATGAGGGGACTGTGGTGAGAGCTGTGGTGAGAGTTGTGGATCAGCTGAAGGAGACTCTCAGTAAAGACATGAAGAAGCTGTTTGAGGCTGAGCTGAAGAGGGTCCAGCAGTATGCAGTGGATGTGACTCTTGATCCTGATACAGCACATCCTAAACTCATCCTGTCTCGTAATGGAAAACAAGTACACTGTGGTGATAGAAGGAAGAAACGTCCAGACAACCCAGAGAGATTTCTTGTGTTTCTTTGTGTTTCCGGAAAGCAGAGTTTCTCTTCAGGCAGATTTTACTTTGAGGTTCAGGTTAAAGAAAAGACCAGATGGATATTAGGAGTGGTCAGAGAGTCAGTTAACAGGAAGAAAAAAATCACACCGAGTCCCGAGAAAGGTTACTGGACTGTAGGAGTATATGAAAACATTTGTGTAGCCCTTGAGGATCCTGAAGTCCGTCTCCCTCTTCAGTCTGGTTTTGAGAAGGTGGGGGTGTTTGTGGATTATGAGGAGGGTCTGGTCTCCTTTTATGATGCAGATCATGCAGCTCTTATCTATTCCTTTACTGGCTGCTCCTTCACCGGGAAACTCTACCCATTCTTCTGTCCTGGTGTTAATGATGATGATAACTCTGCACCTCTGATCATCTGTCCTGTCAATCAGTCAGTTCGATCTTTCTACATGAGGAAATTTGAATAATTACAGATTCATCTCAACATTTAAGCCAACACAAAGAAGAATGGTTGCCTTAAATGTTGCAGAACAAGCTAATAAGCTGACCTTTATTTTATTGTTTTGTTAAACTGCTTACACTGTTTACCCAAGAAGTCCAATCTGACTAAGAACAAACTCTCCTTTTCTCTTTTTTCAGTGTTTAAAGACAAATATACTGATTTGTCATTTTTGCTTAAATCACTTGCACTACTTTGAAATGTGCACACATAAGATTAAAGGAATGTGAGGGGCACCTGATATCAGTCATGACCACTTCTTAGCTCAGTTCCTGCAATACAAGCAGTTTTTCCCCAGCAGTTTTAACCAGTCAAATAGATGCTCATGCTCAAATAAAAATTTGTGAAGTGCTAAGAGTGGTTACCCTCTTTTTGGTAGTTGACCACAGCTGATTGCTCACAGACTGTGGCTTCCATGTACATGTTCCATGTACATCTGATCACCCAATGCTTTAATAAATAATAATTATAAGCAAAGTGTTTTGGCTGGTGATTCCTCAAGGTGGAGAAACGAACACAAAAACAAAACATACTGTCGTTTTATTAACATGTACTGTCACGTCTGATGAGGCAGACAGCATGGAGAGGAGAGAGTGTGGACCCAATTGCAGACAAACAGATGAATATACGGAGGATCAAACTGAAAGCAAACTTTTATCGGTAGCTGTACAAATATGCTACAAGCAACTAACGAAAGGGAGAACTGAAAACATTAACAAACCTACACTGGGAGAAGCTAACCAAAGAACATGAGGAGCGTAGATGTTGGATTGTGTGTCCACAGGTGTTCGTACTTTGCGTCGTAATAAAATGACGGTAAAAGGCTCCGCCCACTTCCTATCCATGTCTTACCATGCAACGACTCTGTGAATGGACTGGAGAAGTGTAGTGATAGAGTCCTCCGTCAGGAATGAGATATGTGTGTCGACTTTTTATTCTCCTTTACAATTATTATGCCATAACGCTGCACAGAGCAGCTCTGCTAACAGGTTATGGGCCCAGAGCAGCAGTAAAGAGATCCTGTAACTGCCAAAGGAAGGGCAGCGTTTCCTGAAACCGCAAGTTACCGGCAGGTGTTAAAAGTTTGGCACAATTGAGTGAGTAAGCGTTTTTGTGCATCATGAGCAGACGCACGGCAGAGTCGGGCAGTCGATATTCCCGTTTGCAGTTTGATGGAGATGAAAGGAAATATGAGATATGGGAAACGAAGTTCCTTGGTCATCTCAGACTACAAGGTTTGAAAGATGTCATCTTAAAGGCTGAGGGTGATGAAGAAGCCGATGGTGAAGATGATGACAAAAATGCAGAAGCATATGCAGAGTTGATACAATTTCTGGATGACAAAAGTTTATCGTTAGTTATGAGAGATGCAGTTGATGACGGACGGAAAGCCCTAAAAATTTTGAGAGGTCATTATGCAGGAGTGGGCAAGCCAAGGATCATAAGTCTGTACACCGAACTTACTTCTCTCACAAATGAAAAGAATGAAAGTGTGACGGACTATATTATCCGAGCAGAAGCAATTATCACAGCGTTAAAAAATGCGGGTGAGTCATTAACTGATGGACTTCTGATCGCAATGATAATGAAAGGTCTACCAGAGACGTTTAAACCCCTGATTGTGCACGTTACACAGAGCGAAGCAAAAATCACATTTTCAGAGTTTAAAGTAAAACTCAGAAGTTATGAAGAAACCGAGAGAATGCGTGCGGCTGTAACTGATGACAACGTAATGAGGACAAAAGTGCAATTAGACCAGGATTCTACTTCATGGCGAGCAGATGACCGAAGATCAAAGAATAATGAGATTGTGTGTTTTAAATGTGGACTAAAGGGACACACTGCAAGAACGTGCCGATCCAGAGTATGGTGCAGTTTTTGCCGGAGTAGTACACACAAAGATGCGACCTGTAGAAGGAAGCTAAGATGGGATGAAGCGAGAGGGGTTGTGGAGAAGGACTACGCGTTCAAGACGGGCTCCGAACCCCAGAGGGTCCCGGACGGCGGCCAAGAGATGCTGAATAACCAGCTACTGGTGGATACGGGAGCGACGTCACATATCTTTACGAAGATCGAGAGTTTTAAGACTTTTGATGACACATTTTGACCCGAGGCTCATTGTGTAGAGTTGGCTGACGGAAGGCGGAGCAGAGGAGCTGCAAAGCGGCGAGGAGATGCTGAGATAAGTATGATTGACAGTAAAGGACGCAGTCACAAGGTAACATTGAAACAAGCACTCTACATTCCATCGTTTCCACAGGACATTTTGTCAGTAAAAGCAGCTACTAGTAACGGAGCCACTGTGGTTTTCAAACACGGGGACAGTTTTCTTAAACATGTTGATGGAACAAAATTCCCTATATATGAACACGAGAGACTGTTCTTTATAAACACTGTGCAAGAGTTTGAAGAGAAATGTAATGGATGTTTTGATATGCAAACGTGGCATGAAATTCTAGGACACTGTAATTATGAGGATGTTCAAAATCTGCAAAATGTCGTTGATGGAATGGAAATTAAGGGTAAAATCAACAAAAATATGCAATGTGAAGCCTGTATACAAGGGAAGTTTACTCAAACTAGGAACCGAGAACCAGATGAAAAGGCCAGGGCAGCATTAGAGTTGGTACATACGGATTTAGCTGGTCCGATTACGCCAAACTCTAAAGAAGGGTTTAAGTATGTTTTGTCATTTGTTGATGATTATTCAGGTGCAACATTTGTATATAATCTGAAACACAAAAGTGATACAACTCAAGCAACTGAAAGATTCATTGCAGAGGTGGCGTCATATGGGAAAATCAAGTGCATTCGTTCTGATAATGGAACTGAATTTACAAGCAGACAGTTCAGAGATTTATTAAGTAGACACGGCATTAGGCAGGAAACTTCGGCGCCATATTCGCCTCATCAAAACGGAACAGCAGAGAGGAACTGGCGTACACTTTTTGACATGGCGAGATGCATGTTAGTTGAGAGCGAATTGCCAAAGTCTTTATGGCCATATGCAGTACAAACCGCGGGAGTGATTCGGAACCGATGTTTTAACAAACGCACAGGTCAGACAGCGTATAAGATGTTAACTGGAAAAAGACCTGATCTTTCTAGAATGAAAAAATTCGGATCATTGTGCTATGCTTATAAACAAAATAGGGGAAAGCTGGATCCAAGATGCGACAAAGGTGTTTTCTTGGGATATGACAAAAATAGTCCAGCATATTTGATCTATTTCCCAAAAACCGGGAAAGTTGAAAAGCACAGATTGATAAAAATACTAAATCCCGCGACAATGGATCAACAAACACAGAGTGATCAGATGTATGAAGATGAGGTTTATGAATCCAGAAAAGATGGTGAACCCAAACAGACGAAGGATGAGGATATTCCAGATGGTAGTGAAAGCAGTCAAACTGAGTCCGAGGTTAAAACTGATGATAAAGTAGATGCTGGAGCTACACGTTATCCATCCAGAATCAGAAAGAGACCTGATTATTTGAGTGATTATATCACGGATGTGAAAGAGTGTGAAAATGAACAGATGCAAACCAGTGTTGACTATTGCTACAGATTGTTGTGTGAAATACCCACATTATTTAGCGAAGCTATTGTGTCAAGTGAGTCAAAAGAATGGGAAAGAGCGATGAATGAAGAAATTCAATCCCTTAAGGAGAATGACACATTTACTTTAACCACTTTACCAGAGGGTAAGAAAGCAGTGGGGGGTAAATGGGTTTATGCCGTTAAAAAGAACTCAGACGGATCAGACAGATATAAAGCTCGATTTGTGGCTAAAGGTTTTAGTCAAACAAAAGGAGTTGATTATGAGGAGACTTTTTCGCCGACTGCTAACTTATCGAGTGTGAGAGTTTTGATGCAGAAAGTGGTTCAGGATGATATGTTGGTTCACCAGATGGATGTAAAAACCGCCTATCTACACGCACCAATAAATGAAGAAATATATATACAACAACCAGAAGGTTTTGAGACAGAATCAAGTGAGACTAATAAAGTGGTGTACAGATTAAAGAAATCACTTTATGGGCTGAAGCAATCGGGTCGTAATTGGAACCAAACCTTACATGACTATTTAAGCAGTTGTGGATTTAGACAAAATATCGCTGATCATTGTGTGTATTCAAAAGAAACTGAAAGTGAAAAAGTAATCATCATAGTGTGGGTGGATGATTTACTCATTGCAGCTAACAATGAAAATGTGCTTTCAGGCGTGAAAGAAATGCTCTCTTCTAAATTCCAAATGAAAGATCTGGGGAAACTTAACCATTTTCTAGGAATAGATTTTCTTCAAGAAAAAGAATGTGTCAAAATGTCACAGAAAATATATATTGAGAACATTTTAAAGAGATTTAACATGCAAAACTGTAAGCCAAGGTTAACACCCTGTGAACAGAAATGGACTCATTCTGATAAATCCGAGACATTACCAGATGTGAGGAGATATCGTGAAGCGGTAGGATGTCTTATTTATCTGAGCTATTGTACGCGACCTGATTTAAGCTATGTTGTCAGCAAACTGTCACAACATTTCAATGCGCCAACTGTTGATGATTGGACAGCAGTGAAACATGTTCTGAGGTATCTAAAAGGTAGTCGAGGAAAAGAACTGTGTTTTAGGAAATGTTCAAGTGGAAAACTAGGTCTACAAGCATACAGTGATGCAGATTGGGCATCCGATGTTTCTGATAGACGCAGTATGACAGGTTATTGTGTAAACCTAAATGAAAATGGCCCTTTGATATCATGGAAAACCAAAAAGCAGACAACTACAGCACTATCAACTTGTGAAGCCGAATACATGGCATTAGCAGCAACAATTCAGGAATGTATGTATTTGACTTATTTGATTCAAGATCTTGATGAGTTTGAGTATGAAATACCTATGATATTGGAGGACAATCAGGGAACAATCGCTTTGTCAAAAAATCCAGTGAACAGACAAAGATGTAAACACATTGATGTGAAATATCATTTTATAAGGTCAGCTGTACATGAAAGGAAAGTGCTCATTGATTACTGTCCAACTGAGTCAATGGTAGCAGATATGATGACGAAACCAGTTTCAAAGTCTAAGTTAGAAAAATTCTCTGTATTTGTGTTTGGAATGTAAGATGTTTTTTTCGGAGGATTGTTTTTCCCCAACCTGTGTACAAGTGGGGGTGTTGGATTGTGTGTCCACAGGTGTTCGTACTTTGCGTCGTAATAAAATGACGGTAAAAGGCTCCGCCCACTTCCTATCCATGTCTTACCATGCAACGACTCTGTGAATGGACTGGAGAAGTGTAGTGATAGAGTCCTCCGTCAGGAATGAGATATGTGTGTCGACTTTTTATTCTCCTTTACAATTATTATGCCATAACGCTGCACAGAGCAGCTCTGCTAACAGTAGAAAACATAATTAAAACCTGAAACTGAGAATGAGGAGCCTGAGAGATGAAAAGCAGAGGTACAGCAGGTGGACATGCAGACAACAGAGGCAAGCACACACTATGTATACACACACACATGGGGAAAAGAGGAAATGGCAGACAAGCAGGGAACACAGCTGAGACCAATCAGACAAGACGAGAAAACGGGGAACCAAAACTGACCACGGGATGGAAGACTCTCCAATGTAAAACAGGAAACACGAATATTGAACCAAAAACACTAGACACAACACAAGGGACACCTAAACACTGGTATTAATTAACAAATAACCAGAAAAAACTAACTAAATCAGTGAATATTAATCAATACAAAACATAAACAAAGAGACACTAGACTCCATACCATGACAACAACAAACTTGTTCAGAATGAAATGACTAAAAAACTTTTATCATCTCTTTTTTAATTGTTTTTTGATGATCACCAGCTGGTAAACTTCGGTTTTCTTACCCCTGCGGTGATAGGAGAAAAGGCTGCTGTAAGCCTTGAAAAAAGACCCATAATTGTATCAATAATATTATATAAATTAAAATTCATAAATACACTTGTAAGAGAATGTTTTGGATTATTTGGAGCATTGAAATATTATTGAGACACAGCCCGCTAACACCTTCAACTCATCCTTTTTACTTCTAATGCCTGTCATTCGTTCATGGTGCAAATGTGAAGTTGTGGTATTAAGGCATTTAGCTGGCTAAGTTTTGATTCATTATTTTCCCCTCTGATGTTCAGCCTGCACAGCCTGCACTAAGATGACAGCTGCAAAAGTAAATGCAGCACTTTGAGTGAAAATCCAGCAAAATGTGCTCTGGGCCACTTTAACTCCTGGCTAATGGCCTCTTTGCCTCTTTCATCACAGGATTGCCTTTCGTGCATCGCCTAATCAAGGTTGATGTTTGAATTCTTGTAGTGACATGAAATCATTTCCCTTGAAGTCAAATGAATAGTAATGAGCCCATTTTGAAATTGCAAGAAGTAGAAACTAGAAATATTTGTTTAAAAATGTAGGGAGCAAATGTAAAAGGTAGACAGGAAAATAACTACTCAATTAAAGTACAGATACCAGAAAATTTTGTAACAGTACAGCAACAAAGTTTTTGTACTTCATTAGGGTAAAGGGAAATAAAACCCTGACCTCTATAAAGTCTTCAGTCCCTCATGTCTTATACTTTCTTATTTCTGCTATTTAAATAGTTAAAAATGAACGCAGACCTGATTCAAAATAACCAGTAAGTCTTTTTCTTCTCTGGCGTCTCTTACTCTAACATAACATGAAGATGGTTATCATCAGAATAAATCAACCCATAATTTATCAGTCTGACTTTGAGTATGTTCACATGAACAAAGTTTTTATTGAGTTAAATTCAGGTGCTACTGAAATGTGAATTCATGGAGGCGTAGATGCAGTTTTAATATCAGGTCACAAAGTTAGAGGCTCAGATGCTGTTTTGGACGAAACTCTTGTGATACAAAGACACGTACACACTGTTACAGGGTTGTTCTGTGCAGGTTTCCAGCTGACCACCAGGGTCTGCGTGCAGCTGGAGTCCACGATAACCTGGCATATGCCCTCTTAGCACCTTACCAGCATCAGGTACTTTCCTCGAGGGGGGGGATGGGGGAGCTGGCGACACAGAATAACGGTTAAAGGCTTGCTGTTGCCAGCCTGTTAAGCAGGAGTGCATGTTAGTGGGGGA
Organism: Simochromis diagramma; assembly: GCF_900408965.1. Taxonomy (NCBI): domain Eukaryota; kingdom Metazoa; phylum Chordata; class Actinopteri; order Cichliformes; family Cichlidae; genus Simochromis; species Simochromis diagramma. The sequence continues at coordinate 2,463,836 of NW_024387209.1, read as the reverse complement.
CCGTTGGTACAGAAATGATACCATCAGAGAAACTGAATTCTGAAGCGCTGGGGAAATCCCAAAGACTCCACCCGTATGTTGTATGTTGATTTTAGCTCTGCTTTTAATGTGTTACAGCATCATCTCCTTTTACAGAACCCAAGTCAGATCTCTCCCTCTCCACTTATTATTAAATGCTTTTAATTCTCTTTAACAGACAGAACTCAGAATTTTAGGGTGAAAAATATGTGCTCCATCAGCACTGGTGTGCCTTATGGCTGTGTTAGCTCACTAGTCCTGTTTACTCTTTATAATCTTTATATTTAAGTGTACACTTCTTCCCACTCCTTGTAAATATGTAACTGAATCAGAACAGGTGAAGCAATAGTGAAATCTATTTTGCTTCAGTTTGTATAGCATTTTTCTTTTCTTTTCTTTGCTAAATAAAATTTGTATATTGTTTCCATGATTGAAAGAAAAATTAACAAACAAATGATTGTAACTCAAATAACTTTATTTTCAGATTTTCTGATGACAAACTTAGCCTGCTATACGAGAACACAGATCCCTCAGTGCACTTCACTGAGGCAAACATGAGAATTGTGGAGTGTTTGATGCCAGCACACTAAGCACGATGAATCAAGACTTTCAAAATAACACAGGAAACATGACGAGACGCAGACATGACATGAACTTGATAACATGAACCACGCAGTAAAGAAACACATGAGGGGCGAGGGGAACTTAAACACAGGGAAGGAAGACACAAGGGGAATCTGTTAATAAACTATAACAAGACAACCAAGGCAACATAGAAATGAGCTTGGAATACTGAATGAGACTGAATGAATATCAAAACATAAGAAAACTTAAAAACACTGGGTCGCATGACCCAGGACCATGACAACTAAATTGATTGTTTCGTGAATGTTGTTTATAAAATGATTTATTTTGCTTTTCTTTTAATGTTTATTAACTCTTTGTGGTGGGATTTTTTTTTCCCCAGATTCAATATTTGCATATACTTGAGTTGAGGCTTCATATTAAACAGCAGGCGACTCACTTTCTTTGATTCCATCATAAAAAATTGTTTTGCTGTTTTTCCATAAGTGTGCAAGATAGTCTTTGTTTGTCTCATCACTGTTTCAGCTGCTTTTAAACACTTTTAATGATGTTCTGACACTCTCAAGGACCAAAACAAAGGTCTGAATCCTGCTACTACCTCTTTCCTGGTGCTCGCCACTTGTGTGGGTGTCTTGAGCGTTCTCCACATGGCGCTGCTTATCTGCCAGGATGCTCTGTGTGCAATGTTCCCTCTAAGCTGCACGCGTGCGCAATTGCGCACTGCTGGCACGGTCTCTGCGCACAGAAAATCTGCGTTGCGCACAAAAAAAAATCTAACCTGAATTGAAATTAACATTTCAACAATTCTGTTTTGCAGTGTTAGTCAGTGAGTGACTGGCTGCTCCAGTATGGGATTAGAACGATGCCACCTTATCCCACAGTCCAGCCAATAATGCGATTCACATTCGTATATAGCAGCTAATTAACGTCGTAGACAGGCTATGACAACGTCCTTATGTGCCGACACCGGTGTTTTAGCGAGCAAAGCGACGTGGCTGATGTGGAGTGAAGCCACGTTAATGACAACATGTACAACCATTGGAGATGTGAGCAGGACAGACGGAACAATTGACGGGAAAAGTGTGGACTTTATACCAGTTTTTAAATTGTATTGATAGGCCACGTAAAACCAGAGTTATGATAAAAATATATGCAATGTTTGGTTTTCTTCCTGAATACTATCGTTGTTTATATTTACTGCGGGAAGAAACGTTCTATAAGAAAAAACGCTCGAAAGCGCTCTCTGCCTGTGAGCAAAAACAAAACCAAAAACACCCCACCTTTTCCTATTGGTCGAAAAAAGTACCATGTCGACCAATCAAAAAATGATATGGCAAGTTGTTAAGAAACGGGGGGAAGTTTTAGGAGTGACGGCGGTGTTTTGAGATGTGAGAGATTTGCGACATAGCGCAAATCTTATGTAGTTAGTGTGTAGTGTAGTCAATAGTTTTATTGTGTGTGTCAGAACAATGAGGCGACTGCTGAATGTTACAGGTGTTACAGGAGTGATACATCTCCTGTTGTCAGGCCTGCAGGTATCAGCCTGTTGTTCTCCTTTATGTGGACAGAAATTATTTTTGGAGTGGCACAAATGATTTGTGTGGCATCAGATTTGATGCAGAACAGCTGATTGCGCTGTAAATAGTTTGAAATGTTTATTTAAAAACGCCTTGGCTGCATTTAAAAAAAATTGGCTGCAAAAAACTTTGTTGTTTGCCAAACTGAGGTACTTTTTTGAAGAAGTAACTATATAATTAATTGCCCAACATCATTATATACTGTATTTTGCAGACAGAGTTACAGGACTCTTTCCCAGACCACAGACTCAGACTCGTAATACAAGTCAGAGCTTTATAAAAAAAAAAAAAGAAAAAAGACGAAAGTTGTGTTTTCAAAATTTGAGTTCAAGTTACTTTTACTTCCAATAGTGTTAACATACTACACAGGTCAATGACTACATTTTTGTTTTACATTTTCATTGTAAGTGGGCTAAAGCAGTTAATTAAAAGTAGTCTAACATAAATGTAAATGCTGTAATTTGATTATTTTAATAAACCATGTAACTTGGATGGATTCAATGCTGGTGTGCCCACAGTGCACTTGTCTGATGTCGCTCACAGTGGTCCAAGGGACCGCTCAGGGAGTTTGTGTGTTCGCTCAGACACATGAAAAATTAGAGGGAACATTGTCTGTGTGGCTTTAGTCTTCTCATATCTGGAGCATTAGTTACACAAAGGTGGACGTTTAAAAAATGCAATTTCAGGTGTAATGTGTCACAATGGTCTGACTAACTTTGTGCTCTTCAACAGATGTTGTACAGATTTGGGGAAATAAAAAATGCAGATTAAGACAGAACAGCATTTCAGAATTCAAACCAAACAGAAAATATCAGCACAAAGATTTCCCTTCAGCTTTTCCAAAAAGCCTGCTCCATGTGACTGAAATGTAACACACATGCACACAGGTCCATAAGTACCTGCAGGAACTGCAGAAAGAGGTGGAGACTCAACTTAGTCAGACCACATTTGAATGTATCCTGATAAATATTCATAGCAAAAGTTGCCACTGAGCCGGCAGAAGGAAGAGGTGGAGCAGCATCTGAAAGAATCTAAAAGTGAAACTTAAAGCGAGTTTCTCTTCAAAAGTGCATCAAACTGTGCTCATCCAACCTTTCTCAGCAGCACAGCAGAGCTTCTGTTCAACACTGGTAAGTACAGATGTCCATGATCACACTGTTTTAAAGGGCAACTGTTGATCCCCCTCATTTTATAACCTGTAAACAGGATGAGGGGAGACTGGTGTGACGTTCATTAAGTCCCTTAGCAGCGCCGATTCAGAGTACAAACTGTCGTTAACCACTTAGAGGGGAATGACTGGATTCAGAGCATGAGGAGATTCATAGAAAGATACTAGAAATATTCTTATTGAATTAGAGACATCAAAATTACCTACAAAGGTCAGCGGTGCAGCTTTTTCTTTCCAGATGTTGAACTTCAGCTCTGCACAGAGGCTGAAATAACAAATGTGTTTTGTTCTTCGGTTGTTGTTTCAAAAGGTTGAAATGAGAGTTGACTTTATAGCGGCACTCATCAGACTACATGTGTTGGACTTGAGACAAAGAAGTTTACAGTTAAAATCTTTGATCTCATCACAGTCACATTAGTTCCAATTCACTAGCTTGGACCACATCCTCATGAGGTTTGACAGCATTTCTAACAGATACTGGCAGATAACTTGAGCATGACTTGAGGCTGCGGTTTGCGGAGGGTGGTGGCTCCCCTGGCCTGGCAGATCATTTTGTACTAATGAGAAGTAAATTAACTGAAAAAGGGAGGGGCATGGAAATAAGAACAAAAAGTTTTTAGTGCAGGGGGATCATATATAGATAGAGGAGTGGAGATCACTTATCTGATTTTCAGACAGCAGGAAAGAGCACGTATGGAAAAATCAGATAAGTGATATCCACTAAAAATGCTACAGTGGGATGCAAAAGTTTGGGCAACCTTGTTAATAGTCATTATTTTCCTGTATAAATCCTGTGAAACACTGTGAAACACTATGGCTCAAACATGCCTTCCCCCTCCCTTCTTCCTTTATCCAGGCTTGAGGTCAGCACTAGGAGGGGACTGGCTTGTGACCCTCTTGTGGCTGCATTTGTCCCAAGTAGAGAAAAATATGTGAAACTCAGTGTGTAGACAACTCTGTAGTGTGAACTTTTTGCTCACAGGGATTACATACACTAACCTTATGCAACCGAACATTCACAAGGTGAACAAGAGATTTGTGACAGGAAAGAAGAAAAAAACACAATTTAAACATAATTAAAAGTGAATTTGAAATAAAATCAGTTTCTCTTCTTTCTCACTCAGAGTGCAGACATGTCTGCTGCCAGCTGTCTTCTATCTGAAGATCAGTTTCTGTGCTCCATCTGTTGGGATGTCTTCACTGATCCAGTCTCCACACCATGTGGACACAACTTCTGCAAAAACTGCATCAGTCAACACTGGGATATCAGTGAGAAGTGTCAGTGTCCTTTGTGTAAAAATGTGTTCTACACAAAAACTGAGCTGCACACCAACAATTTCATCTCTGACATGGTTTCTCAGTTCAGACTTGAAACTCAGCAGAAATCCACCAGCAGCAGCAGCTCAGAGCAACAAGCTGCCAAACCAGGAGAAGTTCCCTGTGACATCTGCACTGGAACCAAACTGAAGGCTCTGAAGTCCTGCCTGGTGTGTCTGGCCTCCTTCTGTCAGACTCACCTGGAGCCTCATCTGACAATGAAAGGTCTGAAAAGACATCAGCTGATCGATCCGGAGGAGAACCTGGAAGGCAGGATGTGTATGAAGCACAATAAACCTCTGGAGCTGTTCTGTAAGACTGATCAGACATGTGTTTGCATGCTCTGCTCTGTCATAGACCACAGGACTCATGAGTCTGTTCCTATGAGAGAAGAATATGAAGGAAAGAAGGCAGAACTGGGGAAGACTGAGGCTGAAATTCAACAGATGATCACAAACAGACTACTGAAGATTCGAAAGATCAAAAAGTCAGAGAAGATGAGTAAAGATGCTGTTGACAGAGAGAAAGCAAAAGGTGTTCGGGTCTTTACTGCTCTGAGCAAGAGTCTCAGGAGACGTTTGAGCAAGCTCATAAAGGAGATAGAAGACAAACAGGAAACAACAAAGAAACAGGCTGAAGGTTTCATCAAAGATCTGGAACAGGAAATCTCTGAGCTGATGAAGAGAAGCTCTGAGGTGGAGCAGCTCTCACGCTCTAAAGATCACCTCCACCTCCTCCAAAGCTTCTCCTCTCTCCAAGCTGCTCCAACCACCAAGGACTGGAGAGAGGTCAGTATCCATCCACCATCATATGAGGGGACTGTGGTGAGAGTTGTGGATCAGCTGAAGGAGACACTCAGTAAAGACATGAAGAAGCTGTTTGAGGCTGAGCTGAAGAGGGTCCAGCAGTATGCAGTGGATGTGACTCTTGATCCTGATACAGCACATCCTAAACTCATCCTGTCTGATGATGGAAAACAAGTACACTGTGGTGATAAGAAGAAATGTCCAGACAACCCAGAGAGATTTTCTGAAGAGATTGCTGTTTCCGGAAAGCAGAGTTTCTCTTCAGGCAGATCTTACTTTGAAGTTCTGGTTAAAGGGAAGACCGAATGGGCTTTAGGAGTGGTCAGAGAGTCAGTCAACAGGAAGAAAAAAATCACACCGAGTCCCTGAGAAAGGTTACTGGACTGTAGGAGTATATGAAAACATTTGTGTAGCTTTTGAGGATCCTGAAGTCCGTCTCCCTCTTCAGTCTTATCCTGACAAGGTCGGGGTGTTTGTGGATTATGAGGAGGGTCTGGTCTCCTTTTTTGATGCAGATCATGCAGCTCTTATCTATTCCTTTACTGGCTGCTCCTTCACCGGGAAACTCTACCCATTCTTCTGTCCTGGTGTTAATGATGATGATAACTCTGCACCTCTGATCATCTGTCCTGTCAATCAGTCAGTCCGATCTTTCTCCATGAGGAAATCAGATCAAAATCAGGTTAATCTCATCATTTAAGCCAACATAGAGAAGAAGTCCTAAAAACAGAACTGCGCAAACTGCACCTGCTGTTGGAGACCAGGTTATATGGTTAGACTTTGCAGAACAAGCTAATAACCTGACCTGTATTTCATTTTTTTGTTAAACTGCTTATACTGTTTACCCAAAAAGTCCAATCTGTCTTTCTCTCAAACTCTCCTTTTCTCTTCTTTCAGTGTTTAAAGACAAATATCCCTGATTGTTAATTTTTGCTTCAATCACCTGCACTACTTAGAAACGTGCACACATAAATTTAAAAGAATGTTAGATGGCCAGTTGCAGACACGATAACTGGCACCTGATATCAGTCATGACCACTTCTTAGCAATTCCTGCAATACAAGCAGCTTCTCTCCACCAGTTTTAACCAGTCCAATAGATGCACGCTCTCATATAAAACTCTGTGAAGTGCTAAGAAATGTTACTCTCTTTTGGGAAGTTGGCCGCAGCTGATTGCTCACAGAGTGTAGCTTCCTGAACATTGGGGGGTCCATGTACATGTTCATATCTGATCACCCAACTTTTTATGTGACATTTATATGAACAAGATTGCTTTTTATGCAGCACTGTTTAGGCTAAAATCAAGGTTGATGTTTGAATTGTTGTAGTGACATGAAATAATTTCCCTTGAAGTCAAAGTAACCAAAAGGGGGCTGGTGACACAGGACACCTATTAAAGGCTTGCTGTTGCCAGCCTGTGGAGCAGGAGCAGCCTCCTCAAGGCCAGAACCGACTGATGGGTCGGCCAAGCTGATGGGTGTTTCTCAGCCTGTGGCACAGCAACATCAAGGCTCACTGACTGGTGGCAGCGGACCCACTGTTGCGTCCCTGCTGGGAGCCCCCCCACAAACCACTTAAAGACAATCAGATTCAGAAGCCCTTCCACTTTGTGTGACTGTAGCCATCTGGCCACTGCATCACTCAACCACCTGGCGCATGTAATGTGGTTATCCTCCAACCCCATCCAACCCCCTGGAAGCATCAGCATTAGTCCTTGGGCACAAGGTCCGGGTGGTCCATTATCGCCTGGTTGACATCCTCAAGATGGGCCATCACCACTTTGGGCAGATTGAGGTCGGTTGCCTAGGCTAGCCCCAACAGCAGAAGCATCCATCCGGTGAAGCATCATCACCACTGTAGCTGAGTGAAGCAGCTTATCTGGTGCTCAGCCTGGTCCCATAGCCAGTTGAACTGATCTTGATGCACCACCCCCAGCTCCCGGAGCATGGCGGCTAGCTCCACCAGCATCGTCCAGTACTTCTACTGGCTGCACTGGTCATGGATCTGTCATCCTACAACTGAGTTTTAGGCACCATTGTGACACAAAGTCCCCGACACATACACATTGTTACAGGGCTCATGACATTTATTTACAGCATTCTCTTGTTCAGGTTGCTTTGTGCAGCTTTCTAGCTGACTTATTTCTGGCACAGCCCTCCCTTCGGTCCCAGCTGGCTACTGAACTAGCAAGTGCAAGACGAACCAAACAGCACTGGTTGCTCTGCCAGCCTCCTGGCACTGTGCTGAGTCCACTGCACCATCAGTCTGTCCACACTCCCACCACAAAGCTGATAGAACTATGAAAATGCTTGAAAATTGTCTCACTGATGCTCAGCAGAGAAAGCTGCATGGTGTGGCATTCTGTAATTCATCCAATTTTCAATAAAATTGATCGCTATTCCTTTTAGAGTGAAAATGTTTGGAAAGATTTTGATATATCTAGATCTCAATGAGCAGTCTGAATCACGATGACATAAAAATACTGTCGTTTTAAACTGTAATGAACATGTAATGGCAGCACACTAAGATGTGTAAAAACTAAGATATACTGTTCATCCGGTTCATCTCAGGTTGTCCTTCATCTGTTTTGTGACATGACTGATCTTTAAATAAGACTTTCTACTATTTCAAGGAAGATAAATAAAGGCGTGTCTTTTACTTTGGGCTCCTGGTTTCAGCTTTTTAAAAATCTTGGTTGTGGCTCAGGTGAACATTTCCAGATTGAACTTGTTGACTGGCTGTTTGTAGCCTGTGAGCTAAAAAAGATTTGACACTTCGACCTAAAACTGTTTCCTGTCATCTGCAGACTGAGGGATCTTACAGGGATGGTGATGCTGTTTTCAAGAGATATGATTTTTCAATAGGCACTGGTTTCTGGTCCGGAGGAGTTTAATGTTCTGACACATTGAAGGATCTGTCAGGTCACAAATTTTGAAGCCAATACGATAACCTTATCCCACCAACGCTGTGGAGGTCAAGCTTTTCAGATCCAAGAATCCAGACTCATAATGATTCTCTGGAAAAGAGTAGAATTCTTAGAACAGAGTTTATTAAACATTGTCATATGAACAGCAGAACAGTACATTTAAAAGCAGAAATAACACATAAAAAGCAAGCAAACGAAAAGTGAAGCAACTCTGGGGTGCAGAGCCTTAAAACACAAAAAGAAAACACACACAAAAGACAGACAGGAAAGAAGCAGCAGAGAAAAGCTACTCAATGCATATCAGACTCATGTTATATAGGGATAGTGATTCCCCCCTCCCATCATTGGGTACCCTTTCATACTTTGTTTTTCTTTTCATCTTCCACTTATGATATAAACAACCCTACACCATAACTTCTTGCAAACCAGCATTTCAGCCATCATTGCATTGGGTTCTTTTGTCAGTTTTATGGCCAAAGTGAGTCTAAAAGTCTGCAGAAAGGCTGTTAATCAGTAAATCCATTCAACAATTTTGTTGGGTGCGCATGCCAGACATAAAGTGCTATCCATGCTGAGTAAGGGTTTACTTCTTCGCCTTCTGGTGTTTGAGACGAGAACCAGAGTCCCAGGTGCATGCCCTGCAAAGGCCAGGTTATTTACTTATAGAGATATTGAAAGGGCTGTACTTCTGCTTTACAGTCATTTAAAGAGTTGCCTGCTTTGGCTTTACAGTCATTCACAGAGCTGTATGCTTTTGTCTTGCACCCGTTTAAGGGGCCATACGCTTTTATCTTACAGCCCCAGAAAGGGCCACAGTCATTTGCTTTACAGCCTTTACAGGGTCCTATGTGCATACTTTAGCAGTGTCAAACTGAATTAACCTTTTGTTGGACCAGTAACAGTTGGCCATAACACTATCAAAGGTTTCTTACTGATCCTCATTGTTACAATTTTAAACAGTATTAATCTGCATGTGTTCAGAGAACAAATAGCAAAAAATTTTCTTAATATAATGGTAGATATATTTAACCTAAATAAATGGGCCATGTGATGTGAGCATGCAAGTTAAATGCTTAACACAGTGACTCCACTATAAACACTTTATTGTGAGTATGCACAGTATATATATGAGTATACATGATTACACACATTTTATGAGAGTAACTATGATTACATGTCTAGTGTGTAGAGATATATATGTCATAATAGAATCCACAACAGACCAGAGCTAAATAATAATCCTGTTCATCTGTTATTCTGTAAAACTTTAGTAATACAATATTTCCACATGATCTGATTCTTTTTCTGCTGTTCAGGTTTCGTTCCTGCTGTTCGAACATCTTTTTAAAAACTACTACTAATAATTGCTGACAGTGTAACCCAGTGTTAGTCATCTGATATGTGATGTATACTATGCAGTTCCATTCAGTTCTATGCAATACTAAAGTATTATGATATCATTGATTTACGACTGTCACCACAACATATGAGCTCACATTTAGCTTTGAGAGAGCAGGCTTGTGTGAGTCTACTGCAGGAAATATGACTGTAACGCTGCTGAAACCAGTGTGTTTTCACATTTTTTAAAGGGATGAAATGAGAGTTGATTTAATAGCGGCACTGATCAGACTACATTTATTTGCTGCTCCCCCTAAAATATTAATAACAATCCATGAAGCAGTCAGGTAATAGATCCTGGATCATTAATTCAAACCAAACATATGATGTAAGTGATGTTCTTGTAAGTGACGGATATACCAGGGATGTTGAAGTGAGACAACATACACAATTCTTATATTAAGTTCAGTTCAGTTTTATTTATACAGGTGCCAAATCACAACAACAGTCGCCTTAAGGCGCTTTAAACTATAAGGCAGACCATACAATAATACATAGAGAGAAAAAACCCAACAATCATATGACCCCTTATGAGCATGACTCATAAGGGGTCAGTGGGAAGGAAAAACTCCCTTTTAACAGGAAAAAATCTCCAGCAGAACCAGGCTCAGAGAGGGGCGGCCATCTGCTGTGACTGGTTGGGGTGAGAGAAGGAAGACAGGATAAAAGACATGCCGTGGAAGAGAGCCAGAAATTAATAACATATGATTAAATGCAGAGGTTTATTAGCACATAGTGAGTAAGAAAGGTGACTGAAGAAGAAATGCTCAATGCATCATGGGAATCCCCAGCAGCCTACACCTGTTGCAGCATTACTAAGGGAGGATTCAGGGTCACCTGATCCAGCCTTAACTATATGATTGAGCAAAAAGGAAAGTTTTAAGCCTAATCTTAAAAGTAAAGATAGTGTCTGTCTCCCAAATCCCAACTAGAAGCTGGTTCCATAGAAGCTGGCCTGAAAACTGAAGGACCTGCCTCCCATTCTACTTTTAAATACTCTAGGAACAGCAAGTATGTCTGATGTGTGAGAACAAAGTGCTAGAGTTGTACTATAGGTCATTAAGATAAGATGGGGCCTGATTATTTAAGACCTTGTATGTGAGGTGCAGGCTTTTGAATTAATTTTTGGATTTAACAGGGAGCCAATGAAGGGAAGCCAATACAGGGGAAATATGCTCTCTTTCTAGTCCCTGTCAGTACTCTTGCTGCAGCATCTTGGATGACTTAGAGAGATAGGTTGATCATATGCATATGTAATGTAAGGTGTTATGATGACATCAAAGGAAGCTTCAACTAAACCAGATTTACGGTGCTGTGCAAAAGTTTTAGCCAAGTGTCGAAAAAATGCTGTAAACAAAGAATGCTTTCAAAAATTGAAGTGTTAATCATTTATTTTTATCAATCAACAAAATGCATTGCATGAACACAAGAGAAATCTAAATCAAATCAATATTTGGTGTGACCACCCTTTGCCTTCAGCACAGCATCAGCTCTTCTAGGTACACTTGCACACATATTTTAAGGAACTCAGCTGGAGAACTAATCCTTCTGTCTCTTCATGTAATCCCAAACACACTAGATGATGTTGAGATCAGGGCTCTGTGGGGGCCATACCATCACTTCCACTACTACTTGTTCTTCTTTAAGCTGAAGATAGTTCTTAATGATTTTGGATGTATGTTTGGGGCCGTTGTCCTGCTGCAGAACACATTTGGGGCCAATAAACAATGATTTATATTTCTGAAAGCATTCTTTGTTTACAGACTTTTTTCCACACCTGCCTAAAACTTTTGCACAGTACTGTATATCATATCCTTGACTCAGCATAACACTACATGATGTCAGAGGACATCTGAAGATGGTGAAATTCCCATCTGCCGAAGCCTTTGATTTCTCAAGGCTGAAGCAGTGGCCTGTGTTGCTACGAAGCTCAGCCTAGTGGAAGGCGATGTCCGGGTCGCTACACTGCTATATTCACTCGGGAAAGAAGCAGAACAAGTGTTAAAGACCCTCACATTTGAAGAAGGGGAAGATGAAGGTGAGCATGAGACAACTATTTCATCCCCAAAGTGAACACAATACATGAAAGAGCTTGTTTTCATCAGCACATTCAAAGGTTGGGGGAAACCACAGAGAAATACATAAGAACACCCCATGTGTTAGCAGACACCTGTAATTTTGGCTGTGTTAAAGAAGAAAATACCCTTGAATGATTGGTCATTGGAATACTCAACAAAAAGATATCAGACAAGCTGAAAAAGATGCCTGATTTAACCCTCAATAAAACAGTGGAGCTTGTGAGACAGCGAGGGGCTAGTGCTTGTGCAAACCTAAGTTAAGTTGCTTACAAAACCCAGCTACACAGGGACAAGCAGAAGCACAGTAAAAGCCATGCAAACAAAGCACAGAACACAGGAGTCAAAGTGAAACAGTACCAAAATGTGAATAAATGTCACAAATGTACAAGATATAGTTGAGTACATCCAAAGAACGATAAACGTCAGGGCAGAAATGTGAAACGTGGTAGCTGTAAAAAGCTGGGCCATTTCGCGTTTGCTAGTCGCTCCCGTGTGGTCAATAAAGTGTTTGCACCACACAAGAAAGTGAAAGTAATGCGACCTACTTTCTACGAGGAATCACAGATGTGGAAGATTCTACAAAGGGATGGACTGTAAAACTACTAATACAAGGTTCTCAAATAATCTTTAAGATTGACTCAGAGATTGATAGTGTTATACCAACAGACAGCATCTGATAAACTTGCCTGTAAGCCAAAACTAAGAAATAAAAAACCAGTGAAGCAGTTATACAGCCCTGGAAGCAAACTGAACTGTGTAGGTAGTTTATTTTATAGTCACCACAATGAGGAAGGAGAAAAGAATGAGGTTTAAAGTCAACATGAATAAAGCTTCACAAGGCATTCACCTCTTAAGTCACAATGTTGCAGCTACCATGGGCCTGATGAAACTCATGGAAGAAATAGGAGCTTCAGAACAAATCTGTGAGGGGAGGTTGAAATCAAACCCATCAGGATCACACTCCGAGAGCGTGCACTTCCTTACAGTGTGATGACTGCAAGGATAATGTCAGTATCCATGTTACCAAAAGTGAAGAAAGAACTGGATCATTTGGCAAACTGTGGTGTGATTCAACCAATTCCAGAGCCAACTGAGTGATGTGCTCCGATAAATTTCTGTTGGAAACAAGAAACAGATCAGAATCCGTGTTGATTTGTAAGAGCTGAATAAGGCACCATAAAAAGAAAAATATGTTTTACCAACTTTTGATGACATTTTGCCTAAACTTGCAGGTGCCAAAGTATTTTTTCTGTTAGATGCTGCAAGCAGGTTCTGGCCAATACCACTTTATATGGACAGCACCAAACTGACAACTTTTATAACCCCATTTGACAGATACTACTTCAGCAGGCTACCAGGGGACAGAACTCTTGAAAGGACGTGAAGGAGTAGCAGTCTATCCTGTCAATATACTGATATATGTGATATAAAGTGACCACAAGTGTGTTGTGTTGTGTTTCCACAGTATTTAACCGTCTTCCCAAATACATCGCACACAACATAATGTCTATGCTGAACGTAAACTCAGTTATGATCTGCGAACAAAGTCAAGATTGCGTGTTTTGTGGTCTAATGTTTTGTGCCTCGGATTTCTCATTGGCTCGCACTCTTGCAGAGCATAGCACACACATAAATGAGAGGCGATTGTAGTTCCTATTAATAGTGTATTACTGACTATCCTGCTAACTGGCGAGTTTGCTTTTGTCTGTATGTCATATTTACGATTAAAAATAAAAAAGTTACAAATTAAAAAGTTTAATCAAATTGGATATTGATATTTTCATATGGGAATTGATCCTGCAACATGAAAGGCTGGTAATGGAAATATAGATATTTCAGGATCGCTCCTCACATCACTACCCCTCAGTGAGTGAATGCCATGGTAGACAGCAGTGAGGAGGAGAGTGTGAGTGCGTTGCAAAATATGACTGACACCCATAAATGAAGCAGCATCTGACTGCAGTTAAAAGAAGAAGCAGATACTGTCATGATCGGAGGCAATAAGACGCAGGGTTCTCAAGCATGAACCGCTTTTATTGAATTGTAGCAGCAGTGTACGTGGCTACATCAATTTCTGAAAAACATATACACACCAGTATTCTAGCGACCTCTAGTGGCTGCCCCCATGGTAGCCTTACTAGGACAACATAAACAGATTTCACAACACTAACTAAGAGGAGGAACCGCATCAGCCTATCAAAGCTGAGGCATTTGATTTTTCTGAATGTTAACCTGCACTGAGGACATACTGTTTGGCTACTGAGTTTGGTTCTGCTTTTGTTCTGTGGATTTGTTTACAGTGTTTGTTTTTGTGTTAAATTAGAATTCAAAGTTTGATTAAAATATTAACGAGCCCACTGAGCCCAGCCCATCAGTCTGAGGATGGTAGATGCTAGTCCGAATAGATTTAACGCCCAGTAATTCTTACAGCTCAAAGTGCGAGACATGAACGATGTGCCCTGGTTAGTCAGTATTTCTTTCGGAATACCGACCCGGGAGATGACCTGACGGCTAACCGCCGGATTTAACCTATGCGTTTTGCCCCTAAATTTTAGCAGCAGCGACGCTACCGGATTCTTGTGAATATCCCCGTGCACACATCTCACCTCCACCCACTCTGCTTCCAACAATGCCCCGGGACGAACCAGGCTCTGGTGCACCAGGGTCTCCGTGCAGCCCGTGTCGACCAAGGCATGGCTTATACACCCTTGACACCTTACCGGTATGTGGTATGTCCCTCCTGAACCGGGGCGGGTGCTGGAGTCCCAGCGACCAGGAACACCTGCCTGACCTCCATAAGCAGACACTCCCGGCGCAGATGCCCTGGCCACCCGCACTTCCAGCACTCCGGCCCCGGCGTCTGTGCAGCTCCTCGTGGCTCCAGGGCAGCACCAGCCGCTGCTGGAGTCCCAGCTGGAAGCAGCGGTAGGAATGGGTTTCTAGAGCTCCACCTTGTGTTCCTTTCCGCCGCGGCCGCCATCCCCCCTCCAACCTGCCACCCCGGGCAGCCGCTATGACGGGCCCCGGCTGTTCTGCCGTGGCTCCTCCCGTGCAAGTCCTGGGACCGCTGCTAGATGGTCCTCCGCCAGCGTGACCACCGCTGTCAGAGTCACCGGGCGGTGGCAGCGGACCCAGTGAGCCGTAGCCTCCGGCAACCCCTCCAGGAACTGCTCGAGGACAACCAGATTGAGCAGCTGAGCTTCCTCCGGTGAAGTCCCGGCCGCACCCACCTAGCTGCTGCATCCTCCAGCTGACGAGCCTAAGCAAATGGCCGCTCCCCTCCTGTCATCCTGCTGGCTCGGAACCACCGCCGAGAGGCCCAAACAGTCCAGGCCCATTCATCCTCCGGCCATTGGCAGGCCAACGCCGTGGCCTGGAAAGCTTAGACCAGCAGAGGTCTTCCCCCTCCACCATCCGGTTTAACGGCCACAGTCCCCAAGAGCTGCCCCGGGGCCGCGGTCTGCTGCTCCGATTGTTGGCGTAGCATCGCCAACTGCTGACCCTGAGTCGCAGCCTGCCGAGCCACCATCGCCGCCATGTCCTGCATGATCTGGCCCAGCATCTGTAGCGGTTGGGCAGGTGGCTGGGGCGCCGGAGGAGCAGGCGGGTTGGGCTGGAGATGCGACATTGCGGCCTGAGTTTCGGCACCGCTGTGATGTCAGACCCCAACACATGCAAACAGACCGTGGGTATGGTGACAGCACACTTATTTTATTATCACTGTTGTTCACTGTGGTTTCAGCTTACTACACGGGACACAGACACTCCCGCTCAGCGGTCACTCCGCTCTCCCTCCTCGACTGTCACTGAAACATAAAAAGAGTCACAATCAGTCACTTGTCCCCAACACCTGTTCAGCCCCGCCTCCATGCCGCCCCGGGAGCTCACCGTGCCCACCCCTCCTCTGCAGCCAGCCAGAGACCACACCCATGCCACAAAGTTAAAGCTTGATCAGCTGTTTTTTGAATTTATTTAATATTACTTTCTAATATCAACTGATGTTTGCTGGAGCCACAACTGTAAAAGCTGCTGGTCATGATATCGGTTTGGATATGTGGTGAGAGGGAAACATGAAGATGAAACCAGGAGATGTCCTTACTGAATCATCAGAGCTGAACAGGTGATGGAGAAACACGTTTACCTTTTAGGTGACATGAATGGGTTGAAGGGAAGCTATGAACTGTTTCTGAGAGACAAATAACACCAGCTGACAGGTGGTAACTGTGCAGGGGCGGGTCTAGCAAAGTTTTGCCAGGGGGCCAGGTAGACAGGGAAAGGGGGGCACAAAGAAATACTTTTCTTTCTTATTCTCATTTAAAATGTCTAGCTTTTACCAAAGTGGTCATCTGATGTAAAATGTATAGAAATCATATATATATATATCCCAACAAGACAGTGTACATCACTGTCACAACAGCGTTTGTTTTCATTTAAAGGCTTTATGGCTTTTCCTATAATACCTGGCGGGCCGGTCTCTAGGCATGCTAGGCGGATTTTTTGCCCCAGTCCAGCCCTGGTATTTCCACACACATTTCTACCCTGTGCTAAATTATTTTTTATAAAAATATGAACATTTACCTTCTTCTGATTTATTTATGTATTTTTAGTGCATATTTATGTCAAAAGTCACATGAAAAAAAATATTATCACAAGCAAATATTTTTTTATGTCACCGGTACAGATATTCATTGTTACTCATGTAAATAAATTCTTTGTGCCTATTCTGGTTGTGTAAAATTTAATGAGTCAACATTTTCATGGAGTTTGAAGTAAATTTTAATGCAAACCAATTAATAACTCAATAAAAACATGAGGCTGAAATTAAAATAAAAATGGTTTTACAGCCTAATGTCACTGAAAAAATAATCATAAACTGTGTGAAACTGAGTGTTTAGAGCTGTCTGAAGTCTGAACTTAGAGCGCACAAGGATCAGTTTCAAAAACACTGACCTCATTATTTGAAACTTTGGTCATGTTTAACATGAACATTCAAAATTGGAATTGTTAATAAAATCATTTTCTTTTCTTTCTCACTCAGAGTGCAGACATGTCTGCTGCCAGCTGTCTTCTATCTGAAGATCGGTTTCTGTGCTCCATCCGTCTGGATGTCTTCACTGATCCAGTCTCCACACCATGTGGACACAACTTCTGCAAAAACCGCATCAGTCAACACTGGGATATCAGTGAGAGGTGTCAGTGTCCTTTGTGTAAAAAGGTGTTTCAGACCAGACCTGAGCTGCACATCAACACTTTCATCTCTGACATGGTTTCTCAGTTCAGACATGAAGCTCAGCAGAAAGTCAGCAGCAGCATCTCAGAGCAACAAGCTGCCAAACCAGGAGAAGTTCCCAGTGACATCTGCACTGGAACCAAACTGAAGGCCCTGAAGTCCTGCCTGGTGTGTCTGGCCTCCTACTGTCAGACTCACCTGGAGCCTCACCTGATAGCTTCATGTCTGAAAAAACATCAGCTGATCGATCCTGAGGAGAACCTGGAAGGCAGGATGTGTATAAAGCATGATAATCCTCTGGAATTGTATTGTAAGACTGATCAGACTGCATGGTCTGCAGTGCTTTTGACCACAAGACTCATGAGTCTGTTCCTCTGAGAGAGGAATATGAAGGAAAGAAGGCAGAACTGGTCAAGACCGAAGCTGAAATTCAACAGATGATCATAAAGAGACGACTGAAGATTCAAAAGATCAAAAAGTCAGTGAAGATGAGTAAAGATGCTGCAGACAGAGAGAAAGCAGAAGGTGTTCAGGTCTTCACTGCTCTGAAGAAGTCTGTTGACAGACGTCTGAATGAGTTCATAAAGGAGATTGAAGACAAACAGTAAACAACAGAGAAACAAGCTGAAGGTTTCATCAAAGATCTGGAACAGGAAATCTCTGAGCTGATGAAGAGAATTTCAGAGGTGGAGCAGCTCTCACGCTCTAAAGATCACCTCCACCTCCTCCAAAGCTTTTCATCCCTGAAAGCTGCTCCAACCACCAAGGACTGGACAGAGGTCAGTATCCATCCACCATCATATGAGGGGACTCACATGGACTCAAAGGCTGCTCGAAATGCGTCCTTCATTTCCCTGAATTTTAAGGCTGTGGCAGTGTAGACTTCGTGGCCCAACATATCCCAGAATGCATAGCGCGGCGATGGGTGTGGATAAATTTGCAGAAAAAAACGGCGGATGAGGGGCGGCTGAAGAGTACACTTTAAGTACTGAATATTATGTCACTTATTTATGTGCAAATGTTTAATAACGAAGAACATTAAACATTACTGTTGGCCACATGTCGGCAAAGTTATGTGACATTAGTGACGTTTGTACTGACTTGGTTTTAA
Source organism: Simochromis diagramma (assembly GCF_900408965.1). Lineage (NCBI taxonomy): Eukaryota > Metazoa > Chordata > Actinopteri > Cichliformes > Cichlidae > Simochromis > Simochromis diagramma. The sequence goes on along the minus strand of NW_024387209.1, from coordinate 2,445,622 downwards.
AGCCTTTACTTTAAAATATACGCCGTTCAATAGCTGAGCTTAATCTTACAGAGAATGATCAAAGCTCATGTAGCAAGAAACAAACAAATGAACAGAAGATTTTCTCCTTCATTCCTGTCAAACAAAGCTGTACGACACGTTTCCAGTGGTTAGTATCATGGTTGCTAGGCAACCTGGGCAGCGCAACGGAGGTTTTTTTTTTTCTTTCTTTTTTTTAAATTTTATTGACAAACAACAGTATCAGCGCAACGGAGGCTAGGCCGTCCCATTACACAAGCCTCGCACTTCCGGCCTTAGCGGTCTTTGAGTACGCGGCCCTTGAGGATCGTTGAGGCTGCGTACTTTAAGGCTGCAGACCCTGAATTGGGAGACAGCCCTTTTCTTTACTCTTCACTGCTTCTTCCGGTTTTCTCCTGCTCTCCACCTATGTGGGCGTGGTCTTCGGAGCGTCCTATTGTCTTTTCTTTTCTTGGCAATGAAGACGTTGCTTTTTTCTCAATTTCTTAAAAGATACAATAATAGTTGACTGAACACGAACTGTGATCACGTCCATCAATACGCATCCACGCACTGCTGAGCCACCGCCTCTCAGAGGCGGAGCAACATGCTTCAGCGTCAGAGTCCAGAAGTGAAACTCACAGTAAAGACAGCAAAACTTGTTTCTCTTCACAGGAGCGTCAAACTGAGCTCTACAGCCTTTCTGAGCAGCACAGCAGAGCGTCTTCCAACACGGGTAAGTACAGATGATCACGATCACACTGTTTTAAAGTCCACATGTTAAGCCTCCTCTTTGTAACCTGCAAATACGGTGCAGTTCACCTGCTGGTTGGGGGTATTTCCACACACGTCTCTACATTTCTCTCCTCTTATAAATTCTTTTTATAAAAATATGCAAATTCACCCTGTTCTGATTTTTAGCGCAGTGCAAACAAATGGTAAACTTTCACTTTCAGTAATCCTGATCTGCAGAGATGATGCTGCGTCATCTCTGCTGCAGACACTGTGCGATTTTTTCAGTCGCGCGATTCAGCTCCTGCTCAAACTGCACGATTGACTCGCAGGGGTTAGAAGTTCGTAGGTCACGATGCAGAGGTCTCACACTATACAGGCCCGATGCTCTGATGCGACCTGAGTGCTCAAACTGTGCGTCCATAAAATGAAGGTTATAACAGAAATTCTGTCGCTCGCTCTCTCTCTCTCTCTGTCTTTCACTCACACAGACACGCACACCACCACCATCAACTTTGCTAAATTGCTAATGAAAAACATTGATCAGGCAGCTGTTATTGAGCAGCAGTGTAGATCCCACTATTTTCACGGTTGTTGTGGTCGTGATAATTTTGTGAGGCCACACCGAAAAGGCTCGGATGAGCTTTCCAAAGCTCTACAAGTTGTGCCTCCATCGCTTGTGTCCAGATCACACGCTGCACAGCCGTGCTGCTCCGTGTTTTTCGCTGACATTTGTGTTTGCGCGTGCGCAGTGTGACAAACTACGGTGACACCCTCACGACGCTCGCGAGGATTTCAAACAGGTTTGAAATCCTCACGACCAAGCGATTGATGATCGGGAGCGGGTCGTGAGGTGTCAATCGCTTCTCGTTACCCCACGTATACTACACGATGCACGACGCACGATGAAGGCCAAAATCGGGACGATCGCCAAAACGGTCGCACGACTCAAAAATCGGCTCAAAATGGGCCAAAAATCGCACATTGTGAGCCCAGCATTAGATGTGGGGACGATCCGGAGCTGTGGAAGCAAATTTATGCCAAAACTCAGGCGACAAAAACATAATCATTAGCAAATAATTTCATGTCAAAGGTGTTTTAGATTTAATGATGTTTCACATTAACTGGTGTTAATGGTGTTAAAGCAGATTCGCTTTTCCGGAGCCGCTACAGACAAAGCAGGAAATAAACACTGAAAAGGATGTCAGTGACAGTTAGTTCAAACCCAGTCTGTCATTGTTGTTGCTCTTGACCAAATAAATATTTAACATGCCCTTAAGTTTATCTGGTAATAATCCCGTGCACGAGGCGACTGTGAAAACTGCAAACAAAACCAAACCGATGCTGTTCAGAATACCATGAAAGTTACCAAGAATCTTGTTGTTTTTGTTATCAGTTTTACCATATTTTATTACTCCCATGTGATTTCCTCGTTGTTGCCTGTCTGCACTCAAATGGGGTCCAGTCCACTAATGCCACCTGTGTCCAAGTGCCATAGCCTACAATCAGATTAACTTGTGATACATCTGCATCTGACTCTATCAACACATTGAGTAGAAGCTGATTGCACTCACACTTGAAGCATTTAAATCGACCCACAAACATCATGTTCAAAGATGGATTGTTAAGACTAAAATCAGTCATTAAGCAAACAACAACAAGGATCATTTATTTCTGTTTATTTAAAATGTGTAACATCTGTAATCGCTTTCTGCACAAGGAAAGTCCACGTGGTTTCACTTTCCACAGCAGGTCCATTCAATCATTCCATTAAAAGACGCAACAAATGAAAAACTTCATAACGAGGATCAGGAAAGGAAGTGTGCCTCAGGACCTGGCAATTATAATTTGGCCAAAATACCTTAACCCATGAAATATAATTATTTGCTTGTATTCATTTTTTTCCTCGCATGCACGATGAGGCTAACTAATAATAAAAAAAGATTAATTAAAAAAGTTAGTATTTTAAAAAAGGCTTTACAGCCTAATGTCATTGAAATAAATTATTATAAACTGTGTTTAGAGCTGTAAGAACTTTGACCTCAGTATTTGAAACTTGGGTCATGTTTAACCTAAACATCCACTAGTGGAATTAATAAAATTAGTTTCTCTTCTTTCTCACTCAGAGTGCAGACATGTCTGCTGCCAGCTGTCTTCTATCTGAAGATCAGTTTCTGTGCTCCATCTGTCTGGATGTCTTCACTGATCCAGTCTCCACACCATGTGGACACAACTTCTGCAAAAACTGCATCAGTCAACACTGGAATATCAGCTACAGGTGTCAGTGTCCCATGTGTAAAAAGGTGTTCAGGATGAGACCTGAGCTGCACATCAACACTTTCATCTCTGAGATGGTTTCTCAGTTCAGACTTGAAGCTCAGCAGAAAGTCAGCAGCAGCATCTCAGAGCAACAAGCTGCCAAACCAGGAGAAGTTCCCTGTGACATCTGCACTGGAACCAAACTGAAGGCTCTGAAGTCCTGCCTGGTGTGTCTGGCCTCCTACTGTCAGACTCACCTGGAGCCTCACCTGACAGCTTCACGGCTGAAAAGACATCAGCTGATTGATCCTGAGGAGAACCTGGAAAGCAGGATGTGTATGAAGCATGATAAACCTCTGGAGCTGTTCTGTAAGAACGATCAGACATGTGTCTGCATGCTCTGCTGTGTTTTTGACCACAAGACTCATGAGTTTGTTCCTCTGAGAGAAGAATATGAAGGAAAGAAGGCAGAGCTGGGGAAGACTGAGGCTGAAATTCAACAGATGATCCAGAAGAGACGACTGAAGATTCAGGAGATCAAAGAGTCAGTGAAGATGAGTAAAAATGCTGCAGACAGAAAGAAAGCAGAAGGTGTTCAGGTCTTCACTGCTCTGAAGGAGTCTGTTGACAGACGTCTGAATGAGTTCATAAAGGAGATTGAAGAGAAACAGGAAACAACAGAGAAACAGGCTGAAGGTTTCATCAAAGATCTGGAACAGGAAATCTCTGAGCTGATGAAGAGAAGCTCTGAGGTGGAGCAGCTCTCACGCTCTAAAGATCACCTCCACCTCCTCCAAAGCTTCTCCTCTCTCCAAGCTGCTCTAACCACCAAGGACTGGAGAGAGGTCAGTATCCATCCACCATCGTATGAGGGGACTGTGGTGAGAGCTGTGGATCAGCTGAAGGAGACACTCAATGAAGAGTTTGAAGACTTGTTTGAGGCTGAGCTGAAGAGGGTCCAGCAGTATGCAGTGGATGTGAGTCTTGATCCTGATACAGCACATCCTGAACTCGTTGTGTGTGACGATGGAAAACAAGTACAACGTAGTGACAATAGGAAGAAATGTCCACACAACCCAAAGAGATTTTCGAAGTTTGTTTGCGTTTTAGGAAAGCAGAGTTTCTCTTCAGGCAGATTTTACTTTGAGGTTCAGATTAAATACATGACCAAATGGATATTAGGAGTGGTCAGAGAGTCAGTCAACAGGAAGGAAGCCATCACACCGAGTCCTGATGAAGGTTACTGGACTGTAGCGGAACATAAAAACATTTGTGTAGCTCTTGATAAACCTCAAGTCTGTCTTTCTCTTCAGTCTGTTCCTGAGAAGGTGGGGGTGTTTGTGGATTATGAGGAGGGTCTGGTCTCCTTCCATAATGTAGATGATGCAACTCTTATCTACTCCTTTACTGGCTGCTCCTTTATGGAAAAACTCTGCCCACTCTTCTATCCCGGTGTTAATGATGATGGTAAAAACTCTGGACGTCTGATCATCTGTCCTGTGATGGTGGGTGATGGCATCAGTGATGATGATGAGGATGATGATAACTGATCATCAGTCAGTCAGTCTGATCTTTTTTCATGAAGAGATTGCATCAATTAAAGATTAATCGTAACATTAAACCAACACAGAGAAGAAGTCCTAAGAACAGAACTGAGCAACTCAAACCTGCTGATGAAAACCATGATATTCAGTCAGAACCGGCAGGTCAAGTCAGCACGCTGAACTTTAATTGATTTGTTTGTTTTACTGTTTTCAACCTGATAACAGTATAACCCATTTTTGTAATTTCAGTTTGAAAAAGACCTTTCCTTAATTTTCTTCCAGCGTTTTAAGGCACAGATGTTGTGAAATATCAAAAAACAGGATTCAGAAACTCTTCTGCTGTTTTAACGTGTGCACTTAAATAAAAATAAAAAATAAAAATCTGAACTTTTGTTTTCTCCTTTCATGTTTTTTGATGATAATCAGCTGCTGAACTCTAGTCTTCTTCCCTGTAATGTGGCAGCAGCATATGAGGTGAACAGTTTGGGAACAGGTTCATGTCTCTGTTCTCATGGAGAAAATGATCCATTTGAGGAAATTTCATTCTGAGAATGCCAAAACTCTCCTCTTCTTTCAGTTTTTACAAGCGCAAACATTCAAACATATACTGTTCACAAATATGAGTACAAATGTTAATAATTAATTATTTTCAGGCCTGCAGTCAAACAGATTCATGTCTTTGTTCTCCTCGTCAAATTCCAAATCATCATTAATGAAGCAGATTTAAATTTAAATGGGAAAAAATAGCTTCTAACTGTTAGTTCAGGTTTTATCAGGTGGCACCAACACATTCGTCTGAAACACATTGACGTGTTTATGATTTGTTCCTGTAAATCTGTATTTCTTATTGATGCTCAGGTCAGACAAGCCCTACAGGACAGCTTTCTGTATTCCATCCAATATTTCAATAAAATTGATCTCTGTTCATTTTAAAGTGGTAATGTTTGGAAAGTTTGAGATATTTGCTAATGTTGATGAACAGTTTGAGTCTTGAAGACATAAAACTATTGTAGTTATAAACTGTAATGAATGTTTAATGGCAGCAGAATCAGATGTGTAAAAACTAAGATGTACTGTTCATCTGAAGATATCTCAGGCTGTTCTTCATCTGTTTTGTAAATAAGACTTTCTATTGTCTGCTCTGTTTCAAGGAAGATAAATAAAGACTCGTCTTTCACTTTGGGCTGCTGGTTTCAGATTTTTAAAATCTGCTACTGTGATGCTACTTTCCAGAAATCTGATTAGTGAGTTGGTCTGGTTTCTGCTCTGGAGCAGGTTAGGTCCACCGTATAGGGATTAAATCTGAATTTAGGGTAAATGGAGAAAAATCCCACACTTCTGATATGTTTTTACAATATTTTTTATAAACTCCAGTTGTGATTTATTGTCAAGAAGTATCAGTAAACTAATGAATGTACTAACCAATTAAAAATTAATTCAAGTCCAGTTTAGTTGACTGTCTTCATTAGAATAAATGTGCATTGAGTCTCAGTCACTGAATAAGGTGACTCCCTTTAACGTAAAAGCTTAATAAAGTTTAAAATGCAGAGGGAAGCCCGGTATCGGCGTGCTGATGCCGCTCCCGATCGTTTTTTTCTGACCTGGTGAAAAACCAAAACGAATGACTCGAGACAGACTTCTTCAATTCAATCAACTTCTTTATTTCAACCCCTGCACAGGAGGGAATCAGCTCAGCATAAAGCCTCTTGCAGATTCAAAGGGCAGTCCTTCTAACTGTTACATTTATATTATTCCAAAGTTCCTTATTTACCTCCCACCTTTCCTGTTATTCTGATATCACGTTCGCCTATACGACATACACAGTTTGATCAAAACAACTTCTTCCTCATCTGTCGTCTTCTACCTTTCCTTTTAAGGTCTTGCATCTTTAACCCCTTTCTTAAATGCATGTCTTAATTGTTTATGTGTGTGTGTGATGTACATGTCTGATCTGCAATGTGTGTGTGTAGGCGGGTCATGTCAAGTGTCATGAGTGTGCGCTTTGTAGGTGTTAAGTGTGTTGCGCCCGGGGTTTACGCTCTCCTCCTTAGTTCTGCTTTTCTAGTCTATACTTATCCAAAGTGTTAGACTGTTCTTAACGCTGCCCTTTGTCCCCCCCCTCCCGTTATCTACTGCAACTTCTGTGCTATTTCTTAGTATCTTGCCTATGCATCTTTTTCCTGTGATGTTGTTTCAACTATTCTTGCTCCTAAGGTCACACAGGGGCCTGCTTAAAAGTATAATGTTTAAACAGCATAATGCTAAAAAGCTATATAATGCTATATAATTCCACACCGGCCTTCTCAGTTGTCAGACATTAGTCATCATTGATTCAATGAAGAACAATGAATTAGTTGCTGTAATTCTTTTCTGCTGTTGATGTTAACTCTTGTTTCTCACTGAAATTCTGACTGAAAAATATGAGTGAAACAGCACCTCTCTAAATGCCATGTGGTGAAATAATAGATAATAATAAGAAGAAGAAGTGGTGAAATGCAGTATTCTCTGAGAGTCTGAGTTTGTCTTAAAGATGTTTCAGCTGCTTTTAAATACTGTCAGAGATGTTCTGACACCCCGAAAGAAAAAAACCAAACTAATAACTCTGTGAATCTGTAAATCTTTAATACTAAAATATTTCCACATGATGGGATTCACTTTCCTCTCCTTTCAGGTTTTATTCCAGCTGTTAAAACACATTTAAAACATTAACAGTAATCAATGAAGGAGATCCTGTGTCTTCAGTTCAAACCAAACATCTGGAGTCACAGCTGCATGATCTTCTTCTGCTTCTAATCAGGCTGATGGTCCATCTGCTTCCTTGATGTTTCAGCATCTGAGTCTTTTCCTTGTTGCTTCTTTTTCCTCCTTTTCTCGTCCTGAGTGGGTGTGGTATTGAGCGCGTCCTCCAGGTGGCGCTACGCGTCCTCTTGTCTGCGTTGCTTCTCTTTCACGATGCTCTGGAAAAGATTTTAGACCATGAAGATGTTAAGTTTTTCCATTTTTTCAATAAAATAAAAGAGATGTTGTTAGAACACCAGCACTGATCAGATTTACTGAGGCACAATCACAATTAAAATGCACTACTTATCCATGGTAACACTTTATAAACCCTGATTAAGGGTTTAATTCCTCTGGAACATGTTTTTTTTAACTGAAGGACCAGATAATCTTCCTCCTCAGTTTTATCATCCATGATTTTGGGAAAGAAAACGTTTGATTTGCTCCGTCATTTTAAGATCACCTTGTTCTATGTCTGTAATGTTTTCTAGTTCTTGTTTCTTCTTCGGAGTATGAAAGGGAGAAAGTTTCTGTTACATAAGAGGGAAACTACTGTAACATGTATGATGGATACCAACATGATGCATACATTTTTAAAAATATATTATTCACTACTTATAAATGTAGTTAATATTATACAGAATAACACAAAGTATTAAACTATACAGTTATTATACAGTTATTATACTGATGATAATACAATTATTATCATTATTTTTAGTGTACCACTAAGTATTTGCAGGTAAAAAGAATTACATCATAATTTCAGATCACATACATGGAATTTCCATTTGACTCCAGGGAAATTGAACCCTTTGTCATTGACCGTATTATAAAGTGCTACCTCAGCCACGGCTGAGCCGCCCTCTGGCGTACTCTGCATCGTGTCCATGTGTGCGAGGACTGGGCTGGGAGCTGCTCCTGTCTTTGAATACTTGCACTGTTAAAAGACCCCCTCAGAGATGACCAGTACCCGTAAAAGCTCACGCAGCATCAAAATGTTAAATATATCACAAGAAAAAATAAATAAAAAAAAATAAAAATAAAAAATATATATATATATAGATAGATAGATAGATAGATAGAGAGAGAGAGAGAGAGAGAGAGAGAGAGAGAGAGAGAGAGAGATCAACCCGTTCTTGATATATATATATATATATATCTCTATCTATCAAGAACGGGTTGATCTATCTATATCTATCTATCTGAGGTGTTTCTAAGCTACCACAGGGACATGACTTCATCAAACCTCTTTAGCAGTTTTTAAAGGCTCTGACTTTTTAAATAAAGGCTGAAATGTCTCCATCATTGAATGCTGTTATTGCACAAAACAAACATGTATAACTTAAGACATCTAGCAGTAACATATGGTCAACTTATGCTATGCAGGTAGTGCTGCTTTTCTGTGAGGATGCTCTGTGACACGGTTTTGTAAACGGACTCATGCGCAGACCAGAAGACCTTTGCAAAAACTGATAGTGTGTTTATTTACAGTGGTTGCACCGGGTGAATATATATACAAAGTGCTCGGGGGAAGGGTCCGGGGCTCCAGGGTACGAGGGAAAGGGGAAGGGTCCAAAAACACACTCTGCTCTCTCAGCAAGCAATCCCACTCCTTTTCCTCCAGTCGCTCCTCTCGCTCGCTCGCTCAGAGATACAGGGACGGGTCCGGGGAGAATCTACACATACACACACAGAAAAATCCGATTAGCTCCAGATCACAAGGAAACTCAGAGACTTAGACAGATTTGCAGAAGAACTAACGCGGGTGGCTCAACGTTCCAGCGACGAGTAGCGTAGGTCTGCCATCTTAAGAAGCCCTTCTGATTGCAGTAAACAGCGACAGGTGTGATGATGAGCACAGGTGCTTGGGCCAGGGGCGGAGCCCGCAGTGAGCACCTCCGCGACAGAGGAAAGAGGGAGAGGGAGAGAGGGAGAGAGAGAGAGAACAAAAACAAACACGTTGCCTAACCCGGAGTCAGCCGGAGAGGCACTCTGTGTGCGTTTGTTCTTCTTACATTTGAGGCATTAGTGACACAAACATTTGAAAAGTTATGTCTGTAAGTGGGCAGAAGGGATGTTATGTGGTCATTCGCGGCTCAAGAGTTGGCAGTTCGGCTTGTAATCGGAAGGTTGCCTGTTCGAGCCCCGGCTCCGACAGTCTTGGTCGTTGTGTCCTTGGACGCCAGTGTCCGGCAGCCTCGCCTCTGTCAGTGCGCCCGGGGGTGGTCTGATGAATTTGTGAGACCCCCCCCCAAAAAACAAACAAACAAACAAAAAAACAAAAACAAAAACTGCTCAACATAACTGAACTATCAAAGAAACACAGAAAATCAGATCTGTAGGGAGAGGCAGAAACTCACATGCGTAAGAAAACATCTGACTTGTTACTGGCTGATAATCACATTAAAAGTCTCTGCTTAGCCACCAGCTCTCACCTGCTGACAGAGGCAGAACGAAACCTGAAAAAAACAGAACTTTAGGGTCAGAATTCAAAAAGTGAAACTGAAAGAAATTTAAAATCTTTCTTTTAAACAAGAATCAAACTGAGCTCATCCAGCCATCCTCAACAGCACGTCCAAATGTTCAGTTGTTGGGTATTTTTTAAATGACATGTATACCTGTACACACTGGACATATACTCACATATATAATATAATCATATATACTCGTAACCATTATATACAGGGAGTGCAGAATTATTAGGCAAATGAGTATTTTGTCCACATCATCCTCTTCATGCATGTTGTCTTACTCCAAGCTGTATAGGCTCGAAAGCCTACTACCAATTAAACATATTAGGTGATGTGCATCTCTGTAATGAGAAGGGGTGTGGTCTAATGACATCAACACCCTATATCAGGTGTGCATAATTATTAGGCAACGTCCTTTCCTTTGGCAAAATGGGTCAAAAGAAGGACTTGACAGGCTCAGAAAAGTGAAAAATAGTGAGATATCTTGCAGAGGGATGCAGCAGTCTCAAAATTGCAAAGCTTCTGAAGCGTGATCATCGAACAATCAAGCGTTTCATTCAAAATAGTCAACAGGGTCGCAAGAAGCGTGTGGAAAAACCAAGGCGCAAAATAACTGCCCATGAACTGAGAAAAGTCAAGCGTGCAGCTGCCAAGATGCCACTTGCCACCAGTTTGGCCATATTTCAGAGCTGCAACATCACTGGAGTGCCCAAAAGCACAAGGTGTGCAATACTCAGAGACATGGCCAAGGTAAGAAAGGCTGAAAGACGACCACCACTGAACAAGACACACAAGCTGAAACGTCAAGACTGGGCCAAGAAATATCTCAAGACTGATTTTTCTAAGGTTTTATGGACTGATGAAATGAGAGTGAGTCTTGATGGGCCAGATGGATGGGCCCGTGGCTAGATTGGTAAAGGGCAGAGAGCTCCAGTCCGACTCAGACGCCAGCAAGGTGGAGGTGGAGTACTGGTTTGGGCTGGCATCATCAAAGATGAGCTTGTGGGGCCTTTTCGGGTTGAGGATGGAGTCAAGCTCAACTCCCAGTCCTACTGCCAGTTTCTGGAAGACACCTTCTTCAAGCAGTGGTACAGGAAGAAGTCTGCATCCTTCAAGAAAAACATGATTTTCATGCAGGACAATGCTCCATCACACGCGTCCAAGTACTCCACAGCGTGGCTGGCAAGAAAGGGTATAAAAGAAGAAAAACTAATGACATGGCCACCTTGTTCACCTGATCTGAACCCCATTGAGAACCTGTGGTCCATCATCAAATGTGAGATTTACAAGGAGGGAAAACAGTACACCTCTCTGAACAGTGTCTGGGAGGCTGTGGTTGCTGCTGCACGCAATGTTGATGGTGAACAGATCAAAACACTGACAGAAGCCATGGATGGCAGGCTTTTGAGTGTCCTTGCAAAGAAAGGTGGCTATATTGGTCGCTGATTTGTTTTTGTTTGTTTTTGAATGTCAGAAACGTATATTTGTGAATGTGGAGATGTTATGTTGGTTTCACTGGTAAAAATAAATAATTGAAATGGGTATATATTTGTTTTTTGTTAAGTTGCCTAATAATTATGCACAGTAATAGTCCAACACAGATATCCCCCTAAAATAGCTAAAACTAAAAACAAACTAAAAACTACTTCCAAAAACATTCAGCTTTGATATTAATGAGTTTTTTTGGGTTCATTGAGAACATGGTTGTTGTTCAATAATAAAATTATTCCTCAAAAATACAACTTGCCTAATAATTCTGCACTCCCTGTATATACCTACACTGGAGAGGTTTTTTTTTTTTTTTTTTAATAGAATCACTGTGATAAGCAGCTAACCTACATGTTCAAAATCACAAGACCCACAAATATTATCCACAAATCTTATTCACAATTATATTAATGAAGTTTGTGCCCCTGTTGTACGAGCAGATGTTGATCAGTACTGTTTGAAATGTAATAATTAGGATCAATAAGTAACCTCTGATTGTGTTATGACCAATGGTGACAAGTCCAAACATATAGGGTTAATTCAGCTTGGCACAGCTACGTGTGCACCTGGGACTCTTTCTCTCTCTGCGCTCATTTTCATTTCCTGTCTGTCATTTTGTGTGTCTCTGCTGTGTGTGCTTAAAGTTATCTACACCCTGGGGTTACCTTTGCTTCACTTCGCTTGATTTCCATGTGTTGTTTTATTGTAAATGCACAGGGCATGTTCATATGACACTGTTTAATCAACTCAGTTCCAAGAATTCTACTCTTTTCCAGAGGACCTTTTTGAGTGATTTAATTTTAATTGAATCTGAAAAGCTGGACTTCCACAGCATTGGTGGGATAAGGTTATCATATTGACTTCAAAGTTCGCGACCCCACACAGTCTCATCTCTTTATGACGTGGATCACTTCTACATGAACACTGGATTACAGACTAGGAGTAAAAACAAACACACATAAAGGCTAACCACAATCTGCTGCTTTGACAACTGTGACTCTTCTAATTTAAAAAAAAAAAGAATTAAGATTTAATAAAAAAATAAGATTTTCTTATTTTTTCTGGAGCTTTGATTGGGAGAAAAGAGGCTGTTGAACCCTTTAAGACATGATGCAGTGCATGCTAAATGTTGGACTGAAGTTCTGAATCTCTTATTTTAACTTTTGCATTAAAATAAAACTCCAACTGTTTCTGAGAAGGAATCCAACCTGACAACAAAGAAGCAGAACAAAAGTCTGGATGGATCGCATTCCAGCATTTATCAGATGAAACTTTTTGTTTCACAGCTGATTCAGTGGGGAAAAAATCAGTCTGTCCTCAAAGGAACCTTAAACTGAGCTCATCCAGCCTTTTTCAACAGCACAGCAGAGCTTCTATCCAACACTGGTGAGTTCAAAGCATCACAGTCACTCTGTTTTAAATTTAAACTCTCTCTGTGTCAGGAAACATGACTATAACACTGCTGAAGCTGGTGTGTTTTCCTATCACCACTCTCTCCCACTGGGGACACTCTCTGCTATTTCATCCAAGTTACTCCAGACTTCCTCTTTCTCTTCTAACTGACATTCAACCTGTGAGGCATTCACACTGACAACATTCAACATCACTCCTTTGATTTCTAGTTTCAAACTCATGATGCCGTCTAACACAAGATGGCTGGTATTGTCATCAAACTTGGAGTAAATAACTTGTGAAACAGTGTTCAGAGCACACTGAAATGTGAACTTTGGGCTCACAAGGACTACTTTCACATACACTGACCTAATTATGAGTATGAATGTGTATGAATATTAGATAGAAAGCACTTAAACAGAAAGAGCATAGAAAAAATACTTGTATGAATGGGGGAATGAGGCAAGTTGTGTAGTGCTTTGATTACTATATGAGTACTATCTGGTTGTTAAGTGATGACGTGATTATCTCAGTTGTTCTCCTGATTAAAGTTTGGTCTGTTTACAGCGTCCTGCAATGCAGTTGCATTTGTCCCTAACCACTGGGAACCCTTGCGTTAACTTTTATTGAGTGGAAAAACGTTTGCGTTCATCCTTCTTCATGTGTTTACATTATGCTTGTCACGTTCAGTGGGAGCTGACTGTATGTAGAGTGAATAGTGGGACCCAATTGCAGACATGGAAGGAGACGTAACTTATGTTAAACACAAGGCGAGCCATTTATTGAGGCTGAAAAACATGAAACAGAAAACAAGGCTCAACCAGGGGAAAACTAAACTGAAACCTAGACTGGGAGAAACTATGGTTAACTATGACACAGTGACATGAACACGAGTCTGAACAAGTGTATGCGAGAAACTATGAGGAGGTAACAAGAACAAGAAACATGAAACCTGAGCTGAGTCATGAAAGACTTAATCCTGACATGACGTGGTGGGAGGTAACACAGACGACCAGACAAAGACTGAACAAAAACACGTAGACTAAATACACACAGGAGGTGATTAGGGGAAGTGGAAACACAACCATTCCCAACCATTTGGAGCCACAGCACATATTTCACATTAGAAAAATTACAGGGCACACCACCAAACAAAAATGTCACAAAAAGGCTATTGATAATTTCCCCCCACGCACCAGATATAGTGGGATTGGCTCAGTTTGTCCCCATTATACCGTTTTTTGCTTTCTTCTGACCACTACTCATGCTAGGGCCTTCATCTGGATTGGAATTTTCTCCAGGACCCGGGTCAGGATGGCTACTTTTTCTTTTCAAATATTTATCTATTGCTATTACACGCTGTGTTGTCTGACTCGCAGAAAGACTATTACGTAATTTCTTCTTCATCTTCTTCTGTTTCACTGGCAGGTGGCAGCTCATTTAATTAGAGCAGGTAGTTACTGCCCCCTAGTGGAGAATGTAATTGTTTTGCCAGTTACTCATGCCTGTCACTTAGAGCAGCGGTCCCCAATCCCCGGGCCTCGGACCGGTACTGGTCCGTGAGTCATTTGGTACCGGGCCGCGAGAGTTGAGGTTCAGGTGTGAAATGTATGGTTTTCAGGGTTTTTATCGGTTTTCAGCGTTATTTTGTTATCGTTTTTATCGTTAACTCGGTTTTCCTGGGTCTTTTCACGTGTGTTATGAATAAATCTTCTTTTTTTCAGTACCGGTACTAGTTTTATTTTATCTGCGACACCTTAAAGTCCGGTCCGTGAAAATATTGTCGAGCATAAACTGGTCCATGGCGCAAAAAAGGTTGGGGACCGCTGACTTAGAGTGCTAATCAAATGGAACCAGATAATCTTCCAAGACACAGCTGATCATTTCTCACAGCACACCACGTCGCAGTGGTTGGAAAACACTGACAAAGGGAAACAGCTGACACAAATGAACCTCATGATACCACAGAGAAAAGTAACAGGAAACATGGAAAGACGTAGACATAGCATCACTGGCTTGACAACATGAAACACACAGACAAGAAATACCTGACATACTGACACAGGAGACAAGAACAGATTTACACATAGATGAAAACCTAAACTGCAATAAAAATTCAACTAAATCCTAACCAATAATACCAGCACAAGAACTTTTCATACTTTCAATATAATATAAGAAATTAGAAATACAAAATGAACTCAAAATGCTCAGTCATAGACCCAGCCCATGACAATACTAACCATAGCTGTGTGGCTAGCCACATTTCTATATACCAGCTAGTCCAACTTCAGTAACCCTACAAACGTCACTACTGTTTAGTTTTCTGTCTTCATTTACAGGGAGTGCAGAATTATTAGGCAAATGAGTATTTTGTCCACATCATCCTCTTCATGCATGTTGTCTTACTCCAAGCTGTATAGGCTCGAAAGCCTACTACCAATTAAGCATATTAGGTGATGTGCATCTCTGTAATGAGAAGGGGTGTGGTCTAATGACATCAACACCCTATATCAGGTGTGCATAATTATTAGGCAACGTCCTTTCCTTTGGCAAAATGGGTCAAAAGAAGGACTTGACAGACTCAGAAAAGTGAAAAATAGTGAGATATCTTGCAGAGGGATGCAGCAGTCTCAAAATTGCAAAGCTTCTGAAGCGTGATCATCGAACAATCAAGCGTTTCATTCAAAATAGTCAACAGGGTCGCAAGAAGCGTGTGGAAAAACCAAGGCGCAAAATAACTGCCCATGAACTGAGAAAAGTCAAGCGTGCAGCTGCCAAGATGCCACTTGCCACCAGTTTGGCCATATTTCAGAGCTGCAACATCACTGGAGTGCCCAAAAGCACAAGGTGTGCAATACTCAGAGACATGGCCAAGGTAAGAAAGGCTGAAAGACGACCACCACTGAACAAGACACACAAGCTGAAACGTCAAGACTGGGCCAAGAAATATCTCAAGACTGATTTTTCTAAGGTTTTATGGACTGATGAAATGAGAGTGAGTCTTGATGGGCCAGATGGATGGGCCCGTGGCTGGATTGGTAAAGGGCAGAGAGCTCCAGTCCGACTCAGACGCCAGCAAGGTGGAGGTGGAGTACTGGTTTGGGCTGGTATCATCAAAGATGAGCTTGTGGGGCCTTTTCGGGTTGAGGATGGAGTCAAGCTCAACTCCCAGTCCTACTGCCAGTTTCTGGAAGACACCTTCTTCAAGCAGTGGTACAGGAAGAAGTCTGCATCCTTCAAGAAAAACATGATTTTCATGCAGGACAATGCTCCATCACACGCGTCCAAGTACTCCACAGCGTGGCTGGCAAGAAAGGGTATAAAAGAAGAAAAACTAATGACATGGCCTCCTTGTTCACCTGATCTGAACCCCATTGAGAACCTGTGGTCCATCATCAAATGTGAGATTTACAAGGAGGGAAAACAGTACACCTCTCTGAACAGTGTCTGGGAGGCTGTGGTTGCTGCTGCACGCAATGTTGATGGTGAACAGATCAAAACACTGACAGAATCCATGGATGGCAGGCTTTTGAGTGTCCTTGCAAAGAAAGGTGGCTATATTGGTCGCTGATTTGTTTTTGTTTTGTTTTTGAATGTCAGAAATGTATATTTGTGAATGTGGAGATGTTATGTTGGTTTCACTGGTAAAAATAAATAATTGAAATGGGTATATATTTGTTTTTTGTTAAGTTGCCTAATAATTATGCACAGTAATAGTCACCTGCACACACAGATATCCCCCTAAAATAGCTAAAACTAAAAACAAACTAAAAACTACTTCCAAAAACATTCAGCTTTGATATTAATGAGTTTTTTTGGGTTCATTGAGAACATGGTTGTTTCAATAATAAAATTATTCCTCAAAAATACAACTTGCCTAATAATTCTGCACTCCCTGTATGTCGGAAGTGGTAGCAGAGCTGTACGTTTTAATTTTTCAGAAATCCCTCAGTCAAAACATGCTATATTATGTTTAGGTGTAAGCTACCGAGCTAACTCTCTACTGACTTTGAAGTCCATTAAACTTCATAAATTCTGTTTTCGTGGATGCCTGGATGTTAAACTTAGTGGTTACACCTGGTAGAGCAGCCACACTAATCACTTTATTTAAGATGAAAGAATTTAGACAGTTCATAGCTCTCAGTGATGTTGCAGTGTTCTTTTGACTTTGGGACTTGAAGTGGAGTTTGAACCCGGAAACAGCTAACGACATCAGACTTAAAGACCGGATATATAGCTGTATAAAAACAGGTACATTTACAATTATTTGAAACTCTGGTCATTTTTAGCGCGAAAATCCACCACTGGAAAGGGAGATATGTGACAGAAGAGAAAGAAAAGCAAAATAGGTTCATTTTAAATGTAACTGCGATTTAAAATAAAATAATTTTCTTTTCTTTCTCACTCAGGGTGCAGACATGTCTGCTGCCAGCTGTCTTCTATCTGAAGATCGGTTTCTGTGCTCAATCTGTATGGATGTCTTCACTGATCCAGTCTCCACACCATGTGGACACAACTTCTGCAAAAACTGCATCAGTCAACACTGGGATATCAGCTACAGGTGTCAGTGTCCCATGTGTAACAAAGTATTTGAAGTCAGACCTGAGCTGCACATCAACACTTTCATCTCTGAGATGGTTTCTCAGTTCAGACTTGAAACTCAGCAGAAAGTCAGCAGCAGCAGCTCAGAGCAACAAGCTGCCAAACCAGGAGAAGCTCCCTGTGACATCTGCACTGCAACCAAACTGAAGGCTATGAAGTCCTGCCTGGTGTGTCTGGCCTCCTTCTGTCAGACTCACCTGGAGCCTCATCTGACAGCTTCATGTCTGAAAAGACATCAACTGATTGATCCTGAGGAGAACCTGGAAGGCAGGATATGTGTGAAACATGATCAACCTCTGGAGCTGTTCTGTAAGACCGATCAGACATGTGTCTGCATGCTCTGCTCTGTCATAGACCACAAGACTCATGAGGTTGTTCCTCTGAGAGAAGAATATGAAGGAAAGAAGGCAGAGCTGGGGAAGACTGAGACTGAAATTCAACAGATGATCACAAAGAGACGAATGAAGATTTGGAATTTCAAAGAGTCAGTGAAGAAGAGTAAAGATGCTGCAGACAGAGAGAAAGCAGAAGGTGTTCAGGTCTTCACTGCTCTGAGGAAGACTCTCAGGAGATGTTTGAAAAAGTTCATAAAGGAGATCGAAGATAAACAGGAAACAACAGAGAAACAGGCTGAAGGTTTCATCACAGATCTGGAACAGGAAATCTCTGAGCTGATGAAGAGAAGCTCTGAGGTGGAGCAGCTCTCACGCTCTAAAGATCACCTCCACCTCCTCCAAAGCTTCTCATCCCTGAAAGCTGCTCCAACCACCAAAGACTGGACAGAGGTCAGTATTCATCCACCATCATATGAGGGGACTGTGGTGAGAGCTGTGGGTCGGCTGAAGGCAACACTTGATGAAGAGTTTGAAGACTTGTTTGAAGCTGAGCTGAAGAGGGTCCAGCAGTATGCAGTGGATGTAACTCTTGATCCTGATACAGGACATCCTAATCTCATCCTGTCTGATAATGGAAAACAAGTACACGTTGATCAAGAGGAGAATGATCTTCCAGACAACCCAGAGAGATTTTCTGAATTTCCCATTGTTTTAGGAAAGCAGAGTTTCTTTTCACGTTAAAGCGAAAACCTTATGGATGTTAGGAGTGGCCAGAGAGTCAGTCAACAGGAAGCAAGAATTCACATTTGAGTGGACTCCCAAGAAAGGTTACTGGTGTGTTTTTAAGGGAGATGAAAATCTTTGTGTAGCTCTTAAGGACCCTCCAATCCGTGTTTCTTTTCAGTCTTATCCTGAGAAGCTGGGGGTGTTTGTGGATTATGAAGAGGGTCTGGTCTCATTTCATGATGTAGAGCATGCAACACGTATCTACTCCTTTACTGGCTGTTCCTTCACTGAGAAACTCTACCCATTGTTCTGTCCTGGTGTTAATGATGATGTTAAAATCAGTCCACCTCTGATCATCTGTCCTGTGATGGGTGATGGTGACAACTGATCTATCAGTCAGTCTGTCTTTTCCAAGGGGAAATTGAATCAATTAGAGGTTAATTTCAGCATTTAAACCAACACAGAGAAGAAGTCCTAACAACAGAACTGACCAAACCGCACCTGTTGATCAAAATCACGTGACATAGTTAGAAGCTACAGAAAAAGCTAGTAAGCGGAACTTTAGTTGTTTGTTTTTTGAAATTGTTATAAATATATAATCAATCTGACGAATTTCATATGAAAAAAAAACCCCTTTCTTTAATTTTCTTTTAGAGTTAGGGTCTGGTTTCCTTTCATGATGTAGATGATGCAGCTCTTATCTGCTCCTTTACTGGCTGCTCCTTCACTGAGAAACTCTACCCATTCTTCTTTCCCGGTGTCGATGATGATGATGATGGTGGTGGTGGTAGCTGTTTCTCTGATCATCTTTTCTGTCAGTCAACCAGTCTGATTAATCTGTAATTGGATCAATTACAGATTAATCTCAACGTGTAAACAAACACAGAGGAGAAGTGACCAAACTACACCAGTCTATGTGGTTAGAAGCTGCAGAACAAGGCAGTAATCTGAAATTTAGTTGATTTATTTTATTAGATTGTTTTCAAGTTGAAAAAAAAAAAATTCCTGAAGTCCAGCCTGAGGAGGTAGACACTCTACAGGGTGGGCCATTTATATGGATACACCGTAATAAAATGGGAATGGTTGGTGATATTAAAGTCCTGTTTGTGGCACATTAGTATATGTGAGGGGGCAAACTCCTCAAGATGGGTGGTGACCATGGTGGCCATTAGAAGATGGCCATCTTGGATACAACTTTTGTTTTTTCAATAGGAAGAGGGCCATGTGACACATCAAACTTATTGGTAATGTCACAAGAAAAACAATGGTGTGCTTGGTTTCAACGTAACTTTATTCTTTCATGAGTTATTTACAAGTTTTTTCAAATTGGTGATATGTTGTGGGGAACAAAGACCAAACGGCTTAATTTATTAAAACCAGGAGAAAACGATCACCTTTGAGGTGTCACGGATAAATACAACCACATAAAATGATCTGACCAAGACAAAAACTGTGGTATTTTGTAAATATAATAATAAATGTCAATGTACTATGTAATTTTGTAACTTTATTAGCAGCATAGTCCTGTGGACAAATTATTTCACTGTTACTTATTATCTGTATTATTATTGTATTAATTAACCTTGCATTAAGTCATTATCATTGCATTAGAACCACATAACAAGCATTGCATTAAAGCATTTATTGAAGCTGTTGATATTACATTAAAGTCTGTATTTCAGGTGTTAGCATAATCACATAATAATCTTTCATTGCAGGTGCAACTGTAATCATTTTATACACATTGCATTTTGGTGCTTTTAAAGAGTTGAAGCTCGGTCAGTTAATTGATGGTCAGAAGCTTCGTCCGGCGCGATGTCCGGCCGATCTATTGAGTAAAGTGACTTAGAGCTATGGAAAGGTTGCTTACACGCTTACAAAACACTTATACCATATTATTCAGTATGATCCTTTGTTCATTTATGTTTTTATTAAGCTTTAAGTAGGGCCACTAACCCTCCTGGACCAGTGTTGTGATTTGAATTCCTCCTGTATCCCTCCTCGATATTTGAATCCGTAACACATCCTCCTCTCTGCCGCTTAATGCTCCCTGGTCGCTATGGTAATGTGTAAATATTTCTTTCAAAATAAGACACATCTACAACAAGGGAAAGACCCAGGGAAACCAAGTTAACGATAAAAACCCTGAAAACCATAAATTTCACACCGGAGCCTCAACTCTCATGGCCCAGTACCAAACAACTCACGGACCGCTGCTGTACAGAACCTCTGATGTCCAGACGGTGTTCCTCTGGTGTTCTGCTGTGAAAACTTTTGGGTTTTGGGATTAACATAGTTGCCATGGTTTCCTTTCTTCGCTTATTTGTTGTGTGTGATCAGGACAATTCTGGAAAAGATGGGCCGTTTCTTCCCGGAGTAAACGCCCCTGTTTTATTCAAAAAACAAAAAACATCGGTTTTACGTGGCCTATCAACACAATTTAAAAACTGGTATATAGTGTGAGATTATTATATTATCTTATGCCACGTTAGACCCCTAATTAAAGATTGTGAAATCATTATCTAGTTTTAGTTTGCATTATTATCCTGACTTAGAAGAGGGGATAACTATTAGATTTATTAAACTGATTTGTATTACATTAGACTGCTGATTTATTGTGAATGAATGATATTGTTTTATGATGCATGATACTGCTGAGTTATAAGAAATACTGTTTTCAGAGAATCATGGCCTTATTTGTCTGATTAGAAAAGAACAGAACATACTGCACAGGAAGCCAAGGTCATAACTTAGGCTCACAACTTAGGCTCACTGAGAGAGAGAAAGAATGTGGATGTTTAGGTTTTATGACTTTGGAGGGGGGCTGAAGCTATAAGAATGTGAGGAACGCTCAGACACTTCGAGATCAGGCGGACACCCTCCCGCGCTCATCTCCCCTCCGGATGGTTTATGCTCATAAAGTGTTGAATTGTATGAAATAAAAGATTGTTGATTGAGCATTTATACACAGAGTATTGTCCTTCCTTCAGCTCAAAGATCAAAAGAATTGGGAGGATTTAACAATAGTTTGAAGTCCGCACATTCGACCCAAGTTGAAATGGAGACTCGGGGTCTGTCGACCCCAGAGGGTTAATCAGAAAGCCTTAATTTGGCTAGTTATGTATCGAGTGTCATGTATTTAATATATAATCTTAATACTTATTTGCTGATTAGATTGTTTTATGAGACAAGGGGATGAGAGGCCCAGTGTTTGCCTTTAATGTACGTAATGGAATTGCCTCTGGAAAACGAGTGGCAGCGCACATTACCATTAACATGTACTGGTGGCCTGATTGTGTTTTTGGCAACGGGCCCACACAGTCCAACAGAACTCTCTCAAACGGCTCACCCAGGGCTGGAATCGGGTGAAGAGGCGCTGGCGCAATTGGTTTATTTGGCTTTGCCACTATGTATGTATGACATGAGCGACAATATTTCACCACATCTGATTTTAGTCCAGGCCAAAAGAAGTTACGTAGTATACGGTGATACGTCTTTTTGACCCCAAGATGTCCAGCTAAGCTGGCATCATGCACGAGACTGAGAATCTGGAGTCTATATTCCTTTGGCACCAGAACCTGATTTACCCTATGTAAATCAGTTGAGTCAGGAGACCAAGATCGCAACAGCACACCGTTCTCAAGGAAATATTTCACTGGAGCCTTAGATCCCTCTCTGTCCACAACGGAGGTAAAACAAGGCACCAGTGAATGATCACCCTGCTGTGCTTTGATCAACATTTCTCTGGTCATATTCAAGCTCTGATTAATGTCCTTAGGAATCATTTCAGGAACGTCACATGTGGAGACTTTTACAGAATCAATGGGTGACACGAAAGAGTCGTCTTCATCAAGCGTAACCATAAACGCCCCCGACAAATCCACAATTTCACCCATTTTACGAGCCTGAGCACGAGTAATTGCGCACGCAGGAAACACCTCTGAAGCAGTGGAGTCTGAGTCAGCAGCAAGGGCGGGAACATCAACAACTTCTGGCGGGGGAAAAACATGCCCACCAGCTAGACCATTACCAAGAATGAAGGAAACTCCTTCGATTGGTAATCGCTGGCACACGGCGACTTTAACGTAGCCCGACACTAACGGCGAATGCAGGTGTACCATATGCAGAGGGGCTTTGGTGACACTCATTTTTATTCCCCATACTAGTGTGTCGGAACCACAGGATGTTGTTTCAGACAAAGGCAGCACAGACTCTAGTAAGAATGAGTGGTACGCACCTGTATCTCTAAGAATCGTGACTGCCACTTTATCATTTTCTTCACCGGTCCCGGGTTCAAATCCTGGACGAGCCCCCAATTATGTTATGGCCCGTCTAGGCGCGGCCAGACCACAACATAAAGGGTGATCCATCCCCGTCCAACCCCAAGCAGCACGTCACACACTTAATATTTTGTGACAGTGATTTATTTACAATAAGTGCAGTTAAACAAAGGAAGGGAGCATATCATAACTTCAGGGTGAACCCAAGACCAAAACAACAAACAAAAGGTAACCTATCTCAGGAATAAACACAACTTACCTACTCAAAAGAACTAAACCAAACGACAATCACTTTCTTCCCTGCCTAACAAAAAACAGGAGAAGACTGATCAAACAAAAAGGCGGTCCACCCCTACATGCTCTTACATTAACATAATGACACAGTGACGGTCTGCCGGTTGGGTTGGGCCGAGGATGAATGAAGTGGCAGTCCCCGGCGGTCTCTTCTTATCCGCTGCCTCCCGGTTCTCAGCCAATCGGTGCGAGCCATCCACCCTGGATGCACCAATCCCGGAGGAGCACCTGGACACTCAAATTCACATATGATTACGATCACAGTCGTAACAGCCACTAAAGCAGAAGGATGGCATCTCCATAAAACCTCTCTTGACATGTGTAGATAACATTAAAGCTTGGTTGGCTTTAACCCTTTAAGACCTACCATAGAACCAAGTCCGCCAGAGCTTATATTATATTTTTACATGTTGTAGAGCCATTTTTGGGAGCATTTAAAGTTGCTATACATCAATACAACCATTATAACCCAGATTTTAATAATATGTATGCATTAAGTGCATAGTAATTACATAAATTGCAAAAAAGTGCAATAAACTACAAAAAAAATTTAAAATCGTTTTTGTTTTTTTAACATATATTTCTAGTTAGAGAAATTTAAGAGGCTTATCCCTCAAAACTGTAAATACAAAATAGTTTCCCCACCACAGGAAATTTATTTTGAGTGTCTTCATAGTTTTATTTTTAAAATACACCAATTTTTATATACTGCAGGAAAAATGAAAATAAATAGTATAGTGCAAATTTGCAAAAAAGCAGCATATGCATCAAAATAAACTATTTCCAGCAGTGCAATATGAGTCCTAAGCATCCCAGAAACGACACAGAAAGTCATAAAGTCAAAGATAACTTTTAAAAACACAAGTATAGGCTCATGAGGCCCTGATGGTAAAAAACAAAACAAAAAAACACTACATTTCTGCGAAAACGACGTCACTTCCGGTTTTGGGCAGGTAATGGCGGACATGCGAAAGTTCGCGCTGACGTCTATTCCAACATAGGAAGTGTTATGAACAGCTGATCGGATCGGCAAAGCGTGTTTCTGGAATATTATGTTTGTGTTGCTGCAAGCGCTTTTTATGCAGTTTTTGCAAAGCTATATGTGGAAGGAAACCGTGACCTAGGACAAGCTGATGGCATAAGATGTAAGTACAGCTCCTCCGGTTTCATATGCAAAAAAATATTTTGCGCTAGCTTATGTGGTTGCAGAGCTACCAGGATTTAAAAATAGTTACGCAAAACAGAGCGTGCCCGCTCCGATCGGTTTTAAAGGGTTAAACTTCTTAAATTCTAATGATAAGAAAACAGAGATGTTGGCGTTTTGAACTAGTGGTCCTTGTGAGTCCTCCTCTGTTGGTTTGGGACCCCTGGAAGTTTATCTTAAACCTTTTATTACTGACCTTGGTTTTAAGTTGGACAGTGATTTTAAATTGGACAGCCAAGTTAGAGCAGTGGTGAAGTCCAGTTTTTATCATTTAAGGTGACTGACAAGAGTGAAATCTTTTCTTTCTCTGCGGCACTTTGAAGGGTTTTACTTTTATTTCCTCAGTTAGTTATTATTACTCTCTTGCTCTCTAAACTAAACTGAAATATATAAACTCACAATAGAACGTAAGTGAAACTAAACTAAATTAAAAACAAACGAAGAAAATGAAAATGCAAAACTAGAGTAACTCTGCAGTTACCCCCACCCACTGTCGTAGAAGCTGACTAGTGTGAGTGGCAGAGGTGTGGACTCGAGTCACATGACTTGGACTCGAGTCAGACTCGAGTCATTAATTTTATGACTTTAGACTTGACTTGAAAAAATGTTCTAAGACTTGTGACTTGACTTGGACTTTTACACCAATGACCTGGGACTTGAATTGGACTTGAACCAGTTTACTTGAAAAGACTTGATATTTTACCCCAAATATAAAATTTAACATGCATATTATATAGAGATTGAAAATGTGACGTCATTCACGGGTAGAACCGCAAAGGATTCTGGGAACTCGTGGCAAGAGGTACTAGCGCACGCAGGCTTTCAATTGAAATCAGTTATACAGC
Organism: Simochromis diagramma; assembly: GCF_900408965.1. NCBI lineage: Eukaryota > Metazoa > Chordata > Actinopteri > Cichliformes > Cichlidae > Simochromis > Simochromis diagramma. The sequence continues at coordinate 2,420,669 of NW_024387209.1, read as the reverse complement.
GATAAAAAGAAACACAAAAATGCCAAGAAGCTGTTGTATTATTAACTGCAATAGCCGGTCGCATGACAGCCACGGGAAGCCGACGGGTAAAGAGATCGGTTGTTATCGGATTACGTCGTTGAAGAGAAATTGTTCGAGCCAAGTTTCCGAAGTAACAAAGAGGCGACGGGTGGCCTGGATTGCAGCCATTCAAAGATCAAATATAACGTCCCAGAACACTCCAGCTCACAGGTTAGTCTGCTCCAAGCATTTCCACAAAGGTCAGTCTGCTGTTGTAGTTAATGCGTCATTTTCATAACACAATTGGTGATATAGGTTACAAGCAAGTCTGGCGCTGAACAGAAATTGTCGCGCTATGCTCCTTTGTTTATTGTGCATAAATAGTGAATTGTCCTGACACAATATTGCGTTTCGCTTCTGTTATTACCATGGTACATTGACAAAAACATATACTTTTATTCACAGGGTAAAACAGTTGTTTTGTATCACTAATTGCCCAGTACGATTACAGCATACAATATTATTGTCCCTGCTACATTTCTGTGATGCTACCAGAAATTATTTCCACTGCTAATTAATTACCGTTGAGCTCAAAGGTCCTATTAATAAACGGTTAACGAATGTGTATTTATGAAGACGATTTGTGAGACTGGTAAACTTATGATACGTACGATGGTCTTTACTTTCTACACGGTGCATTTCAAGGTCCTGTACCCATCCGGCGGTAAACTGTACCTGGGCTTGTTGCAGTGACCGGAAGTTACTAAACTTCACGAGTGTATGCACTCACTCCAAGAACCGTATAATTATAAATATGCATATAAATATGCTAGGATGAGATAGCTGACTTCATCTAACTAGCAAATGTTTTCCAGGCTACGTTGGTGATGCAGTTTTTTTCTAATGTGTATGATATTTTTGTCATGCGATTTTAAAGCCAGTCCTACAAGCGCATCCAAGAATAACATGCGGCTTATCTCAGAACTGTTGGTGAAAATTATTCTTGGAGCTAGGTTTAATTGAGCTGCATTTTAAAGAGGTGCAATTTCACAATTTGTGTATATTTTCTAAGTTCACTATTTTGTCATGTGTTGAGAAAAACACAGATTTAAAAATTACATGGTCTAATATTTACATTTAGCATATAACTGCAACATGCTTTTTTTCGTTTTTTTTTAAAGACTCGAAAGGACTTGAAATTCAAAATTTCAGACTTGTGACTTTACTTGGACTTTTACACCAGTGACTTGAGACTCGACTCTGACTTGCCTGACATTACTTGAGACTTGCAAAACAATGACTTGGTCCCACCTCTGGTGAGTGGGCATCAAGGGGCAATGGAGGCTGACTGTAGGTGAGCAGCCTGAAGTTTAGAGTGTCGTGGAGAGTTACCAAAACAAAAACACCGTCCCACTTTTAACCCCTGACTTTGACAGACGTCGTCTCTTTTTATGCAACAACCTCTGGTGATTAATGTAAGAAACAAGATTACCTTTCATGTGTTTCTGTTTAAGCTCAAATTGGTTTGATGGTTGGAGGTTTTCTCAGTGTTCATCAGTCACTCTTGACCAGGTGTTATCATATGGTTTATCTGTTTTTAATTTGGAAATTGGGGATTCAGTGTTCTCTCATCACAAACCTGTTTCTCTTGCTCATGAGTTTAAAGCTCGCGCTCCACCCCACCGCTGCTCTCTTCTGCTCCACTTTTATAAAGAAAATCTTTACCGACCCTGAGATTACTTATTGGGCCCACCCCAAATGAGCTGCTTTTGCAGTTCCAGGAAACCTGTACTCAGACCCTAAACACTGTGAACCCATTAAAAACCAGGCGCCCAAAACGTGTTCCACAGCCCTGGTTAAATGAATCCACCCGAGCAGTCAGACGTCAGTGTGGGAGAGCAGAGTGAAAGTGGAAGAAAGACAAATTGCAGGTTTCTTTTGAAATGTTAAAAGAATGTTGGAAATTTGATCAGAATACAGTGAAAATGAGAGAAACAGATATTTTTCTCAGATCATTGTGTTAAATTGTCATAATCCCCGTGTTCTCTTTAAGACTATCAGCTCTACTCTAAACAACCCTGAAAGCCTCTGCTGACACATGTAATCAGTTACTTTCTTTCTTTGTAAACAAGGTCGAGTCTGTCAGGTCAGCAATAGTACTTCCTACAGATGACCCATTAGTGTTTATTCCATGACTGTAAACATGTTTCCATTTGTCACTTCAGTCTTTACTATGAAATACAGGAAATGACATCATGGCTCAAAATCTTTGTTGTTAAACCAATTCTTTATTTAACTTTTTTTTTTTTTTGCTTTATTTAACAAAATACATTCAATAAAAACTTGAACAACAGGAAACTGATTTTTCATCCAACTACTCCAGAGAATTCCCAGAAGTTAGGAACAGAGCAGCTGTGACATCTGTCTATGTTGTTATGCTCAGCGTCTTTTAGTTTACATTTTGACTGCACAATTGTGAGCTCTTTGTTATGCACAATCACGTAGCACAACATTATATACCACATTATATACATTATATACCAGGTAGTCCAACTTCAGTAACCCCTCAAACGAGACTGCTGTTTAGTTTTCTGTCTTCATTTATGTTGGTAGTGGTAGCAGAGCTGTACGTTTTAATTAGTTTCAAAAATCTCTCAGTCAGAACATGGTATGAAATGTTTAGGTGGAAACTAGCGAGCTAACGTCCTGTTAACTTGTAACTCCGTTAAATTGAACAACTTCTGTTTTCATGGATGCTTGGATGTTAAACTTAATTGTTACACCTGGTAAAGCAGCAACGCTGATGATTTTATTAAAGATGAAAGAATTAGACCGTTTTTAACTCTCAGTGTTCGTTTGACTTTGGGACCTGAAGGGAACAGAGTTTTGGACCCAGATTACTCCGCGAAGCTTCTCACCACAGCAGCCGTAATGCTCTGACAATCCATCAAAACATTTTCTAACAGATTTCTGCACACCAAAATCGGTTCGAGGTCAGTAAGCACAACCAGAATTCATACATAAAGCACACTCTTGATTTTTGAGAAAATTAAAGGATTTAAAGTGTGCCTTATAGTGTAGAAAATACGTTATACAGAAGAAAAGAATATATCGCGATTGTTATGGCCCGTCTAGGCGGGGCCAGACCACAACATAAAGGGTGATCCATCCCCGTCCAACCCCAAGCAGCACGTCACACACTTAATATTTTGTGACAGTGATTTATTTACAATAAGTGCAGTTAAACAAAGGAAGGGAGCATATCATAACTTCAGGGTGAACCCAAGACCAAAACAACAAACAAAAGGTAACCTATCTCAGGAATAAACACAACTTACCTACTCAAAAGAACTAAACCAAACGACAATCACTTTCCTCCCTGCCTAACAAAAAACAGGAGAAGACTGATCAAACAAAAAGGCGGTCCACCCCTACATGCTCTTACATTAACATAATGACACAGTGACGGTCTGCCGGTTGGGTTGGGCCGAGGATGAATGAAGTGGCAGTCCCCGGCGGTCTCTTCTTATCCGCTGCCTCCCGGTTCTCAGCCAATCGGTGCGAGCCATCCACCCTGGATGCACCAATCCCGGAGGAGCACCTGGACACTCAAATTCACACATGATTACGATCACAGTCGTAACACCCCCTTTCCCAAGAATTAACATTACCCCCAAAATGTTTAATTCAAGGAGAAAGTGCTCTAGACAGAGTATCAGCCAACACATTCTCTTTCCCTTTCTTGTAACTGATCTCCAAGTTAAAATCTTGCAATAACAAGGACCAGCGCATAAGTCTTTGATTGGAGTTGCGCGTTTGGGAAAGAAACACCAGTGGGTTGTGATCGGTAAACACCTGCACAGGCAGCACACTTGACCCGACATAGACCCCAAAATGCTGTAACGCAAGGAGTAAGGCAAGAGCCTCTTTTTCAATGGTGCTATAATGGGTCTGGTGTCTGTTAAACTTTTTCGAAAAGTAGCAGACGGGATGATCTACGCCATGACCATCTTCCTGTAACAGAACAGCACCTGCGCCACACGAGCTGGCATCAACTTCTAGTTTAAAAGGGCGCTCAAAATTCGGCGCAGCTAGCACTGGTGCACTGCACAACAATGCTTTGGCAGATTCGAATGCCACCTGACATGCTGGAGACCAAATAAAAGGCTTTAAGGGGCTAACAAGATCAGTTAGGGGACTAACCACATCAGAAAAGTTTCTGCAAAACCCTCGATAAAAACCGGCCATTTCTAAAAAACGACGCAGAGCTCTTTTTGTCTGTGGGACAGGAAAATCAACAATAGCCTGTACTTTCGCAGCAACAGGGCGCACTTGCCCCTGTCCGACCTGTTTCCCCAAATAAGTAATGGTGGCTTTACCAAACTCACACTTAGAGAGGTTTAATGCGAGAGAAGATTCACAAAAACGTCTGAACACCTCAGAGAGCGTTTCCAGATGTTCTGACCATGTTGGAGAGTATGCCTCACAGTTTCTCACTCCAAACAATACCTTCTGCATCAGACGTTGAAATGTTGCAGGTGCGTTTCGCAACCCGAAGGGCATTACAGTGTATTGGAAGAAATGATCTGGAGTTACAAACGCGGAGACTTCAGAAGCTCTGGGGGTTAACGGGACTTGCCAATACCCTTTTAACAGGTCTAATTTAGTGACGTATGTAGCTGAGCCGACACGATCAATGCAGTCCTCCATTCTGGGGAGAGGAAAAGAATCAGGTTTTGTGACTGCATTAACCTTTCTGAAATTGGTACAGAAACGTGGGGTGTCATCTGGTTTAGGCACCAAAATACAGGGTGAACTCCACGCACTGTTACTGGGCTCAGCTAACCCATGTTTAACCAGGTATTCGACTTCCTGTTGCATTAAAATCCGCTTGGTTGGATTTACTCTATAAGCATGTTGTTTTATTGGCTTATCAACTTCCACAACGATATCATGAAACAGCACAGACGTCTGCCGAGGATGGTCAGAGAAAAGCAGCAAATTAGCTTCAATCAGATCAAGGATATCTTTGCGGGTGGAATCTGACAGATGCGACAGAAAGGATTCTAAGTTCTAAGAACCGGCAGACCGTCACTGTGTCATTATGTTAATGTAAGAGCATGCGGGGGTGGACCGCCTTTTTGTTTGTTTTCTCCTGTTTTTTGTTCGGCCTCCACGTGCACCTTTGGCGAGCAAGCGGTTTTAATCAAACCCACGCCTGCGGGGAATTTAGTGCCCTCACTTCTTTTCTTTTTAATACTGGACACGCAGCAATCAAATGTCCTGAGTCGTGACAATAAAAACATTCTCGACCGTTTGATTTAGCAATAAACGGTGATACGTTTTTACGCACTGCTCTTGGTGACTTTTTTCGTTCAGAGAAATTTTTCTGAAACGAATTCTGTGCACAGAACACACTTTTGTGCGTTAAAACAAACTCGTCAGCCAGGAGTGCCGCGTTAGTGAGAGACGACACCTTTCGTTTAAATAAGTCACGATGCGTTCCGGCAAACACTTTTTAAACTCCTCCAGCAAAATAAGAGTTTTCAACTCTTCCACGGTTTTAACTTTACATGAACAGCACCATTTCTCAAACAACACATTCTTTTCTCGCGCACACTCAACAAAAGTCTGGTTAGCAGTTTTATTAAGATTCCTAAATTTCTGCCGATATGCTTCAGGGACAAGTTCATACGCCTGCAGCACAGTTTTCTTAAGAATTTCATAATCTAAACTCTGCTCAATAGGCAGGCTTGAACACACTTCTTGGGCTTTTCCCACAAGCTTACATTGGAGTAAGAGGGACCAAAACTCTTTCGGCCACTTCAAAGCAGCGGCTATGCGCTCAAATGCACTAACACCCAGACTTGACTAGGTCACAGGCTGACAGGAAACTGCATGTTTTTGCAGAGTATGAGCAGCAGACAGAGTGAAACTAAGTTCAGACAAGGGGTGACAGGTTGCCCTGGCAACAGACCTCAGAAAGGGGAAGTTATTGTAAGCTGCACAGGAAGTTTTAGTGCACAGGCATATTAATAAATCAGACACAGAAAAGAGGAACTGAGTAGAAGGAGTTTGTTTGTAATGAAACTGTGTGTGTCACGTGTGACGTGTGTGACGTCTGAAGTACCAAAATAACACCATATAAGACCCATGTTGAGCTTGTAATGTTAGAGATCCTGCAACTGCCTTTGGGGTGTGCAGGGCTCTCTCTTCCGGAAGATGATTGAATAAATATGTAACAGGGCGGTCCTTAGCGGCTGGAAACACAGTGAGATGGACTGAGGCAAGTGTAGTGGAACAAAGTATTTATTTGCTATACAGCTCTCCTTACAACAATTAACTTGTCAAGCTTCTTCACAGCACAAAAAACCCTCCTCTAATGACAACTGGCAGCCTTAAATATGTTCAGCTGTCACAGACTTAACCATTATTCCACTCTCAGGTAAATTCTTAAATCCCAACCTTCCACCACAGTATACAATATATCAATAAGAATAAATAAATACATAAATACATTTTCACATTTACATATTAATAAATATTTCACACTTAATGTTACACCAAACCCAATATTATAAAAACCCAGAAACCCAAGCACAACAAGATTCACCACACTCTCTTTACCAATGGTCTCTCCCGGAACCTTTAAATGGTGTCTGGACCCCCAGGGAAACATTTGCCCAAACACCTTGAAGAGGACACAGGCAAGAAAGGTGAGTAATCATTAACTTACAAACACTTATTTGCACCACTTTTGTTCCTAGATTTCACACACACATTTGCATTAGTTTCCCTTACTGGTCAGCCTTAATCACAATCTCAATCACCATTCTTCTCTCCTGACAGACAACCACCACATTCCTTGACGAGGAGCAGCTGTGCGGGATCTGAAATAAGACTACTAACTGATTTTAAAATTCCCAATAAATAGTCAATAAATATTTAAACTTCTTGTGTGCAAATCCATGCTTAAAGTGCAATGCTCATAAAGTGCTTGATAAGGTGCTTTTAATAAAGTGAAAGGTGTGCTCCAAAGTGCTATACATATAATATAAATAAATGCAGTAAGGGAGTCCTCTTCCTTACAAAATATATATATAAAATGTCATGGGGATCAAAGAATTGGGTTTAATATTTGGTGTTTCCGCCCGGTTCCCTTTGCAACAGAGAACAAATGTGGCTGAAGGTTGGATCTGATATGAGGCGAACAGAAGACTGGTCTAAAAAGATTTAAAGGTACGCACAAACCTGTTCAAAGAAAAAGCAAATTTGTGCACATTGGATGAATTCTAAATTATCTGTTCGCTGAGTTGACGATCTTAACTATTAAATTGGCTCAGTAGTGGTAAAACTAAATTCTTGAGAATGAGAAGCTTTGAAGTAATGATAATGAAACTTGGAGAATGACAGTACTGACTTAAAGGTAATATGGTATTTCATGGTAAAAGAGAAAAGAGACCAATGTATGTTTAAAGTAACAAAGGATAAATAGGTAATTGGTCATTTTATGGGTTTAATAAGTGTCAAGTTCAGCGGTGGAAACTGCCTCCCGTTTAGAGACGTCTAAAAGGGGCCTCGGGAGTGAGGATTATTCCAGGTAGCACCTGCAAAGACTTGGGACCTTGTTTAAAAATAGCTAATGATCAAAGGATCATTTTTTATGCACTTATTTGGTCAGTAGAAAAGCTGATTTTGGACGTGGAGGTCCGAGAAATAAACCTTGGGTTGGGCAAGGTTTTCTTAAGTGACTTAGAATAGAAAACTGTTGATTTAATGTTGATGAATATTACGGGACCCGCTGTGGTCTATGTGATAAATGTCTTGGGCAAAGGTATGACAGAGAAGACTTTTGAATATTGTGGACAAAGTTTGAAGAAGTGAGGTTAAATTTTCTCCGTATGTTCATGCGCTGTGAAGAATTAAATCACTGTTATAATCCCAAAGTTAATGCCCTGGTGGGGAACAATTGCATGCAGAGAAGAACATTACTTGGAAAAGGACTGTTATTGTGACATTTTTGTCTAAATTCGAAGAGAATTGTCCCATATGTGTTTATTTCTCTTTTCTGTTAAGGTTACACACGCACTTACAGGGTGTTGTCTACTTCCTCTTTCTGATTCCAAACAGCATGTTTGATGAAAATAGTCTATCACAAGCATGTTTTGGGTGATTCTAAGTGTGTGAACGTTGTGGGTACTGCATCTGAGTGATTCTGTGGGATTTGTACAAAATAATAAATAAGTAATAACACTACTGGGGTAAGAATCGTGGGTTCATAGCAGAGTGCGTGAAAAGAGGAAGTCTGAGAGAAGAGTGTGTGTGTGTGTGTCTGGCAGGAAGTGAACAACTTTGCATGCCCATAAAAGGAACTGGCTGATGTGTGTGAAAATGATATTAAATAAGTGTTTTAGTGTGTTAATACAGGTGCCCATGGACTTACTCAACCTCAAAACATGAGTACAGCGGCAAAATGATAGATTAACAGAATTGGGACGACAAACAGGCCAGCCTTCGGCTTAAAATTTTTACATCTTGACCTCTCATTCTGTCCTTATCCGGAGAAGAAGCTTAAGAGACAGTCAATCTCCTGATGAAGACAGAAGACAGACAGAACACCGTGGACTTGAAGAATTAACAGCAGGCAAAAGACAGTGCAACTGACCTATAACACTGAAGACTCCAGCAGCAGCATGTAAGAAAACATTTGATGGAACATGAACTCTGAATTACATGCTGGGAAGAACAGTGGGATAAATAATTGCGTGAAAGCACTGGACAGCACTGGAAACTGAGTTTCATATTTGCCATGCTGGGAGTAAACCTGAAATAAAGAAAAGACTGAAAAGATCAAGAGAGAAGCAATGGAGAGAAGAAACGCCTGATTTGGGCCTGTGTTGATCTGCGAGGCCACACAGGAAACTGTGAGAAGAGGGACAAGGACCAGTGAGAGGTCAAGCCTGGACGAGTTCAAGTGAGAGCGTATGGGGAATTGGATTGAAAATTGAGTCCAGAGCATCATAACAGAAAGGTAAATTTAAAAAAAAAAAAAAAAAAGGAGAGAGAAAGAAATACATAAGCTACTAATTACATGAATGAATAGAAAACACACATACACAAATTGTTACATGTGAAATTATTTTTGGAGAGAATCAGAAGTGAGATAGTTTGAATCCAGAGCTCAGTGCAAAGATGCATGAATTAAACCTGATTATAAAAAACACATCGAGGCAATGAAGATCAGCTTACACTCAATATGAATACAAATACATAGACACAACAAAGACACGCTTACACTTGTGAATGTGAATACATGACATAAATTGGTGTTTCTGCCCGGAGAGAGAGATGTATGTTGTTTAAGCAGTGATGATAATAATGAAATGTCTTAGTTTTGTCACTTTTAGGTGCAAAGCAGACCTGGATCAATTTTCCACATGCAGCAGTCGGAAGAAAGTTATAGGTTAACATCACTGGAAACATTCAGGCCAAGTTTCTGGTTGAATTGTTTACAGCGCCATGTGATGAAACAGCTTTTTTTTTGTCACTAGCAGGTTGCCCTGCAGCGAGATGGAACCCCCCCCCCTGACCTTACACACATAACACAGACATCACACGGGGTTACAAGTCGGAGATTGGTAGCGTTACAGAAAAACACTGAAATGTACACAACAACGAGAAAGTACAAGAGGAAAAAAAGAGACCTCCACTCATGCTGTGCTTCCATGGTAGACAGCACGAGAACAGGAAACAAAAAAAACTCCTCTGCACAAAAAGCACATAAATGTCCACAGCACAACATTATGGAAGACATGACAAGCCACAGGGATGGGTAAGGGATGAGGAGTAACCCCAGGCAACACAGCAGCCATCCTACGACGGCGCCGTCATCTATTCGACAGCACGGGCCAGGACCCGCCTCGTGTTCCCAGGGGGCAACAAGCATCGAAGGCGTTGGAAAGGGAGGGGGGATGAGTGAGTGCTTATCAGTGTAAGTGTATGTGTGTGCGTGTCCATAATTCAGCTGAGACAGTGTCCTTCGGCCTATCAGGCTAAGTAAACAGTCCTCCAGCCAATCCAGGTGTCCTTGCATGGGACGGGAAGAATTGCCGTAACACAGTTGTTATCAGGGAGTGATTGTTCGGCTCCAGCCTTGGGCCTGCAGCTGGCGCCGTTATGGGGGTCCGCAATCTCGATGTTGATTTTGTAAATTTCCATGCGAGCAGCCCAGGAGAATTTTCAGGCTGCCCTAACACTCCGACACTGGCCTCTCGATCTCCCGTTGGAGAGCCGCGAGCCTCCCCATGATGGTATCAAACTTCTGTTCCATGGTGTTGTCATTCTTTTGATTCTGAGACCTCACAGCTGCAGTGATCCGTTCCGCGATGTCTTCCACCTGTCGCTCAAGGGTCCCATTTTGAGCAGGCCTCTCTCTGATGTATCCCCCCATACGCTCAACGTTGTTGTTTTGAGCCTTCACAGCCGATGCAAGCGTCTCCAAGGTGTTGACCATATTATGTTCGTTGTGAGAGGTCGCGCCTGTGTCACTAAACCTGACAAGCGAGCTCTCACTCCTGGCTGAAGACAAGGAATGCAGTTCCAAAGAGCAATAACATGGCAGTTAAAGAGAGACAGTGGAGAATGCAGGACAAAGCGGAAAGAGAACTGCCTGGGTTTGGACTGTTGAAGTGAGAGAGGACAACGGAGTGAGAGGAGTAGGTGAGAACACAGAGGAATGCTGTTATTTAATGTGGGAAATCAAAATTTGGGTTAGCAAACCTGGAAAAAAGAAAACTGACTGCTTAAGTGGGAAAATTGTGAAGGAGTCTGAAACACTGCAAAAAGAAACATATACAAAATCACACACGAACAGAAAATGTATTAACCTTACTAACACTTCCAAAAACAAGAGAGCTGAAGATTAGACAGCATCTTGAGCATGTGAGTCTGTTTATCATGTTGTCCAAGTCGCTTAGTGTGATGAAAAGTGATACACAGACCATCGGACTAATAGCAAAGTAGTTAAAAAATGATCCGATTATAGCAGAGAAATGTGTAGGAAAGGCAGCTTTGAGAACATGCCCTGGTGGATCTGCAGCTCCACTGCACAGACATCGATTTAACCTGACTAATAACACACACACATGCAATGAAAATCAGCTTACTATCTTTCATCAGTGTTAAAATAGTGTGAATTTAACACACTTAAACCCTGAACTTGAGGAATAACTCAGGGAAGTTCCATGACAATAGAGTGATTTTTGTGAAAAGGAAAAAGTGATTAAAGCTTAAAGTAGTTTTTAGAATAGTGCATTAGAAGTGATCTTGTACAGATTGATCAAAACAAGTGATTACTGTAGAAAGAAAATAAAAATAATTCAATAATGTGGTAATGTTTAAATATGCATTTCTCTTGTCACGGCAACTTCTTGAGATATGACTCAGTATGCAAATTAGTTGAATGACTGGGGACAGGAAAAGAAAAGAAGAACTTGGGTTTCCTGTCTGACTGTATGAGTGAAGCTTGCACTGAAAGAGACACTGTGACTGGGTGAGAACAAAGGCTTGGTAACATACAGGATAATTAAATAAAGTGGTCAGTGCAGTAGTCTAAGTGCAGTAGTCCAGATTTGGAAAAGAAATTTAGAATTTAGTGATGATAGATTGTTATAACGTCTTTAGAGAGTGCTTAATGAGAATAACAATGGTGTGCAAAACTGTGTGGCTTTTAACAAGATTTTCTGTGTATTTAGCAGGTGAAATTATGTCAGTTGACCTCAGACTGTCAGTCGCTGAAGAACCTGAGGCAAAACTTTTCTGTGATTAAGATTTTTGGGGTTGTTGTTTTAGTGATGGGTTGATTCTGACAGTTAGGTTTGGGCTGTTTTCTTATTTTAATAGAGGGAGTTTTATTAATCATGGACGTGGGTAGAACTGGGCCCTTTAAAATTGTAACAGTACACTTAAGAGAAAACCTGTCAGGTGATTTTGTTTTGTGCTTTGATGAGCTACTAATCAGCTCTCTTTTTCTCATTTTTGTGCTAAGCAGGCCTGCAGGAGTGAATTAACAGCGCTGTAAAAATTTTTCGGGAGAACAAACATAAGGTGAGCTTTTCCAGATTACAATGGGCTGAGGAAAAGGCTACCTGTGGGGACCTGATCAGGTTGTAAGTCCCCGTCTAAAAGGATTGCAGCGAGTCAATCCAGTCCAAGAGCCTAAAGAACTCTTTTCCTAAAAACAAAACAACATTAAAACAAATGAATGAGCTCATGTTGCTGAGGGTGGAGAATGTGATTATTTGCGCGGGAGTCTCCACTATTAGCAATATCTGGTGTGAATGCGTATGAGCGAATGTGTGTGACTGGACTGTGATGGACTGACGATGTGGACTAAAGGTTGGACTGACTGGACACTGAGATAAAAACTGGACCAAGGGTAGGATGAATAAATGCTGACAAACAATTCACCACGCTGGCAAGAGAAGGGGGATGCTTTGCTTTGCTTTGTTTTGCTTTTGCCATGAGCAGGAGGAGCGGAAGACTTAATTCTGGAGCTGCTAATTTTAGGTTGTTGATGTTTGCTTGAAGAAAATTCTGTTTTGTTGACTGGGTTTAGATTATATCACATTATATTGTGGGGAGAATGTCAAATGCTAAAGGGGAGGAAATTTTTGATATTACTCATGTTACCATTAACCACAGCAGGCCACTGTAGAAGACAATTAAATTTTATAGAGGAAAATAGTCAGAACAAAGCAAAATTTACGATATACATAGGGGAATGGTAGACTTCTTACATTAAAAACAAAACAAAAACAGTTATGGAATAACAAACACTGGTCCAAGAGACTGAGGTTTTCTTCGTTTAAAACAGTAAATTATTAAAAGAGCACAATCGGTAAGGGTATGTGATACTAGCTGGTACTGGAGGAAAACAGGAGCAAAGTAAAGAGAGAAAACATATTTTGGTTAGCTCTGATAAAGTCAAAATTAAAAGAAGTACCATTACATTCAGAGGAGCAACATGAAATTAAAATGTGAAATTTTGTATGAAGAACATGACTGATAACTGCTCTGTCTTAAGTTTTGTTTCTTATGGCACAGATTGGATCATAAGTGGGGAAAACTGAGTTTCAAAGGTAAAGTTCATGTTAATACACAGGTTTTGTTTCTAGGCAGTTCCGAGGATGCAGGCTCTGGGTGGAGCCAGGAGTTAAAAAGGTTTAACATGATAATTAAAACTGATTTTATTACTTAACACAGGTTTGCAAGTGGACTTGCAACGCGATATCATAGCGTGGCTCAAGCACGTTCATCATCAGTTTAAACCCCTTGTTTTGCAAAATGGAATATGACCTCCCGTCTGCAGCTAAACCACCCCAGTAGCTTTTGTAATAGCTTTAGCCCGGTCGGACTGGGCAGCAAAGGGCTGCTTAAATGCCGAAAACGCCTCTGCTCCTCCACCTGGACGCTAGCACTGACCATAACTACCGCTTGACAGACTGACCACGCGCACCATACACATACTTTTTTTTTCTTTTTCGAATCTTCGGATCACGTGCGTGCCGAACCGTGGAGTGGGATTGGTTCGGATTTCGGATCAACCGTGATCCGTTGCACCTCTAATATCTGAGGTGCTTCTCGCGCTACCACAGGGACACGACTTCATCAAACCTCTTTAGCAGTTTTTAAAGGCTCTGACTTTTTAAATAAAGGCTGAAATATCTCCATCATTGAATCCCTGTTATTGCACAAAAACAAACTGTTATAACTTAAGACATCTAGCAGTAAACATATGGTCAACTTATGCTATGCAGGTAGTGCTGCTTCTCTGTGAGGATGCGTCTGTGTGCGTTTGGTCTTCTTACATTTGAGGTAGTAGTGACACAAACATTTGAAAAATTATGGCTTTAAGTGAGCAGAAAGGATGTTATGTGTAGTTTTATACATTTGTACGCAGAGAAAGTTTAATGAAAGAGAAAATTATCAGATTCGTGAAGATGAACTTAATAAATTGTGTGTAACTGATCAGTGTTTATTTGGGTTTGGATGTATACATTTGTAAAAGAAGTTTTGCATGTGCTCAAATTGCTTTGCATTTATGTGTGGATTTAAGCATGTTTGAGAGTCCTCTAAAGTTAAACACACATCACTGCAGTCATTTGTCTTAGTTTACACTCATACGTATTTGTAACACTGTTGAGACAAATTTTACTATAAAAAAAATTCCAGGTTTAGTGTTTCTAAGGTCTTTGTGCTCTCCAACATCTCGTTTAAAGATATGAGGAAATGATTAGTTGCACAAATCATGAGAGAATCTGTTTGGTTTCTTGACATGATGGTGCAGCTTTGGAGCTGAACAACATTTGAGAAGTCAAAACAAACAGAAAAATGTGACAGCAAAAATTTCCCTTCACGTTTGAAAAACAACCCAAACAAAGCTGCTCAACATGACTGAAATATCAAAGGAACACATGAAGTCAGATCTGTGTGAGAGGCAGAAACTCACATGCATAAGAAAACATCTGAATGTTTTCCTGGCTGATAATCACATTAAAAGTCTCTGCTTAGCCACCAGCTCTCACCTGCTGACAGAGGCAGAACACCTGAAAAACCAGAACTTCAGGATCAGAATTCGAAAAGTGAAACTGAAAGAACTTTAAAATCTGTTTTCTTTTAAACAAGAATCAAACTGAGCTCATCCAGCCGTTCTCAACAGCACAGTAGAGATTCTGTCCAACACTGGTGAGTACAGACGATCAAGATCACACTGTTTTAAAATCCAGATGTTCAGTCTCATCTCTTTATGACTTAGAATACTTCTGCATCAACACAGGATTACGGACTAGGAGTAAAAACAAACAAATATAAAGACAGTAAATGAAAGTAAATTTTTGTTTCACAGCAGTTTCACTGCGGAAAATCTGTTTCTCCTCAAAGGAACCTTAAACTGAGCTCATCCAGCCTTTCTGAGCAGCACAGCAGAGCTTCTGTCCAACACTGGTGAGTACAGACGATCACAATCACACTGTTTTAAATTTAAACTCTCTCTGTGTCAGGAAAAATAACTGTAACACTGCTGCAGCTGGTGTGTTTCACATTTTTTCTAAATGATGACATAAGAGCTGATTTAATATCAGCACTGATCAGATTACATTTGTTGTACAGAGAAAAAGAAGTTTACATTTAAAACCTTTCATCTCTAATGTCAGGGTCTGAAGAGCTCACTGCTTTGTGCCTGACACACCTGCAGGGAGAGGCGGAGATTCAGCTGAGTCTATCAGGTTTTCCTCAACAACACAACAAACAGCAGTGAGTGCAGCTGATCACGTTCATGTTTCAATGCTCTGTTCATGTCATGCTGACTCTTTTTGTTAGAGCCATCGTCTCCAAGCTTCTTCTTGTACATCGTCACCACACCCATTTTCATCCTTTTGGCAAAATGCTCCACCATCTGTCCTTCCTCGTTTCTCTCATTAACACCATACCTGCCCAACACCTGATAACCTCTGCCTCCTTCACCTACATGTCAATTAAAGTCTGCTCTAAACACCACTCTCCTCCCCACTGAGGACACTCTCTGCCACTTTATCCAAGTTACTCCAGAATGTCTCTAACTGACATCGAACCTGCGGGGCACTCACGCTGACAACATTCAATGGATTGGATTTATATAGCGCTTTTTCAAGGCACCCAAAGCGCTTTACAATGCCACTATTCATTCACTCTCGCATTCACACACTGGTCCACACTTCAACATCACCCATTTGATTTCTTGTTTCAAACTAATGATCCTGTCTAACACAGATGGCTGGTATTGTCCTCATATGGATCTAAGAGTAAAAAAACCCTGTGAAACTGAGTGTTGGTCGTGTTTAACATGACCATCCACCACCGGAAGAGGAGACATGAGACAGAAGGAAGTAAAAGCAGAACAAGTCCACTTTAAATATGAGTAAAACTGAATTGTGCATAAAATAATTTCATTTTCTTTCTTTCAGACATGTCTGCTGCCAGCTGTCTTCAATCTGAAGATCGGTTTCTGTGCTCCATCTGTCTGGATCTCTTCACTGATCCAGTCTCCACACCATGTGGACACAACTTCTGCAAAAACTGCATCAGTCAACACTGGGATATCAGTGAGAGGTGTCAGTGTCCTGTGTGTAAAAAGGTGTTTGAGATCAGACATGAGCTGGGGGAAATCTCTGAGCTGATGAAGAGAAGCTCTGAGGTGGAGCAGCTCTCACTCTCTAAAGATCACCTCCACCTCATTCAAAGCTTCTCATGCCTACAAGTTGCTCCAACCAGCAATGACTGGACAGAGGTCAGTATCTATCCACTATCATATGAGCTGTTTGAGGCTGAGCTGAAGAGGGTCCAGCAGTATGCAGTGGATATGACTCTCGATCCTGATACAGCACATCCGAAACTCATCCTGTCTGATGATGGAAAACAAGTACACTGTGGTGATAGAAGGAAGCAACATCCAGACAACCCAGAGACATTTTTTAAAGGTGTTTGTGTTTTAGCAAGGCAGAGTCTCTCTTCAGGCAGATTATACTTTGAAATTCAGGTTAAAGAAAAGACCAAATGGTTTTTAGGGGTGGTCAGAGAGTCAATCAACAGGAAGGAAGACCCAAATCCGAGTCCTGCAAATGGTTACTGGACAGTAATTTTAGGTAAAAATAGTTTTATAGCTCTTGACAACCTTCCAGTCCATCTTCCTCTTCACCGTCCTGAGAAGGTGGGAGTGTTTGTGGATTATGAGGAGGGTCTGGTCTCCTTTTATGACGTAGATCACGCAGCTCTTATCTACTCCTTTACTGGCTGCTCCTTTACCGAGAAACTCTACCCATTCTTCTGTCCCGGTAATAATGATGATGGTAACAACTCTGCGCCACTGATCATCTGTCCTGTCAATCAGCCAGTCTGATCTTTTTACATGAGGAAATTGGATCAATTATAGGTTAAGCTCATTATTTTAACTAACACAAAGAAGAAGTCCTATAAACAGAACTTGGCAAACTGCACCTTCTGAAGATTATGAGATTCACTCAGAAGCTGCAGAAGTTCAACGTTAGTTGATTTCTATTTATTTTTTAATCTGTTTACAAGTTGAAGAAAATAATCCATTTGAGGAAATCCAGTGTGAGTAAATAGAAACTCTCCTTTTCTTTTTCTTTTTTCAATGTTTAAAGGTACACGTATGAGTACAAATGTTAACATTGTATTATTTTAATTGACCTGGTGTTATATCAATATCAAAGTCAGGATGGAGACACTGTTCCTCTGTTCTACTACAACACACTTGTTCATAATCACATAAATATAAATCTGAACTTTTATCGTCTCCTTTGATGATCATCAGCTGCTGAACTTTAGTCATCTTACCTCTGAAGTAACAGGAGTATGAGCTGCTGTTTTGAATCAATAATATTATTTTAACTATCATACACGTTATAAATGCATTTGTACCATCATTTTTATGTTTAGTTTCAAGACTGCTATACTTGATCAGCACACAATGACACCCACGGCCCACGAACACCTTCAACTCGTCCTTTTTCCTTCTCAACCCTGTCCTTCGTTCATGATGCTAATGTAAAGTTGTGGTACTGGTACTTAAACATTTAGCTAGCTAAGTCTTAAATCATTACTCTTTCTCTCTGGTGTTCAGCCTAAATGTAAATGTTAATGCAGCAGTTGGAGTAAAAATCCAGCAGAGGGCGCTCTGAGCCAGGGCAGCACTGTCACTGCTGCTGTGCATTATTTAAACCATTAAACTCATGCGTGTATTTGATTAATGATTATTCAGGTCATCAGAGCCGTTGCTGTGTTTCACTCTGAATAAGATGATGCCCTCTAAATTAAAAGCATAATAAAGTTTAAAATGCAGAGGGAAGCCCGACCTGCTCTCTGTTTTCAGACATTAGTTTTGTTTTAGTGGAGAATAATGAAATAGTTGCTGTAGTTCTTTTCTGCTGTTGCTGTTAGCGCTCTCATTTCTCACTGAGGCCCTGACTGTTAAATACACTGAATGAAATAGCACCTCAGTAAATACTGTGTGTATAATAAGTGGTGAAACGCAGTACTGTCTGAGAGTCGATGCTGAGTTTGTCTCAAAGCTGTTTCAGCTCATTTTAAATGCTGTCATCGATGTTCTGACACCCCGAAAGATGAAAACCAAACCAATAACTCTGTTAATCTCTTATTGTGTAAAACTTAATTAATAAAATATTTCCACATGATCTAATTCAGTTTCTCTTGTTTAATACTAACAATTATATTGGTGTTTTGTGGGGGAAAAAGAAAAATTAAAAGAAGAAATTCATGGTCTTTGGTTAGATTAAAAGTCTTTGACAGTCAAAATTATCATACACTTACAAGAGACAGTTTGTTGTAGATGTATCTATCTGATAGATACATCAGAGAGAAGAACCAGAGAATCTTCCTCGTCTTCCTCACTTTTCTCATGGTCAAGTTTGATTTGGCTCCGCCATTATAATGCCCCAAACCGAGAGCTCTCTCTGCAGTAGAGTACCATTTCATGTTTTTGTTACAGAGCACAGTGGTGTTTTTGTGTAGCTCATCTGTGTAGCCAATTAAAACAAACAAACAAACATAGATAACGTTTTATTTCATAGTGTAATCTTCAAGGCTTTTTCTGTAGCACAGTCTCCTTTGATTCATCTGCTAATTATATTCACAACATTCATTCATTTTGTCTATAGGATTCACTAGCAGTATGGCTTCTTCACCTGTCCCTCTTGTACTTTCCTGCTCAGTGTGTCAGATGCTTTGCTACTCCTTGACTTCCTTTAGTAATAACAATACTTGTGATAAATATAACCTGTTTGCAGCTCTGCAGGCCAGGATCACTGATTTGGAGTCCTGGCTTCACAGCCTTGAAATACCTGTAGCTCACCAGGCTCCTGTAGTCGGTGCAGTTGAAGGTAGCATAGCAACCATTAGATCTCCCACAGCAGGGTGACAGTGAGGAGGAAGCATGGTCTAAACAGAAACCACCGGAACACCACCATCCCGTCTATTGCTCTACAAATTTTGCCCCACTCTGCTACACACCCACAAACAGCCAAAATAGGCTACACTGAGGGCAACCTAACACTACTGGCTAAGGGTAAACATAACTTCCATAAAATTACAATTCACATCAGCAGTAATGACACCTGGTTACAACAATCACTAAAAATTAATATTGAATCCTGTGTAATTTTGCCAAAACAATGTCGGACTTGGTTGGTTTTCCTGGTCCCCTTCCCAGAGTGACATGCTTGGCCGCATGGTCTCCTTAAATTGCTGGCTGTCTGAGTGGTGTCCAGAAAACAACGTGGGCTTTATAGATAATTGGCAAACTTTCTGGAGGAAACGTGGTCTTGTTAGGAGAGACAGTATCCGTCCCACTCTGGGTGCAGCAGCTCTCTAAAACAGTGAAATGGGATTATCAAACATTAGGTCTCCCTCTTCTAAGTGTCTGTTATTACATGAATTAATAAGTAATTAACAAAGTGATTTACTCTGCCTGACAGAAACCTGGGTACAGCAGGATAATTATGTTAGCTTAAATGAATCAATACCCCTGAGTCATACTAATTCTCAGAATCCTCGAAGTGCAGGCCGAGGAGGGGGTGTGGCAGCAATCTTCCACTCTAAGATATTAATCAACCACGAGACCCAGACAGAGTTTAAATTTATTTGAAAGCCTGACACCCAGCCTTGACCACTCTATCTGGAAAACTCAAAAGTCTGATTTCTTCTTTGGAACCAGCTTCCAGTTTGAAATCAGGAGACAGACACCATCTCTACTTTTAAGATTAGGCTTAAAACTTTCCTTTTTGCTAAAGCATATAGTTAGGGCTGGATCAGGTGACCCTGAATCCTCCCTTAATTACGCTGTAATAGGTCTATGCTGCTGGGGGATTCCCATGATGTGTGAAATGTTTCTTCTTCAGTCACCTTTTTCACTCAGTATGTGTTTATACACCTCTGCATTTAATTATTAGTTATTATAAATCTCTGGCTCTCTTCCTCAGCATGTCTTTGTCCAAGTCTTCCTCCCCTCACCCCCAACTGGTCACGGCACATGACCGCACCTCCCTGAGCCTGGTTCTGCTGGAGGTTTCTTCCTGTTAAAAGGGAGTTTTTCTTTCCTCCTGTCGCCAAAACACTTGCTCACGTCGGGGTCATATGATTGTTGGGGTTTTCTCTGTTTTCTTTGACTTATTGTAGGGTCTTTATATTGTGATATAAAGCACATTGAGGCAACGTTTGTTGTGATTTGGCACTGCACATTTGAAACTGAATTGAAAAGTAATATTTTCTAGTGTTTGTTTGTTTTTCTAAGTTGGAAAAAGGGACACAGTCCAAATCATATTTTTTAGAAATGTAGAGGAAATTGATTAGTGTAACATTCCTGATGCACACCAATACAGCCCATAACACAAAAATAAAAACACATTACACAATATAACCTGTTCTCGTACAATTACAGTGTATTTACAACATAAGAGGGAGAATTTCTGTTTGTTGTTGTTGTTTCCACTGAAACCTGAAATTAATTAATTAATTATTTAAACACTACTTAAAAATTACTCAGACCCTACATAAAATGACTAATAGTATAATTTCTGTTTGCTTTCCTGTAAAATACTCAGAAGTTACGTACTACTTAAAATTGCTTATTCACTCCTTCTAATGGACAGAACACAGAGAGTCAGGATTATACAGTATAAGTAATTATTAGCCCCTATTTTCAGTGTATAAACCACTAAATTTTTCTAGGTACAAACAAGTACATTGTAGTTTCAAGTAAAATACATGGAAATTCCACTTGATTCTAGGGAAATTAAACCCTTTGTCATTGAGCGTATTATAAAGTGTTACCTTACCCACCACCTGTCAGAGGTGGAGCAACACCTGGAAGGCGAGGGCTTCAGTGTCAGAGGCGAGACCTGAAACTTAAAGCGAGAGCTGCTGGTCAGCAAATCTGTTTCTCCTCAAAGGAACCTTAAACTGAGCTCATCCAGCCTTTCTGAGCAGCACAGCAGAGCTTCTGTCCAGCACTGGTGAGTACAGATATCATGATCACGCTGTTTAAAACTTAAACTCTCTCTGTGTCAGGAACAATAACTGTAACACTGCTGCAGCTGGTGTGTTTCACATTTTTTCTAAATGATGAAATAAGACTTGATTTAAAAGCAGCACTGATCAGATTACATTTGTTGGACAGAGAAAAGACGTTTACAGTTAAAATCTCTAATTTCAGGGTCTGATAAGCTCCCCACTTTGTGCCTGACACACCTGCAGGGAGAGGCAGAGATTCAACTGAGTCTATCAGATTTTCCTCAACAACACAGCAGAGTCTCTACAAACAGCAGTGAGTATAGCTGATCACATTCAACACTCTATTCATTTCATGCTGACTTGTCACAGTCACACTGGTTCCAATAGAAACGTGATCATTCATCTACGGATCGACTGTGCAAACATTTAGCTCTGTCACTTCTTTGGACTTTGGAAGTGAATTACATTTGGACTTCAGTCTGCCTGCTTTATTACTGCTTACTCATCACTTCCTGTACTCATTGTTTCTATTTGCTTTAGCTGTTTTGCAATAAAAGCAAAGCAGCGGATTCATTTTATTGTGAAGAAGTGAGAGGAAGTACAGTGTGTACAGTAGCTCTGCATGACTCACAGTTTAAAATGACCCTTTATTGTGTGGATGCCCTCAAGGCATCCACACTATTGAGATCCTGTTTCTCTTTATTCTTTATTATTC
Organism: Simochromis diagramma; assembly: GCF_900408965.1. Classification (NCBI taxonomy): domain Eukaryota; kingdom Metazoa; phylum Chordata; class Actinopteri; order Cichliformes; family Cichlidae; genus Simochromis; species Simochromis diagramma. The sequence continues at coordinate 2,398,873 of NW_024387209.1, read as the reverse complement.
TAGTTGCTTCCGTACGTTTTTTGGACCGCTACTCCTCCCACAGTTTTTGTGCTATTTTCACCGTTCAAATCTCTAAAAATTCTGCTCTTTCTGCTCTTTCCGGCTATGACTTTTGGTGCTCATAACTCCTATACTTTTTGAGATATTGATTTTTCTTTTCAATATTTTTTGCTCTTTTCTGCATATTATCAGTGGCCTCACTGATTTTCCTTGCCGGCTTGACCTGTGTTTTAGCTCAGTGAGATGAGCGTCCGTTCTCAGACTGGGAGGCCCGGGTTCAAATCCCGCTTATGGCAACATTTCTTTCAGTCAACAGTTACACTTTTTTAAGTCTTTTTAACACAAATTTAAGCTTTTTCACCCCTTTTCAGCAGAATTCTGCTGATTGAACTCTTTTCAGCACAAATTCTTCTGATTAAACTCTTTTCAGAAAAGTTTTTCCGTTTTTTCTGCAATTTTCAGCAAAAACCTCTTTTCAGGAGAATTCTGCTCATTCAACTCTTTTCAGTAGAAATTCTGCTGATTAAACTCTTTTCAGTAGAAATTGTGCTGATTGAACTCTTTTCAGCACAAATTCTTCTGATTAAACTCTTTTCAGAAAAGTTTTTCAGTTTTTTCTGCTATTTTCAGCAAAAAAACTCTTTTCAGGAGAATTCTGCTCATTCAACTCTTTTCAGTAGAAATTCTGCTGATTAAACTCTTTTCAGTACAAATTGTGCTGATTGAACTCTTTTCAGCAGAATTTTCACCTCTCTTCTGCCCAAATTCTGCTTATTCACCTCTTCTGAAACATTTTAAGCCTTTTCACCTCTTATTAGCACAATTCTCCGCCTCTTCTGCTCATTTCAGCCCAATTGTCAATCTCTCCACCTCTTCTTTGTGAGAATGACATTGGCTCAGTGAGCTAAATAGCTACCCTTAGACCAGGAGGGCCAGGTTCAAATCCTCATCAGGGCAACATTTTTTTTTTCAACTTTTTCAGCTTTTTTCTGCAGACATCCTCAGCCCTTAAGGCATCCACACAGCATTTTCGCAGGAAATGCAAATTTTTTTTCTAGTTTGATCTGGGCTTAAATTTGTAATGTCATATTTTTGAGATGTGGAAACAGCACCATGGCAAAAAAAAAAAAAAAAAAAAAAAAAGAAACAGCATCACACCACATGCCAAACCCTAACGATGATCAGATTATAGTCCCCAAACACTAACCTGACCCTAACCTTAAAGTCCCCCCAAAAAAGGCTTTTTATTTAACCCCCAAACAAATGTGGTTAAATCGAGGGCGTAGATTTGGTTTTGGCATTGGTGGGGACGGATGATTCAACCACCGAACCCTGCCCTGTTTCTTTTTTTTTTTTCCTTTTTGTCTTTGTTTCTTGATAAAAAAGGAGAAATATACTTCCCTGCATATGCTATTCTACATGCTTTTCAACCGTTTAAACTTAAAATTCATAGTTTTGTTAAATTTGTTAAATTACTATTAAACAAATGACTAAGTATTTTAGATTTATGTTTACTTCAGCCATATTCCATATAAATCAGGTATCATACAAAAATAAAAATAGCTTCAAATACAGTCATGACAATAAAAGAATATGACTTTAAGGACTTAACAGCATTACTTCAGTTATAGTACACCAACATCTCTTATATACATTAGCACTAAGGGAACACTGAATGATCAGGTGGTTTTTGTCCATCTAAGATGACCACAAAGTAAAGGACCTCTCGGCAAAATTATGCAACATTTTAGGTGCACTATTGCCCCGATCAAGTCAGTGAGCTGGGATGTTTTATTCTAAACATGAACTACTGTTACAGCAACAGACATGGACTACATGTCCCACACAACAACTCAATGTCCACTATGTGAAGGGGCCAAACACATGCCTTCTCCTCTCGTTAACTGAGATAAACTGCTGGCATATTGGTTTTACATCTATACTGTCCAGTCTCTCCTGGTGGACATACAGCAGCATTGTTTAATCTCATTTGAGTCATTGTTAACCTTAGCCATGTTTTTAGTTTTGTGAGAGCACTGAAGCTTCTTTTAGCCTCAGCCGAGGAAACGGATGATGGGATGATGATAATAAATACTAATTAATCTATAGCACCAAATCATCAGTCAGTCACCTGTGACCTCGCCTCTTCACCTCTGTCCGAGCTACAACATGGCAGAGCTGCCTCTGTCACCTAATAAATAACAGTGAGACATTCCAAATACATGCAGCCACACACATGCTTCAAATACAGTCATGAACCAACAAGTCATCATCCAATTTCACCTATGATGATCTCGTATCACCTTTGCTCTCTGAGCTCTGTGTTGGTTCTTCTGTCACCTGACAAATAGGACATACATGACAATAAGAATAAAATGTGTAGCTGCTTCAGTGTTTCTGTCAATTTGTGCAGATCTTGACTCATCAGTAATGTTTGTAGGGTGAGTGCATTTTTAAAACAATTTGTGCAAACTGCACTACAAGGTGGAATATTTGCACAATCATGACTACCTCAGGATATTTTGTCTCAAAAATTAACCCTATGAATATGTCAGTACCATTAGGATGAAATTATTGTGTCACCAACATTTTGACATTAGACATATAATATTAACAGCCTCTGTAAACTAATATCCTGGCTTGCCCGAGGCTGCCGTTTTCTGACAGTTTCAATCAAAATTAGAAATGCTGCTCTGGGAGACTGAGATAACTAATAGTGCTGCCTGTTGTGCAGTTAGTTTTCAAAACACGTTATTCATGGTTACATAAAATTTTAGACTGATGTGGGCCAAAGCCTCGCAAAGCCTGTAACGTTATTATGACGGACACATTTTATGAGTTAACTTGGCTTTAAGTGACTTACAGGCAGTGTTGGTCAAGTTACTTGAAAAACGTAATCAGTAATTAATTACCGATTACTTCCCCAAAAAAGTAATCCCGTTACTTTACTGATTACTTATTTTCAAAAGTAATTAATTACTTAGTTACTTAGTTACTTTTTAAAAACAAGATTTACAACCTGAAGAGGTGATAAAGCGATAGATCTTTCAGCCCAATTCTACTTTTTCTACATAATCCATCATACAAAATGTAATCAAATGGAAAGGTCTCTTTTTTAACTTGTTTTATCAGTTTTAATCTTTTAACTTTATGCATCAAGCAAAAATTTAATTATATGCAACATTCTCTGACTTGAATAAATTAGTTTAACATTTAAACCTATTTTCTGCACATTCCAGCACATAAAATAAAAAAATTTTTGTGTTTACACTCACTCTTTCAAATAGATGCAAGTAAAACACAGCAGAACATATATAAAGTCAAAGACTAGCGGTCCTGTTGCTCTATTTTCACCTGTAAAGCAGGACTGAGGTAGGCGGAGGTTTACCCTGGTGCAGGTGTGCCGCGGTCAGTTGAAGAATCCGCGACTTTCTCTGTGAGTTTCCCATTACGTCGTAGCGCACTCGGTGCTTGTTTGGAAGTTTAGGGGGTTTTTTCGCTGTAAAAAGAAGTTTTCTTCCCACGCACGATGGACACTAATGTTTTTGTCACTTTTTATGGAATCAAACTCAAAGTAAGGTCAGTACTTCCACGCTTTAAACGCTGCACCTCATACTCTCTCCCACAATCGATATGTGATCCATTGTTGATCTGCACACAGCTGTTGTCACTAACGGCGCACTCGCTTACGTCACTGTCGTGAGACATTCTCGCAAAAAATCACGGTTTTAGTAACGCAGTAACGCAGCGTTTCTACGGGAAAGTAACGGTAATCTAATTACCGTTTTTGCAATAGTAATCCCTTACTTTACTCGTTACTCGAAAAAAGTAATCAGATTACAGTAACTGCCCATCTCTGCTTACAGGTTTCTTTCTTATATCCAGGTTCTTCCTTTTTGCTGACATCCTCCTCTCCTTGCAGCGTAGGCTTGCCGCTGCTAAAACTAAACAGAGCTCCCTGAAATGCACAGCCAATCACATTGGCCATATTTGTCACATGAGGTAGGACTCCAGTAGAGGACGTAATTTAACTCTTTCTGCACCGCTGGGCGAATGAGACGCTGACAGATCTTTTTTTTTTCTTTCTGTCGGGTTTGTTTTTCTTTACTCAACGAGATCAAATTATTGGTGGGGACAGTTCAATAATCGCTGGATATTAGTGGGGACATGTCCCTTCCGTCCATGCCAAATCTACGCCCTTGGGTTAAATTATACAGCAAAATCTAAATCTTGGGCCAAAGTAACAGAACACTATTCAAAAGCTGACAACAAACAATTCTACTAGCTCAATACCTAAACAAAACTTAAATAGTGCACACACAAAAAGAGGTAGAACACACAAAACCTTATTGAAACTAACATAACAAATTGATCCAGAGTTGTGGTATCACCCAATTTGCAGGTCTCCATATATGCTTGCTCCGCCCCTATTCCACCTCTTAGCTCATCAACCAAGGGTCTGGGAGCAACTGCCACTAAGGTAACTCAGAAAACACAGAAAGATTAAATCATAAATATAACAGTAAAAACTAAAATGTGCAAACTTATTTTAGAATACAGTATTATGTGATTGTATGAATTAATTAATTCTAAACCAAATGCCTGTAAATCCTATATTTAAAGAAAGAAAAATATAAGTGTAGTGTTATGTGAATTAATAAATTTAAAAATGAACGAATTTTCTTTTCTTTCTCACTCAGAGACATGTCTGCTGCCAGCTGTCTTCTATCTGAAGATCAGTTTCTGTGCTCCATCTGTCTGGATGTCTTCACTGATCCAGTCTCCACACCATGTGGACACAACTTCTGCAAAAACTGCATCAGTCAACACTGGGATATCAGTGAGAGGTGTCAGTGTCCCATGTGTAAAAAGGTGTTTGAGACCAGACCTGAACTGCATATCAAGACTTTCATCTCTGAGATGGTTTCTCAGTTCAGACGTGAAGCTCAGCAGAAAGTCAGCAGCAGCTCAGAGCAACAAGCTGCCAAACCAGGAGAAGTTCCCTGTGACATCTGCACTGGAACCAAACTGAAGGCTCTGAAGTCCTGCCTGGTGTGTCTGGTCTCCTACTGTCAGACTCACCTGGAGCCTCATCTGACAATGAAAGGTCTGAAAAGACATCAACTGATCGATCCTGAGGAGAACCTGGAAAGCAGGATGTGTATGAAGCACGATAAACCTCTGGAGCTGTTCTGTAAGACCGATCAGACATGTGTCTGCATGCTCTGCAGTGTTTTTGACCACAAGACTCATGAGTTTGTTCCTCTGAGAGAAGAATGTAAAGTAAAGAAGGCAGAGCTGGGGAAGACTGAGACTGAAATTCAACAGATGATCCAGAAAAGACGACTGAAGATTCAGGAGATCAAAGAGTCAGTGAAGATGAGCAAAGATGCTGCAGACAGAGAGAAAGCAGAAGGTGTTCAGGTCTTCACTGCTCTGAAGGAGTCTGTTGACAGACGTCTGAACGAGCTCATAAAGGAGATCGAAGATAAACAGGAAACAACAAAGAAACAGGCTGAAGGTTTCATCAAAGATCTGGAACAGGAAATCTCTGAGCTGATGAAGAGAAGCTCTGAGGTGGAGCAGCTCTCACGCTCTAAAGATCACCTCCACCTCCTCCAAAGCTCCTCATCCCTGAAAGCTGCTCCAACCACCAAGGACTGGACAGAGGTCAGTATCCATCCACCATCATATGAGGGGACTGTGGTGAGAGCTGTGGTGAGAGCTGTGGATCAGCTGAAGGAGATATTCAGTAAAGACATGAAGAAGTTGTTTGATGCTGAGCTGAAGAGGGTCCAGCAGTATGCAGTGGATGTGACTCTTGATCCTGATACAGCACATCCTTATCTCATCCTGTCTGATGATGGAAAGCAAGTACACTGCGGTGAAGAGGAGAATGATTTTCCAGAGAACCCAAAGAGATTTTCTGAAGAGCTCGTAGTTTTAGGAAAGCAGAGTCTCTCGTCAGGCAGATTTTATTTTGAAGTTCAGGTTAAAGAAAAGACTGAATGGGCTTTAGGAGTAGTCAGAGAATCAGTCAACAGGAAACAAGAAATCATACCGAGTCCTGAGAAAGGTTACTGGACTGTAGGAGTATATGAAAACATTTGTGTGGCTCTTGAGGATCCTGAAGTCCATCTCCTGCTTCAGTCTTATCCTGACAAGGTGGGGGTGTTTGTGGATTATGAGGAGGGTCTGGTCACCTTTTATGATGTAGATCGTGCAGTTCTTGTCTACTCCTTTACTGGCTGCTCCTTCACCGGGAAACTCTACCCATTCTTCTGTCCCGGGGTCAATGATGATGATGATGATAACTCTGCACCTCTGATCATATGTCCTGTCAATCAGTCAGTCAAATCTTTTTCCATGGGGAATGTGGATCAATCAAAGTTTAAGCCAAGCCAGAGAAGAAGTCCTAATAACAGAACCCAGCAAAATGCACCTGATGAAGACCACAAGATTCGGTCAGAAGCTGCAGAACAAGCTGAGCTTTAGTTGATTCCTGCTTTTAAACTGTTCCGAAGTTTAAGAAAATTATCTTTTTTGTTTGTTTGTTTTGGTTTTTTGGAGCAGATTGAGATAATTGATCAGAAGATAATGACATCCTACTAACACCTTCAACTCGTCCTTTTTCCTTCTCATCCCTGTGACTCGTTCATGATGCACATGTAAAGTTTTGGTTTGGGTACTTAAGTTTTGATTCATTATTTTTCATTATTTTTCCTCTCTGATGTTCAGCCTGCATTAAGACAGCTGTAAATGTAAATACAGCACTTTGAGTGAAAATCCAACAGAGGGAGCTCTGAGCCAGGGCAGCTCTGTCTCTGCTGCTGTGCTTTATTTGAACCATTTAAACTCGTGTGTGTGTGTGTTTGATTAGTGATTATTCAGCTCATCAGAGCTGCTTCAGTGTTTCACTCTGAGAGTTTATTTCAGCTTCACTGTGCAGCACATGTTGGCTTTATTTTGGAATTATTTTCTTTGCTCACCTTTTCTCACTCTTTAAATAAAAATCCCCATGTTGCTGTTTGTGAGGCCACTGTGGAGCTCAGCTTCATTTTCTCCCACAGTAGGAGTCACAGGATTAATCCCCTGAGGATCCCTCAGTTCTGGTTTGAGACTTTTCACTTTTGTTAGTCTGTATTGTTAGGGACTGACAGCGTCATTGATATCAGCTGATATTCACCTTGTTGTCTACCTGGTTTCATTCTGCGTTGGAAGTTGTGTGAAGCATAATTGGTATAAGGAGTGGTGAGTTTAGCAGCTCTCTGTTTCAGTAAGGTGTTTGTAAAATGAGGCAGGATCCTCGTGAGTCCAGCAAACCACCTCCCTCATGGTGTCAAAGCTTCTCAAATCTATAATAACTCTGAGTGTGTTCAGATCAAATAGTTTTTTATTCAGTTAAATTCAGGTGCTGCTGAGATGTTTTCTTATGGCGTGCTACACAGTTTGAATCGTGTTCTTCCAGCTCCAAACCCTGCAGAACTAAACAGTCAAATTCAAGGAGGCCTACATGCTGGTTTTATATCAGCTAACACTTTCAAGGCTCAGGTGTTGTTTTAGACTGAAGTCTGCTTTAAAGCTCACAGAACAATGAAAATGTTTGGAAATAATTTTACAGCCAGAAGAAATAAAAACAAAGAAATAAAGTTGCTCCCATGGATCTTTATTCCTTATTGATGCTCATTAGAGGAAGATCAGAGGAATTCATCAAATCCATCCAATATTTCAATGAAATCGATTTCTGTTCCTTTTGGAGTGAAAATGTTTGGGAGGTTTTAGATATTTCTAGATGTCGATGAGCAGTTGGAATCATGAAGACATAAAAATACTGTTGTTATGAACTGTAACAAACATGTAATGGCAGCAGACTCAGATGTGTAAAAAGTAAGATTTACTGTTCATCTGAAGATATCTCAGGCTGTTCTTCGTCTTTTTTTTTGTGGCGTGATCATTAAATAAGACTTTGTACTGTGAGGTATATTTTTAAAAATCGTGTTTAGAATGAACTTCTCATTGTTGTTTGTAGCCTGCAAAGTAAAACATGTTTCACACTTCTGCTTCAAACGGTCTCCTGTATTCTGAAGGATCTTCCAGTGACGGTGATGCTATTTTCCAGTGATCTGATTTGTCAGTAGGTGTGCTCTTCTGCTCTGCAGCAGGCTAGGTCTGTGTCTTCATAGCTCTGAAGCAGGATTTGAGCCTTAGTGAGCTAACCTTAGGTTTAATCCCAAGTTTTCAGAGTACAGACCTGAGGCTACCATCAGCTTTGAGGAGGTAGCCAATATATCCTACTCCAGTGACTCCTCCTGTCAGTGCCAGGCTAAACTTTCAATACTCCTATTTCTAAATTTGATCTGTCTGGTAAAGATTTTTTAAGCCTTTCCTCCAGTGGGTTTAAGAAGGTATCTGCCTCTATATTCCCTCCAGCACAGCTTGTACTGTAGTCACTGTATGTGGCATCTCCTCGAGCATCCCTGATGGACTGAAAAGTCAGTCAGAGTGGTAAAGAAACAGACAGATTTTTGCAACTGAGCTCCTCCTTTAGATGGAAACCCCTCTGAGGTGGATGTTTTTGGATCTGATGGGTCATATTGGTAGTTACAGCTGATCTACGGGGCCTTACTCTTTAGTTTACAAGCTCCACAGTGACACAGCATAAATATTTAAACACATCCCGTGGATCACTGGCTCCTAACGGAGCATTTCATACATGGATCAAAGCGAGGCATGGGGATGAGACTGCCCGAGTCTTCTTTCTGCCATCAGACCTTGAAGCGGTTGCACTGGCATCTCTCAGGCCCGCCTGTTTCATCAGTATGCACATGCTGCTGGAAATTAATTTGATTAAAGGCCCTCTGTTTGCACCTCCACCCGCCCGGCTCCTCCTGTTTAAAAGCCCTCATAGTGTATGATTAGCGCGCATTTCCCCAACCTGGCTGGGAGTGGCGGCTGGGTCGGGAGGTCGCGCAAATGAAAGAGAACAACTTCATTGTGAGATGACTGGCCCATAAATCATCGGCCGTTTTCTATAAATCACGGCAGATGGCAGGGAGCGAGCCGAGGCTCATGGGAGCTGGACGCAGCCCCTGTGCATGATGGGAAGGGCCGGGCCGAGCTGCGGCGGAGGCTAGCAGAAGCGCGGGGTCAGTTCCAGTTTGCGGAAGACGTGAGGTGCGGTGGAGGCGGGCCAGAGCCTCCCCCCACCACCCTGTCTCACCTGATGAGATGCAGACCCCGGAGGTCCTGGTCCCGCCCCTCATCACGCTGCCCTCCATTTAACGGGTCTAATCTGCCTGCTTAATATGGAGACAACTTCATCTCCCCCTCGTCCCCGAGCTGCTCCGAGAGCTGTCAAGTTGACACTAAATGTCCGCCCAGGAGGGTCGACTCACACCTTCATTATTCATCATGATTATTTAACAGAGCAGGATCCACTGCAGCCTGACTCTGCTGCAACACTCGCCTTTAGCACCTTCTACATTTCACGTGTTCATACGCAAGAACAGGAAAGTCTACTTTTTCTGCTTCTAAAGAACAATTTAAAACTATCAACAGAGTGTGAAACAACAACAGCTGTGACATTCACACTGTGGGGCACATACAGCCCAATTTGACCTTAACAAGTAAATTTAGCCTGTATAACACAAAGCAACAGATGAACTCTTTACAATTCTCCTTTTTCACTGCAAAGATATCAGACTTCACATTTTATTTCTACAGTATACAGAAATACTGTTGCAGTAAATGAAAGAAGCCCATCAGGATGGCTGTTTAGGCCTAAACTTCAAGAAATAACTGTGTACATTTACAGAAAAACTCTTGGTAAAAACTTGTCATCAAATTAAAAACAGAATTTTTGTGTTAATTTACTAAAATGCACACAAAAAAGATTAACAATAAATGTTGTAGAAATGGCATCCCACAAGCAAAGTTGGACTGTTTAGCAGGACCCTGGGCCACATTTTTGACCCCCTGAGGTAAGTTGTTAATTCTTAAGCATTAATTTAGTTATGTCAGCAAAAGGGGCGTCCACACAGGAAGTAAATCACAGCAGCAGATCGTGAAATATGAAAGATACTTGTTGACATGAAATAACAATGGGCGAAATAACTTTTGGCAGTAAGCTTCCAACTATGAGGCAAGTGACTGAAGCCAATACCAATGAAAGTGAAGGACAGTGATGACTAACATATAACATATGGTAAATAGAATATAGGATTACCTAGGCAACCAGAATGTCCATTAGCGACTGACCATCAGTGACATTAACCATCATGTAACAAGCGAATTTTATGTGTGGAAACTTATTTTGTTCAAACAGAGCTGTGATGCACTGTCATGTAATATTACTTTAAACCACCAGATGGAGTAGTGAGTCACTGTCGTATCCAACATTATTCAAGCTAATGTTAGCTCAACATTTAATCAGACAATTTATTTGAATGAATACACTGAAATATGAATTAGAAGTTGCCTTTCAAGTTAGAAAAAGAAAACAGAGCATAGACATGGGGCAAAACTATCATTACTGGAGACTTAACACTCAGCAGGTCATCATCAGCTGGTGACATTTTACAGAGCCACCATAGAGAGCATCCTAACGTACGGCATAACATCATGGTATGCAGGGTGCTCAGCTGCGGACAGGAAAGTACTGCAGAGGGTCATCAACACAGCCCAGAAGATCACTGGCTGCTCTCTGCCCAGCCTGGAGGTCATTGCAAACTCTCGGTACCTCGGCAGAGCTGGCAATATCATCAAGGACCACTCTCACCCCAGCAATCAACTGTTTGAACTATTACCGTCAGGCCGACGGTACAGGTCACATAAAACCAGGACAAACAGATTCAGGGATAGCTTCTTTCCCAGAGCTATCACCGTAGTAAATAAGCACAAAAACAACTGAACCTATTCCATACCGTCACTGTCATTATATTATGCTGCTATTCATACTGTCATTATATTAATGCTGCTATCCTGTATATATTGTACATACTATTGTTTGAGTACTTACGATTGTTTTTTTGTACTTTTTATATTTTAAATTTATATTTATTATTGAAACTTGCACCAAGGGAGTGGCACTCCAATTTCGTTGTACTCTGAACAATGACAATAAAGGCTATTCTATTCTATCAAAATTTAATTTAAGACATTTTAATCCTTTTTAAGACATTATATTAACAAATTTGTATTTAAGACTTTTAAAAGTTTTTTTTTTAAACTTTTAAACCTTTAAGACCAAAGTTACATCAAAGTTACTGATGTTGAAATCTGGTTATGCTGCACCCAGCTCATGAGGGGCAGCCAATAAAAAAACGAAAGCTGCCTTGAAGAGGGCGGAGCTAAAGCAGCTAAAACAAAGAGCTGAACTGAAATGAATTGAACTAAATGGCTGCAACCAAAGGCCCAGTATGAGCTGAATATTTGGAAGCTGCTCTAGTAGAGCCCAAACACAAAATCATAGAGCTGGGGTGAATGAAAATCAGAGTTAATGGGGTATTCCACTGCTTTTACTGGAGCTGTCTCCTTGAGGTCAAAATAGGTTGTATGTGGCCCCTGAACTAAGTCGATACTGCAGTGTTTCTTCTCTGTGCAGGAAGCAGTTTGATCTCCACTCAGTCTGATCAGTTCCTCTGAGATGTGAGTTTGGAATTTATGGGGTTGTCTCAGTCGGCCCTCAGGTCAGACCTTGGGGTCTTCAGAGACCTCTGATGGGCCCCTGTAGGATTTTGCAACCCAAAGCAGCCGTGTTGTTTGGATGTGGATCAAATCCCAGCGTGCATCTGGTCTGAATTTCTTCTTGTGATAATTGAGGGCATGATCTTGGTATTTTTTCTGCCTGTGTGTTTGGGGAGTTTGTTTTTCTGAATCTCAGTGTTTTCTCAAAGACAGGAGGGGAATGGCTTGTTAGGCTTTTCTGCACGATTTAAGGGTTTCTGACTTTATACAAAGGCACACCAGAGGTGTGTTTTTGCTTTTTATCAACAACTTCATGCTCATTAAAGTAACCTACAGTTTGGATCTTTCTTCTGGATGTATAATATGAAGCTCCAAGCTCGATAAAAACATGCATTTTGCAGGTTTATGTCCTGACGCATTCTGAAATGGATGGTTTAGGTTTGCGTAACTTTTGAAGCTTTTTTCAGGGACTGTGAGGGGAGTCAGAAACACTTCAAGCAACCTGCCACTGTTTTTCTGATGGGTGGGTTTGTGCCACTGATATAGCAGCAAGCTCTCAGATTATGAGATTCAGTCATGACTACAGGATTTTATGTAGAGATCACTTTGTTACATTAGCTGGTTATAGTGTGTGTGATGTTGCTGAGAGGCACAGAAAAACAGCTGGCGTGTTGAGTATTACTTGTTATAAATGATAAAAAAAAAGAAAACACTTTGGAAAGATTTCACTGAAAATACAAATGTGCAAGTAAAAACTTAACAGACCTACTTAACAGTAAATTCACTTGTCATTGTAAATGCACAAGTTAGAAAACTTGTGAATATTGAAAAAATTAAAGTCCAGACGCTGGACTGAAAAACATATTAGTCTTTTTCCAAAGTCCTCCGATGTCTGAGACCATGATTCACTTTGTCAACAATCTGTTTTAAAGGTCAGATTCTGACAGATTCTTGTTAAAACACACACACACACACACACACACACACAAAACAAAACAAACAAAAACATACCAACAACTAGACGTGACCGATAGAGCCTCCAAATTATATCACAATATTTCAAGAAGATTTGTGATAATATTTATGACATGACAGTCTGGTGAACTGTCCAGAGTTTATGGATGGATAGTTACGGCAATATATATAAAAAAAAAAACCTTAACAACACTTTATCAGTGTTTGCAAAAGGACATTTTCTTCATTTTTCTTCTTCTATCCTTCTTTTTCCAATTAGCTGCTGTGACTGATGACACACTTCCTAATTCAACGTTTCCAGTGCACAAAGCATAAGTTGTTGTTCTAGGAATCATATCACAGTGTGACACTTTTATAACTTGCACCAAAATGGATAAAAATGTTAAAATTTATAGATTATACACAATTACTCTATGATGATGATGATGTGTTTAAATTCATTACAAATCAATGCAAACATGGTCTAGTACAGTGACTTCAGTTAGCTGAGGTGAAACCTAGCTGACAGCTAACAGCTAGAGTTGCCTGTGTCACCATCCACCTCACAGTCAAAAGACCCCTAATAGAGCAAAGCTTCAATATAATTTAAACAGGTGAATTATCCATTTTCTTCCATTTATCCAGTTCAGGGTCACAAGAGGGTTATCCCAGCTACCAAGGGCTTACTCCCTGGACAGGTCGCCAGCCTGTCACAGTGCCAACACAGAAACATGCAGAACCATTCACACTCGCATTCACGCCTAGGTCAATTTAGAAACACCAATAAATCTAACCTCACTAATTGCCTGATTTTGGACTGGGGGGGAAGTCAAGGACCCACATAGAACCCATGCAAATACGAGGAGAACATGTGAACTCCACACAGAAAGGCCCCACCTAGATGATGGATTCTAACCCAGGACTCTGCTAGCCTCCATGTCCCTATGCTGCCACAGATGAATTATTAAAAAAATGTTGTGTTTGTTGATATACACACAACACAAAACACTAAATTCAACTAAACCTAAAAGAAGACTGCTCATTCTTTCTTTCATTCTTTTGTTGTTCAAACTATAATCATTAAGTAAAAAATGTCAGATGTGAACAAACTGTCCTTGTTGCTTTATTCAGTAATTAACTAGTAATTTAACTAGTCAAAGAACTACATTTCTGATTTCAGAGGCAACATAACTTGTGAGAGGTTTTTGTAATGCACAACATTTTTAAAAAAGTTCAAATAGTTTTAAAGAATTTCACATCAAAGTATCCAAATAAATCGATTACATGTAATTTCACCAGGAACATCAGTAAGAACTGCAGAAACAGCCAAAATCCATCCTCAAGAAAAGAGTGTGAGTCATATATCTTGATCAGAATCTATGCAAAGATAAAATTTGAATGAAACATAAAGGGCCGATTACCCAAATACACTCCAGCATCTGACTGAAAAACACTCTTAGACCAGAAGTCGAATCCAGACGGGCCCTTGAACATCACAGGCGAGTGATCATTAAGCAGGCTGAGGACTTCAATTCTGTTCTGTCTGTTGTCCTTTCCCTCTTTCTATCTTTGTTTTTTTAAAGTGTTTGAAACAGGTCTCGGAGGGAACAGGAGCTTCTGGTTGGGAGCCAGCTGGACAGAAAAGATCCAGCAGAGGGGGAAAAAGAAAATAAAGAAAAGAGGGCAGCAGCTAATGGGGCTCTGCTGCTTTTAAGTGCAACGTGCCAGAGGAATAGATGAATGTAGAGAATTCCCCGTTTTCCCCCAAATCACAGCAGAAGGACTTCAAAACCAAACAACACAGAGAGGCTTCAGACGGTGACTCACATGTGTGAGCGAGTGGCAGAGGAGCACGTTCAAGCACAACACGTGACTTTAACTCAACATCCTCTTCTTGAACATCATCTGGATACCAAGAAAGAAATGTGGAGATCCCAATGTGTACAAAGACTGTGGAGGAAAAAGGTGCATATTGAATTGTCCTCGGTTTGGATTTTCAGTCTGTTCACTCAAGTGAATATATTTGCGCAAATACATCTGCAAGAAATTTCTGTATGAACAAAAACAACATCTTATTTTCAAAGAAAAAACAAATAATAGAAAAATGAATGAAATGTAAATACTAGTGTTGGTCACTGAGGGAAATCAAAGAGTGCTACACATGTGAGGAAAAAAAATGTGGATCTTAAGGATTTAACTTTGTAACTGAAATAGATTAAAAAATTATACCCTCTTTTGACAGGATTGATGGGCATGGATTATGGTGCACTACTTTTCAGTGAGAACGAAAGTCCTAGCAGACCAAATGTTTTCTAGTTATTGGTGAATTTTTGCCCCTCCCGCAACCAGTGATAGTGGTTCAAACCTTATGCCCAGCAATTTGAGATGATGCAAGCTTTTTGGTATAAATGTGTAGGAAACAGAAACATCAAGGCCTGCAAAATAAAAAAAAAAACAGCCAAGTCTACACTTCCTCTATGTCGGATGGCTCCAAAAATCAGTCAGTGCCCATAGACTCCATGTACAACTGTCTAGCTTTACAGCCGAAGCAAACAGGTTTACAGCCTGGTACACAAACAGCTCTTTTCTCTATTGAGGTTTCTCATGTTACGTTATGAACACATTGCTCAAGAGTTGTCCGCCATATTGGACATGATCAATGTTGGGTAAGTTACTTTAAAAAAGTAATTAATTACTAATTACTTAGTCAATATTGTATTTAAAATACTTATCTAATTACTGTGTCAGAAAAGTAACTTAATTACTAAATAAGTTATTTAACTAAATACTTCTTAAAATCCCTATAAACCTTGAGTGGGCAAACAATAGAAATTAAACTCTTTAAATAATAAATAAATTTTTTTAAAGACGGAGACTCTACAGTACGCAGCGGTAGCATCTCTTCCACAGTGTAGCCTGCAATCATTTTTTTTAAGCTCACCTTCAGACGCTTTCTGTGCTGCTGAAGTAAAATCAAGTTTTGCCTGCTTAGCAGGAGTTGCTATCCATGGATGATGAACAAGGATCACTCAGAAGTGTTCATCTATGCTCTCGTGTCAGGCGCTTCAGTAGATTACTCGTGCTATTAACAGCGGCCGATAGTTTTTTCTCCCCAGGACATAGCTTACATATTACTGTAATATTCTTGTCTGCTTGTTTCAGAAAAGTGGATTTCAAAAAACAGCCACTCGCTTCAGCCGAGTCCGACATCTTCCGCTGTAGAATACGACTATGCAGCAAACTGGTGCGAAATGACGTACAGCTGCACTACAGCGATGTTAAAGCGGCAGACATTACTTCTACGTTTAGAAGATAAATTATTGAAATTAAATAATGATATTTAAGTTTAATTAAAGTTTAATTATTTTACAATGTAACGCAAGTACATTGTAAGTAACTGTAATTAAAATACCTAAAAATGAACAGTAATTAGTTACTCTACTTTTTCAGTGGAAAAGTAATTTAATTACAGTAACGCGTTACACCCAACACTGGACATGATACAACCAAGTGTATTCTCCAACTGGTTGGCAAGCATTTTCTGGATGTTTCTAGCTCTCACTGGGTGAAATCGTGTTTGGTGCTGCATCAAAAAGCTCCAGTAATTGCTTTGGTTGCTATAGAAGACTTCAATGGTTGCCTGCAGGTTTTTGATAGTAAAACTTACATAGTGCTGCACAAACCAGAAATGGAGAAGGTTCACCTTAAAAGCAAAAGTTGTGTCTCAGCACGCTTCAGAAAGTGACACTTTGCACAGTTTATCTACAGTTTGGAAAGTAGAAGGATATTGTTTGAAGACAAATCTGTCACTTCCACTCACAACCACAAGAATATGCTAGCAGCCAAAGTGTCAAGGTTTTTGGTTGAGGAATACACATTTTTAATTTTCACAAAACAAATCTAACAGGAGGGAAACTTATTTACAACTCACCTGTTTAAACCTTTTGAAGCCTTAAAGTTTGCATTATTACTGGCTTGATTTCTTTCACTGACAGGCATGCTTCTTACACCCCACAGGCAGGTGTAGATGCTAGCAGTCTACTAGGCTTCACCTCAGCTAGCTGGGGGGCTCTGAAGTGAACCTCTAGACTGAGTTTGTGGTGCTGCTGCCTTTTGAAGCATCTTTACCGACATTATCAGCCTAATATGGTTGCTGTGTGGTTAATTGCAGGCAAGAAATCTCTGCACTAGTTGTGGTGCAATTTTATAATATAACTTTATGGCTGTTACCTAGCATTATTTAGCAGTTTGCACAACTAAGATAGCTAGCATTAGCTGATAACATCTCCTGTCATCCAAATGTGATAACTTTTGGCTTAAACAAATAGTGGTATGCAAAACACTACTGTCATAACTTTGAAAAGGTGAGACCAAAATGAAGGGGTGACAGCATGGTGGCTGCAGCCATATTTGATATGCAATCTGTAGAAAAACAGAAATTTAAACAAAAACTGTTAAATCTGCTCAAACTATCAAGCTGCAGCTCTAAATAAAGTTTGTTTGTTTCACTTGCATTAGCACAGTGACCTCTGATTTTGTGCTTGCTGAAGGTTTTAAAACTTTTAAATATTGTCTTGCGCTCCAGAGACAACTAAAGCCCCACATGGGGAGATGAGATCCTGCCAACACGAATGTTTCATGACCCTCGAGCCTCCGCGACGCCACGATACCCTTACTCAGGAGTCCCTGACCTGAGGCGCAGCCACTTTAGATCTGGTCGACAGTGTAACGGTGGAGTGTGTTTTGAAAATTTCTTCTCTGAGTCTTCACATGAAAGGTGCTGTTTTTTGGGGGGGATTTTTTTTTTTTTTTTTTGGGAGGATGTTATCCCGTTGTGGTCAGGCAGTAAAAAAAAAAACCATGTTATCCTAGAGGGGAGTTCATCCTTTCTCGCCGTTTCAAAGCCAAAACAGCAAAAGGCAGAGAACAAAGCAGCTCTGTGTGTTTAGGCCGGCTGCTCACCGAGTGTTTGTGTCTCAATTTTTACCCCCACCTCTTCCTCCTCCTCCTCCTCCTTCATCGCTGGCAAAGACGAGGCTTTGGCAGGGAGCTATTATTTCATAGCCCGTGAAAACGGAGAAACGAAGCGCGCGTAAATTTTAACCACAAATCATAAATACCTGATTTCTCCTCAAACCTGTCAGAAGAGTAATCAGAGCAGGAGCAACGTGATACACCTTGTTCAGAAAGGCTTATTCTTTATTATTTTCACGCTGCGGGGCTTTGCCAAGAAGAGCACACAAAGAGAACACAGGCGGCATAAAACATTCAGCACCTGATGCAACGGTGATTTAAGTTGGTTAATGTTTTTCTCCCCGTGGTGAAAATGAGCTCACTTGGTGCCAAGAACCCTCCAAAGCCTGATTATTCTTTCTTGTATTTAAGACTCCGAGTTTATAAATCAAGCTTTTCTCCTCGGATGGAGGGGGTAGGGGCCTTGTTTTCTTTACAAGCTGCTTCAACAGGCGGGAAATGCAGCATCATTTTCCACTGCAATTAACAGGGAGGCCCTGATGCTGAGGTGCCAGCTCTGTGTATGGCTCTGGCACCTTCCAGCCTTTTTCTGGATAGACTTAACAGGCCCCGACTGCATGTCTTGGCTCGGAGATTTGAGCTGGAGTCGGCCTCCCCTGACGTAATCCTTTAAGAAACGGCTCTCCTCGCATAAAAGGGAGGCTTGCTGTGACTATCAGCGCGGTTAATATCCCCAACGCGAGGCCAAAGTTAGCGGAGAACATCTGAAAACGACCTCTTCCTCTTCTTCCAGCTCCACATTAAAGCCCATTTATGCAAAGCGTAGCTCGGCCTGTCAGCGTCTAATCATTACAAGGATGATCGATGGTGTTTATTTTCTGATGATGGAACGCAACCCCCTGCCTGATGATAATTGTAATAAAAAGGACAGATCAAGCCGGCAGAGTTATTAAATTATCAGACTATAATTTGCATTAATGCCGGCTGCAGGGATGCAGAGGGGTGGTGGTGGTGATGGGGTTGGGATGTTTGACAGAAGCCCAGCTCCAGCTTGTTAGAGAGTCCACCTTCAAAAGCTCCCTCTGCCCTTGGCACCCCCCATACGGATCCTCAGCGTGCCATCATGTCATGATGACATGCATGTCATATGACAAGGGGACAGCTGAGAGGCACAACAAAAGTGAACGAGGCAAACTTTAGTGGGCATGAGAGCTGATTTGAGCTAAAGCTGGTTTTTAGGACAGATTCACAATTTTCTTTTCTCTCCACTCGTCTGACCTGAGAGTCGCTTCCTTGCACACCTCTGACCTACAGGTAAGTTCGGCCTTTCTGTGAGAAAATATGACCGGCTACAATGAGCAAGCAACCAAAATATGCAGTTTGGGAGTGGCTCAGTTGGCCTCCAGAACTGCCAGGAAGTGCCAAAAGTTGCACTTCGCCCTCCGTACGGTTGTTGTGAAGGAGGAAATTTGCATTAGAGACCAAAACAGTTTTTTGTGTCCAGGTCTAAATGTCTTTATTACTGCTTTAAAGCTGCACATTTTAACTTTGGAGTCAAACTCAGGTGGACATGAGAGTAACCTCCGTAAGCTTCTTTCAGCTGCTCCCTTATTTACAACCATCCACAACAGGACATGGATCCAAATATTTGATCTGAAAGATTTTACTGCCATGTGCTCTTCCTGCAGCAGCCCTACCAGGATCTGTGCCTCCTTCCAGTCTCGAACTGGGATATTTTCTCAGTGTTAAGCTGAAATTATGATTCAGCAGTGGTTGTTCACGGGCAGTGCGTCTACCTGCAGACAGTGTTTGCTGCTGATAGAGGAGGCATGCAAAACAAGTGGTGCAACTGGTCTGTGGACCATTCTTGTTTATGCTGTTGTTGTTGGATCATCAGCTGTGGAGAAGAGCGAAGAGCTGAAGTGAAACTGATTGTCCACTGAAGCCACCGTCTGTGCTTTTCATGCTGTATTTTAGATATTTGCTGATTTTCTTGCAGTTCTCTCATTCCTGGTTGAACGCCACTGTCCGTTTCTTTCAGCCCACCTTTCAACTATTTAGGAAACAAAGAAATAATTAGCTTAAGCCACTCCATAATATGGCCCATGCCTTTTAAAGTACAGCATGCTTATGATGTAAGATAGGGGAATATTGTTTCTTCCCTGTAAAAACCTGACTTGTTACCTCTTTATTCTAGTTTGGTTGCCATTAAGTATTTGTAAGTAAATATAATTACTTTGTAATTTCAAATAAATTTCATGAAATTCAATTTAATTACAGGGGAATAACACTTTTAGTCATGGGCCCTGTTTATAAAGTGTTACCGAAGTTTCTTCAAACCTGACTAAAGTGGGAAACATGTTGATATTAGGCGAATGTTAAATAACCTTTAGGACTTTTGAGACTTTCTAGCGAGCACTGAACTTTTCAGTCTTTCTGTGTGTTCTCATCAGGATACTCCAGCTGTCAGCACACACCTGCTGGATGACACCTGGATGGGCCCAGCATACGTTTAGTGCTGCGAATCCTCAGAGTGGGTGGACTGGGTGAGGAGGAGGGGGAGAGGGCACAGTGATAGGAGGTTTTAATGAGGACCTCCATCCTTAAACCTCCAGAGAGCCAAGACCTGCAGGGCCCCGCTGGCTGTGAGGTGGCGGCGCTGACCTCCCTCAGCTGCCTCTGCCATCCACCACTTCCTGGAGAGTTTGAGCCATCCATTCACAGAAAAGTTGAGCAACTTTACACAACAAAATGTAAATTTTTAAACCTTACAATTAGTTTGTTACAAGTATTTAATAAGGAACATTTCTTATTTTTGTATATTTTACTTACTTTACTTTGCGTCTCATGTTATGGCAATACATCAGATCATCGTAGATTTCATTCACAGTGATTAATGGTGTGAAATGAGAGGCTGAAAAATGTCAAAATTTGCCCTCTGGAAAATAAAAAACATTATCTCTCATTATAAAATATAATATTTAGCGTTTACTGGCTTTCTATTCATTATTTATATCAGCAATTCCAAAAAAGCTGAGATACTTCATCTCTCCAGCCTATTCTGCGTCTGTCACCCAGCACTTCCCACCCTTTATTGCCCCTTGAAAAATGAACTCCCTGGAATGCATATAAGACATATAAGGACTCAAAAGCGTCACTCACAAGCATTCCCACCTCTTACAAGCAATCACTACACTACACACCAGTACGGTTTTCAAGCCAAACCCAGTTTATACTGGCACAGCGTGTTAGTACATTTTCCCCTTTGTCTCAAGAACCTGGGATCCTTAAAGTCATCCACTTGAGGCATCAACTCATTCCCAATTCCCAAAGCAAAGAAAGCGCTCAACCCTTATCCGGGGCTCTCTGGTTACTTCAAACCTTTGTGTTTAAAGTAAATGTAAATACCTGGAGTGTTATTCATGACTAATTTCCTTTTTAGTTACATCAGAGACAAATCTCATACCAGCTGATGATTCTGGACGTTTTGCAAGTTTTCTCTAAAAAGGTGTGATGATCGATAATGATTGACAAGTAAAACCGACTTCCTGTTGCAAAGCGTCCTTGAACAAAACCCTAACCTATACAGAAACACCAACTTCCTGCCAGATGTCCTTACAGTGGTGTGTGTTTGTATGTGTGCGTGTGTGTGTGTGTGTCATTACATGTAAATGACAATGGAGACTCTGCCTGCATGAGGTAGCCCAGATAATGACCACCACAATTGTTTGTGTGAAAGCTCTCGGTGTTGGGATGAGCCGTTAATATCACAGAGCGCCTCAGACAGATGGCACGTTGTTGGAAAACAGATGTTATTTTGCATAGAAACATATCATGAATATGCATACTGTATTAGTTCATGACACCGAAGGCCTCGCTGATGATTGGCCCGCTCTTTGTTAGTTAGCAGTAAAGGAAATCTTTTAACTGTAGCATCTTTTGACCTCTGACGTGGGAGATTAAAAAAAAACTAACAATGGTCATGGTTTGTTGTAACCTCATCACTGTAGCCATATGCAATACCAACCTGAGTGCCAGACAGTACCGATGATTTTACAGGTGTTCAGTCCGTGTATAAAGAAATCTGGAAGTTTGATAAACATCTTCAAGTGATTCTGCTCTGAAGTTTGCACATATTTAAAAAGTTAGCAGTTCCTACCTGACTTTTATCAGCTCTCATTCCGATGACAGTGTTGAATAATGCCGCTACGATTGTGTTTTAGAGCCAGAAGGAAGGGAGGTGTGGAGTAAAAACACACTTCTCCTTACCTGATTCTGGTATTTTAAAGCTTACAGTTGCAATATTTAAATGGAGTTAGTGGGGATAGGTTATTTGGAAACCTTAAATTGCCCATAGGTGTGAATGCGGGTATGAATGTGAGTGCAAACGGTTGTTTCAGTGTGTTAGGGAGTACCCTGCCTCTCGCCATAAGACAGCTGGGATCATGACCCTGGGTCAGTTTGCTCAGCCTTTTTTGAGTTTTTTTAGACTTCAAATTTTGTTTACTTAAATATTTTATGTGATTTGTGGTTTTCTTAGTGTTTAGGTTGTTTTGTGTATATTTGTCCTCTTAGTGTACAGTTGTTTAAGAGTTTAGTTCTTCCCTAAGTGTTCTGCCCTCTTGTGCCAAGTCTCCTGTGTTAAATGTCCCCATTCAGTTATCTCACTTCCTGTCTTATTTTGAGAGTTCCTTGTGCTTTGCTTTTAGTTTTGCTTCCCTATTCTTGTCTTCTGTGATTTAGTTCAGCTTTGTGCCATTCTCCTCAACTGTCTCCACTTTCCCTTATTGCCCTTCTAAACAGGTGCTGTCACCTGTGGTCCTTTGTTAGAGTGTCTAGTGGTCTATTGTTTCTAATTGTCAATGTGGATTTTCTCTTGGCTGTAGAGAATTTACTTTTCACAGTTTTCACTGTTCCCCCTTTTTGGACTTATGTTTGACCTTTTTTTTACTATTGCAAACTATCTACTAAGTTCAGCTCTGCCTGCCTCAGACTTTGCAGTTTGGACACTCCACACAACACTCAAAAGAAGTCATTCACAGTAATATCAGGGTGTCCATCGACCCAGAGTTGTTTTATTGGACCATAAAGGCAGTTTGTAATGAGAGTACAATGTTTTGATTTATGACAAATTAATTTGAGAGTACTTTGGCCTCTTTTTGTAATAACCAGGGTTTCTTTTTAATCTCTTTGCTTGCTTTAAGCTCTGTTTCCAGATTTAATTCAAGTTAAAGATATCAAATAGGTGATTTTTGTGATATCACCAAAAATCATGTTGGGCCACTGAGACTTTTCAAGTCTAGAACTGTTGGAAGCAAAATCCCATTTCTTACATTTGACCTTTTATCTTGGAAAGAAGTCCAAGGAATAAAACAAGCTCAGGAATGCTGCATAAATTACCAACTATAATTTTCCTGTTGGGTTTCAATGCTTGCAGTTTAGAAAAAAAGCTCAAGGGGCTTTTACTTTGGAAACACCTCAGCAACATTCCCAGACAGCGCTGCACTCCAGCAGGTCAGCGTGTCACTTCATTCAGGAAAACCCAGAAAAGTGTCTGAAACCCTCACAGAGCTGGTTTGGTTCTGCAGATTCTTTCACTTTCTCTATAAAAATTTTAAGACAGGGCTCGTTAAAGGACCATACCGGTGTTTTTGTCCTTTCAGACTTTATCGTGGCACTGACCTCAGTTTCTGAGGATTATTCACGCGGCCTTAGTTAATATTAAGCAGGCGATGACACGGGGGGCCCCTGTGCTCGCTCTCGGCAGGGAGTTGGCCCTATTGAAATGAGGAGCCGCGCCTTAATAATACATTTGTCCCACAGGGGCCACCCATGCTAAGACATTTCAGGAACTGCAAGGTGCTTCAAATCTCAACACGTTCAGGTCTGAGGCTGGAAGGTCATCTCTTGAATCTTAATCGCCTAGAGTTGGTTTACTGGCTTCACAGTCATAAGAATGGTGAAGCTTTGTGGGGATACCAGAGAGAGCCTCTGCTGCTCTGGATACATCCGTGCTTTTCCTGTCTTTTCATAAACCCAGTCAACCTGCCAGAACTTACATTGCTCATTCCCCGTCCAAGAGCCAGATTGGATTTTTTTTCATATTTACTTAGAATTTGACTTACAACAGCTACTTGATTTGATCCAGTTTCCAGCATCTAATAAAATTTAATGTATTTAAAATCAAGATTTAAAAACAAAGTGATCTTTATTTAATAGTCTTTAATTTAGGACAAATAAAAATGAAACATTGTAAGGCAAATTTATTATTCCATTGTTCTGTTAATTGCTAATGATGATGCCTAAGTAAATAGCTTGATGCAATTATAAAGTAATTTTTTGTTATCATAGTTGTTAGCATCATCAGTCTTCCCAGTCATTGGCCCAGAGATGGATATTTTGACAACAACCAGTGTTGGTGAGTAACAGAATACATGTACCGCCATTACGTATTTAAAATACAAAATATGAGTAACTGTATTCCGTTACAGTTACCATTTAAAAAGGTGGTATTTAGAATACAGTTACTTTGTTGAAATAAATGGATTACACGGTGGTATTTTCCTGTTTCATATTGTCGCGGGTCAGGACTGTTTGGGTTTTGCTATGTTCTGTTGTTCCAGGCGGCAGCGTTACGGTTGCCATGGTTACAGGGTGACACGGGCTCTCTCTTCATGTTTCCTGGGTGAGAGAGCGCCATTTTGTTGTTGTTGTTGTGCTAAGCTAATAGGCAGAATGCTACAGGCATAGCTCTAAAGAATGTAGCTTCATGGGCAGTGTAGTCCGTGCTGCAGGGAGAATGGACTGCCATACACGTTATGGGTCTGTGAGCGCGAGGAGGGAGAAAAAGGAGAGTGGAAAGGTACGAGTTGTCATCGAGCAGAAACAGGAGCTGGAAGCATGTAAATATAATAATAACCACTGCAGCCAAGAAGAGTGCCTGACGAGCCCAGTTGTAAGTAAGCTATTAAGACTCGACTGTACACCGTGTTCCTTTTTTCCTCCAAAACAATAAGTTCAGTTAGAGCAGCCTTTCAACGCCTCTCTCTGTCTCTCGCTAGCAAAGTTGACCCAGACAACAAAGTAAAGCTAGTTTTCGGCTATAAGCCTGACACGGAACCCGATGTATTAGCCAGAGGTCCCTTTACCATGGTTCAGACCTTCAGTAATAGTATTAAATCACACAGCAATAGTACATTCATGTAGTTGTAAAAAGCATGATAATATATTAAGTAATCCAAAGTATTCAGAATACGTTACTCTCATTGAGTAACGTAACAGAATACGTTACAAAATACATTTTGGGGCATGTATTCTGTAATCTGTAGTGGAATACATTTTAAAAGTAACCTTCCCAACACTGACAACAACAAATAAGGTCAAAGTAGCAACACAACAAAAGGTAGATATCATTCTCCCCAGAGAATGAACCCCTTACATTTTAATGCAGATCTTTAAGTTGCAGGCTTATCATCCAGGAGTCTGTGATCTTGATTTATTACAAGATCTGCAACACAAATTCATAAATGTGTCATGGTCCTGGGTCTTTTGACCCAGCGTTTTAAGTTTGAGTTTATTTTGTTCATTAGGTTATCTAAGTTCATTTGGTTATTAGACTCCTTGTGTTTTCTTCCCCTGTATTTAAGCTTCCCCTCATCCTTCATGTTTCATGCTGCGTGTCTTATGTTATCAAGTTTGTATTATCATGCCCAAGTGTTTCTAGTTCTTATTATTTCCCCTTCGTGTTTCCAACCATGTTAAACCTCCCCTGCTCTTCCTGAGTTTCATGTCTGTGTCTTATGCTGTCAAGTTCTGGTTGTCGTTTCTAAGTCTGCATGTTTCCTGTTTTATTTTGAAAAGGGGTCTTGTGTTCTGTGCTCATGTGGTTAGTTTTACTCTTGCCTGTGCATCATTATGTTTATCCTAGTCAGCTGTTTCCTCATGTGTCTCCACTTCCCCTAATCACCTCCTGTGTATTTAAGTCCTCTGTTTTCAGTGTGTGATTGTCAGGTCGTCTGTTGTCCACGCCATGTTTCCGATGCCATGCCATGCTTCCAAGTTTCTTGTCTAGGTTTTTCTTATTGTTTGTTTAGATTCCCCAGTTTAGGTTTGTGTTAATTTTGCTTCAGTTTGCCTTGCCCTTTGTTTGTACCTTTTCTACCAGCCATATTAAACGGCTCGCCTTTTGTTAACATTTCAAGTTCTGTTCCCTGTTCCTTGGAGTCTGCGTTTTGGGTCCTTTTCTCAATTCATACAGTCTGCCCTCGCCAGACTGTGACAAAATGTTAACACATTAAGACCCTCATGCATTAAAGCTGAGAGACAGCTTTGACATAATGAAATCTCTCAACACGTTATTTGTTCAATTAAGCACTGAACAACTGAGAGTTGAGAGGTAAATAACTCAGTAGTTTGCAGGTTTGTTGGTTTTATGGGTAAAAAAAGCGAGAAGAACGATGGAATAGAAACACAAAGGTCCAAACTGGAGGCAAACTACCATCTCCTTGCTAGTTACTTGTTTACTTGGGCCACAGTCACTTCTCAAGCCTCCTTAAACTTGTAGTTCTCCAGAATGTGAACATTATCTGTAACTGGCATCAGCACGTTATGGTGAAGTGCAACCTGTATGTAATGGGCAAACACAGGAGACATCTGATAAAATGTCATTATGTCCTGCCCTCTGATGGAAACTTGTTATTAACACTGCATGTTGAAATGCTGATGACGGTTGTGGTATTAGAGATAATTTTAGGATTAGTTATTGGTCTTATTAACTACTAAAGTCTTATTAATTAGTAATTAGTTACTTATTAATTAGGGTTTTATTAATGAAACAAATCTCCATCACTGAAGAACTCGTTGTGCATAAATGTGACAAGAAATTGGCTTTGAGAAAACTGTAATATTTGAGGTTCTGGGAAAACAGAAAAAGCTCCACAGTTTCTTAGAGGGCACTCAGGAGAGTTCAGAATATAGAGGGCCCTATGGAGGTGTAGCTTAAACGTGGCAGTTTTCATTGAAGAAGTCACCATGAACAGAAGATGGATTGTTGTAAACTCTTAACTGATTGATTAGCATATGTTAGACAAAATAGTGTTGTCTGTTTGTAAAAACAAACAAAACAACAACAACTTAGTATTATATTTGCAAACAGTAAATTAAAATTTGGGTTTTTTCTGTTTTGAAGCAAGTGTAAAGGATTAGCCGTATCTAATTATTGTCCTTTATGTGAACTGCAAGCAGTTTCTGTAGAAAAAGTCTCTCTGTAGGTCATTTCTAGGCTTGTTCTTTTTTTTTTGGTGTTTACTTTACTGAGTGTCTGCTTGTGGCTGACTCCTTACTGACGTCTGATCATCTGTGGGCAGATACAAATGGAGACAGACATCCTCCTCAGCTGCCAGTTTGACCACAAGCTTCTAAAATTGATTCGTAAATTAATATTGTCTTCCAGCCTCAGCAGGCAGAGACTGAAATCTGGAGGGAATTTACATATTAGTCTAATAGAAATGAATGAGGCATCAGTGAGTGCAGAGCACTATCCATCATCTGCTCTGACACCAGGCGCAGGAGGAGAGAGTCAGCCTTGTTAGACTGTCACATGTGTAATAATAACAAAATAATGCAGAGCTGTGGAGATGTGATGTGGTGTCATCGCAAGGAAAAAGACAAGAAGAGGGGCGGTGGAGGTCAGAGCAGAAGAACAGTCTCCTTCACATCAGAGCGAGTCTGCTGGAATGAGTGTCACCACTGTGATGGAGCTGGTAGTCATTTACAATATCATCACTTTGACTCAGTGTCTGACCGCACAGAATGCGGGGACTCTCACATTCTTATGATGGTGGGTGGTGTCACTGGTGGTGCATGCTAAAAGAATTTCCTGTGCAGGATTTTCAGGATTTGAGGAAACTAAGAAAAGTTAGTTTAAATGAATGAATCGGCCAACAAGCCAATGAAAAATAAACCTAGAAAAACCAACTGACATACCAAAGACAAAACAATAAAAAAAATCAACAAACAATAAACAAACCATGAAATCAATTTAATCAACTAAGAAAACAACCAATCAGTAAGCTAACAAACCCACCAACCAAACAACAAATTAACCTGAAAACCAAAAATAAACCAAACAAACTGCCCAACTATTGTAACAGACACGTCAACTGATCAACTTACAGATAAACCAACCTACAAATTTCATCAAATGAAGATTGTGAAAAGTGTCTTTCTTTCTTCGTTGAAAAAGTCAGTAACGTGAGGAACAAAATCTCTCCTTCTGTGTCTCTCTTGTCTGCTCCAACTCAAGCTAGGCCTGTAATTTTAGAAAGATTTTTACCTGTGTCCTTACCTGAGCTGGTCAAGTTAGTTAATTCAATGAAAGCATCCTCCTGCTCTCTTGATATTTTACCTGGATCTTTGTCTAAAAAATGTCTTTCAGTCTGTTGGTCCCTGTGTGCTCACAATTATCAATACCTCACTGGTTTCTGGTCAGGTCCCTGTTTATTGTAAGAATGCTGTCATTCACCCACTGTTAAAAAAACCTAAGCTTGATGCTTCTCTTCTTAGTAGCTACAGACCGATTTCAAAATTACCGTTCATTTCTAAGATTTTAGAAAAGGTTGTGGCTAAGCAGCTTATAGCTGTTCTAGATGAATACAGCATTCTGGATAAATTCCAATCTGGCTTTCGTAGAGATCACTCTACTGAAACTACACTTCTTAGAGTCTCCAACGACATTTTGATGAGATGTGATGCAGGAGAATGCTCCGTTCTGTTGATGTTGGACCTGACCTCCGCCTTTGATACTGTGGACCATCATAATCTGCTAGATAGGCTGAGACACTGGGTGGGTATATCAGGGGCTGCTTTGGACTGGTTTGAATCCTATTTGCATGAACGATCCTTTTCTGTGGCTACCTCTAAGTACAGTTCCTCTTCTACTTTTCTTGCCTATGGTGTGCCACAAGGTTCAGTTTTGGGGCCTTTATTGTTCTTACTGTATTTACTTCCTCTTCAACACTTATTGAGCACTTTTAAGGACATTTCGTATCACTGCTATGCAGATGATATTCAGTTATATATCTCCTTTAAGCCCCATGATGTTTCCAAGCTACAGATTTTGCATAAGTGCATAGACTCCATTAGATGTTGGATGGCTG
Source organism: Simochromis diagramma (assembly GCF_900408965.1). Lineage (NCBI taxonomy): Eukaryota > Metazoa > Chordata > Actinopteri > Cichliformes > Cichlidae > Simochromis > Simochromis diagramma. The sequence goes on along the minus strand of NW_024387209.1, from coordinate 2,370,104 downwards.
GAAACTTTCTTCAACTAAATGAAGACTGAAGTTCTTGTTTGTGTTCCTAAAAATTTTGTACCTAGTGTTATGGAAAACTTGGGTCCACATGCTACATTTGCAAAACCGTCTATCAGGAGCCTTGGTGTTAGTATTGACTCAGCTCTGACTTTGGATGCCCATGTAAAATCTTTGGTTCGCTCCTGTTTTTATCACTTGAGAAACATTGCTAAGCTGAGTCCCATTGTATCGCGCTCCGAATTAGAAATTGTCATTCATGCATTTGTTTCATCTCGTCTGGACTATTGTAATTCTTTGTTTACTTGTTTATGTAAAGCCTCTTTGGAGCATCTGCAAGTTGTTCAGAACGCTGCTGCAAAGCTTCTGACCACGTCCTCCAAGTTTTCCCATGTCACACCCCTGCTGATTCAGCTGCACTGGCTCCCCGTTAAATTCAGAATCCAGTTTAAGGTTTTGACCTTGACTTTCAGGGCTCTGCATGGACAAGCACCAACATATATAAGTGAACGTTTACATCCATACATTCCCAGCAGGTCCCTGAGGTCATGTGACCAGGGCTTGCTTGCTGTCCAACACACGAGGCTGAAAACAAAAGGCGACAAAGTTTTTGGAACTGTGGCCCCCAGATTGTGGAACTCTCTCCCTTTGAGCCTGAGATCTGTGGACTCAATGGTCGCTTTTAAAAAACAGCTAAAAACTCATCTTTTTAAACTTGCTTTTGGTTGATTTTTATTTTTAGGTTTTAGCTTCTGTGAAGAACTTTGTGATTTTTTATCTTGAAAGGTGCTATATAAATAAAGTTTTTTTTTTACTTACAAACCAATAAACCATCAACAACTCATACCGACAAACCCAGCAACCAACTAAACAACAAATCAATGAGCCAACAACCAAACTAACCAAGGACTACCCAAAAAACTATCTATAAACCAAAACATAACCAATTTACAGACAAGCCAACCTACATAACAACAGAATCGCCAACAAATCAACCAACAAACTAACCTACAAACTAAACTGTTAATCAACCAACAAACCAGTAAACTAGCTATCACATAAAACAAACAAACTTGACAAAAAATAATAATAAAAGAGCCAGCAAACCAACCGAATTACCCAACATTACCAACCCACCATCCGACCAACAAAATAACAAATAAACCTACTATTGAATCTACAAACAAAACAACCAGAACCAACAAATAAACTAACCGACATACAAAACAACCTACAAACTATGAAACAACTTTACTAAATGAATAAACTTAACATTAACTCATATGACAGAGCAACACAAGCAGCAATAACAAAACAAGTAAAAACAAAAAGGCCAAAAAACAAACTAACAAAACCAACCATCAAAACAACAAGCAAACTTACCAACAATCACATAAAGCAACAAATTAAATTAAAAAATAACCAACCAGAAAAAAAACAAAAACAACCAATAAAAAGCCAACAAATTAACAAATAGACTGAAAACTAACTAACAAACTAAGCAACAGTAAAGCAAATGTAAATTAATAACTAGAAATCAGGAAACAAATTAACCAACAGACCAATGACATACAGCATATAGGGTTTTTTAAAAAAAAAAATAAAACTCAGTTTCCAAACCTTAGAATAATCTGCAATTTTTAATAAAACACTCAAACTATACCATATCTAAATATTTATTTAAAATATATGGTCTGAATGGTACTGGGGTGATTTCTCCAACTGATTGCCTGTTAGGTAAGGTGCTTTGGTCATTTTCAGGAGAGATTCTATTCTTCAGCTAGCATCATGGGAATCCCTCGATTTAAAACCTGAAGTGATTTGCTGAAGATTTGCCTGGCGAGAAGCTGTTTGGATGTCTCTGCTTGTACTGGCCATTAAACTGTAAATGGACCTCGACCAATTTAAAAATGACTTTTTTCAGTCAGTGCATGAATTGAGGCCCTGTGTAAGATTTCACAATGAGCTGTACTCTGCAGTGAAATGCACCGTACAGCATTGATTTTAGCTGTTTAGCTGTTTTTTTCAGGTTACTTGACATACTCTCTCCGTATTATCAACTGGTTAGTACCATGTGGGAGTTTTGTACCCCTAGTTGGGAATTACTGATGCCATCTCCGTCTTCAGCTGCAGGCAGCTTTGCTAAGGTTTGAGTGTTTGCAAAAGCTTGTCGGTCATAAAGAGCCTGTCAAACTTGGAGCCCTGAGAGACGCCTGAGAATGTAGCATTCACTGTAAAAAACATTCCTCCGAAGGTCTTTAAACTCTCTGCAGACAGGCCTGTTTGTCGCCCCGCCATGAGCTCAGGCTGTAAAATGTCCACCCGCTGATGGTGCTGATTGAAGGTGACACTTGGGCACTTTTGGGGCTCGCTGTAGTTTGGACAAAATCTCTTTCCAGCTTTTGCTCTACGTACAATCTCTGAAAGATACATTTGAAGTTATTCTGGCTTTTTTTTAACACATCTTCAAGCACAACAATGTACTTTGGTTGTTACTGGATGGAAGTGTTAATGCCACTCTGGAGAATGATGCAAGTTCATGTTTCTGCTAACACCTAAAATGTGAGTTTGAGGCACGAACCCGAAGCAGAATTTGTGACCTCACAGCTGTAGTTTGAAGTCCATCCTGCTCCAGCAGCCAACACAAACACACAGTGAAGTGAAGTGAAGTGGAAACATGAGCCTGGACGTCCAGTGATGTAGGAGACATCTGGTATGCAGCAGCTAAAGTTTAAAAATGAAAAATGCTCCTATATACATAGATTCTGGGTTTCTTTATGAGGGAGGAGGAGCAGATGTCACTTCAAGAATTTCCAACAGTTTTGCTGAACTTCTGAATGGCAGATTTAAGTGAAGCTGCCAGACTCATGTAATCATCTTCATTCTGTCCAATCTCAAACTGTGTTTGTCCGAGCTTTGTGTTTCTGCAGCATAATATTTTAGATAGATGGATTAAAAAAACAGACACATGAAGGGAAATAAGTCTGTGATTGACCTCATCCTGGGAAAACTGCAGATACACCTGATCAAGTCTTTAAAATGAAGACTCAAAGACTGTAATGAATGTAGCAAAGCAGCGAAATACTGGAGGAATTTGTGGAGAATTATCTAGAATTTCTCTGATCTTTAACAATTTTGTAGTAACTGTATCTATAGGATATCTAGTGTGTGTCAGATTAACCAATTATAGACTTCTGTTGCTGCATGACTTTGTTAGAGATGCAGTGGTAGCTCCAAAAGCGAGTCAGTCCCTATTGACTAACATATTAAAATGTCCAACTTTACAGAAATAAACATATTTATAGCCTGATATAAAAACAGTTTTAGCCTCTATAGATAGTACCCTTCATAACAACTGTAAAAGGAAACAAACTAACCCATCTGGATTTTGCAAGGCACATTGGGGATGTGGCCTCTCTCACTGACAGGTAGCAGCTAATTGGAGTTCTTGAACTGGGCCTCTGGAATGTGTTTGTGCTGATGGAGCCTTTTGGAACATTTCTAATACAATTATTTCATAAATAATGTGGCTTTCAGTTAGTTAAATTGTCTTTAATTTTAAGCTTTTGATGTACTTTTCTCCTTTTATTCAGAAAGAGCTTAAAACCTTCCAACAGCTGACTAAACTTTACCAACAGAATGTGACAAGTCAATGAAATCATAACTTTATGTCCAAGACACCAACGGTTGTGAACAGAAGTTTAGATATACGATTGTCATGGTAATTTGGGGCTTTTAATGATTTCTTCAAACTGTTCTTTTTCCAGACTGGGATGATTGTACAGCCCAGTGATGCTGGTGTTCCAGCACTTTCCAGTTAATGGCAGCCTTGAGTCTTGGTGTTTCCTGGGTTGTTCCTGAACATATTAACCAATTTCCTCTCATCTCAGGGTGTCTGTTTGGGTCTTCTTGCAGAGCTTGGCAAAGCGATGATGCATCACAATAACTTGTATTTAAGTACAGTTGTTTTGAACTCATGATCTTGGAATCTGCAGTTGTTTAGAAATGGCTTCCCAATCTTCCCAGCTTGTGTAAATCTACACTGGATCTACATTAGATCTTCATTGACTTTCTTGGACTCTCTCATTGTTCTAAGTATTGATCAGTCCAGTGAGTGCCGTCAAACAAATCCTTCTTATGCTGCAAGAGAAACTAGCAAGTGTGGTCAATCATAATGACTAATGAGAAGTTATTAGGCTTTAGCATTGTCAGGTTAAAATATATTGTAGAGCCTTTTGACCCAAAAAGATCAGAGAAAATTCAAAATAAATTCAAACCCAGGTACTGTTTATTAAAGAGATTAAAAATGTTTGCTGTACGATCATTACACTCCTGTAAAAGAATTCAAAAAAAGCATTAAAAGCCAAAAATTGCCGTGAACCTTATGCCCATGATAAATGGATGTAAACCTCTGACCACAGCTGTATGTATTAGATTGCAAAGATAACGACTTTAGCAAAGTTAAAATGTGGCTGTCACCTTGCAAAAGTGATCAGATTATGCAGCTTAGAAAACAAAGAACTTGGAAACATTAGATTAATTAGAACGAGTTGTATGCAAATCTTAAATAACTCATTAAGGCTTAAATTAAAAACCAAATAAGAATTTAACGCCAGGTTAGGGCAGGTTCTCTGCTGCAAAACATCTCCAGTCATTGTTTTTTCCCTAACAAAGTTACAGTACAGTCATACTTCATGAGTGCTGAAACCCCTCTTTCATCTTCCTCACTCAGTTATCGCCATCAATAAATGAAGGTGCTGTTAATGCACCATCTTTGCGAGTCTTATCTCCACCTCTTGTTCGGGCCCTGGTTGTATTTCACAGCCCGGGGCTATTTTCTTTCTCACTTCACATCTCTGAGAGGAGAAGGAATTCCAGTGGCAGAAGCAATCACAAGCTCCAGATCAAACGTATCCTCAGCTGAATTCCTTGACAGACTAAAATCATTTGTTCCTCTCGCTAACGCTCAGCGCTGCGTCCCCGGCATCGCTCGCTCCTCTCAGCTGGTTTGTTTTATGTGGTTTCAGCAGCCGAGTCCTCTGGGCCGCTCTGTCAGAGCCAATATTGGAATACACACAGGCTAACTGCAGCAGCAGCCGCCGCTCTGCACTCATCGAGCCCTTTCGCCTCCTGTTAGCGTCCTTTTTCATCAGCTTACCAGTGAGGATTTACATTATGTCAAGCCTGTTCTCGCCGGCAAGGCAAGACGAGGTCAGGGGAAGTTATTTCAAAGCCGCCCTGAAAGAGGTCGTCTTAAGAATGTGTTGGCGCCTCAGCCTGACATTCAACAAGGAAGGAGTGAAGAAAGTGCGTTGTCGGCACGGGGTGTGGGAACATGGCTTCAAAGACGAAAGTTTTGTTGTTGAATTATTGAAACGATCAACACTCCTCCTCCTCCTCCTGCAGGAAATGATCAAGGGGCGGACTGATGAATAATAATATTTACTCAGCCACAGCGAGAACCAGGAGACGACAGAACCTGCTGGAAAACAGACTGAGTTGACGCTTTATTTGATTTACATGAGAGTAGGCTTTATGTTTTTGGACTGGGCTCATTACCAGAGCAGTTGTTAGCAAAAAGGTGGAATGAAATTGATAGCCGTCCTCTTGCTGCTTCAGTTTGACAGGTGATCGATTCAAGTAAAACCCTGAACCTGAACCTTTGACCCTACATTTGTCTGCCATATTTTGGGGTTTGGAATGACAGTACCATCCATCTATGGGACTACAGAACTGTGGCCTTCATGCTTACCAGATCTCAACTTGACTGAACAGCTATGGTGAAAAGTAAATGGACTGTTTCTTTTATAGCACTTTTCAACTCTACTTGAGCACGCACTTGTTCATACAACATGCCTTATTCACCCATTTACACTTTATCGTACAAACACTTTTTTCTCCTCCTAAGTGTTTTCTATCTAACATTTAAACTCCAATGAACTCATTGAAAAGCAATTTTGGATTCAGTATGTTGCCCTTAGTCATGTTGGTTTGAGGGTCCTAGAAGTGACTGTATATGGATGAGTGGCTGTTAAGTTATCAGCTGGCTTGGTTAGCAGGATGTATTGACAAACTGTATATATGCATCACATAGACACAGATAACTGGTAATTAAGTAATATTCAAATAAAATCCTAGAAATTTATTTACAAAAAGTAGAGCACAGACTTCTTAGATGGTCTGTAAGTACAGTTAACTACACAGGAGGTATATTATTGGTCAGATAATTCTATTGAAATGTTCCAACAGCACAAACAAGGTCCAGAAGTCCAGTTCAGGGACTCCAATTAGTTAAGGTGAAGCCTGGCCACCTGTGTCACCAACCATTTGTGAGTAAATAATACTTTTAAGCCTTAATAACATTTAAACAAGTGAGTTGTAAAAAATAACTTATGATGGCCACTTGCTTGGTGCTAATGCTCTAGACTTGCTTTATCTCACGTGGGTGTGTGGGACATTATATGGTCTTAATTATGTGAAAGTGAAAAGGTTAAAGACTGTCTAGTCCTATTATGTTGGACTTCAGGGGTGGGCAATTGATTTTCCCAAGGAGCCACATGAAAAACTGGGACTGTTTAGGAGGACTGATAGGTCCATCAGTAGAGCCCCTTCACAACAGTCCCAGTTTCTCATGTGACCCCTTGAAGAAATGAGTTGCCCACCCCTGCCAAATAATTGTAATGCCTTGCAAAGTTCAGGACTGTGGTACAAACCAACTTTAGAGACCATCCTGCAAAAAACAAAAGCAAACGCTTACATTAAAGCGGAACCATTTTAAAACATCTTAAACACTCCAGCCCTGAACATCTCTAGGGATTAGAGATTGTGAAAATGCAAATGTCCAAAGGAGTCACAGTTTACATTAGCCAGTCTTGTTTGAGAATGTGATCAATGCGCAGGTAAGAAACCAGTTCACTCAGTGGTACTGATAATGTGTGCTGCACCTTGCATGCTGTCATGATCGCTACCTTGACCAAACCAGAGTTCTTTCAGCAGTGAGAATAGGTCGGAAGTTGATTATTTTGTGCTACATGTAACTTCTCCCCACACCATCATGTGTGAAAACAGCTTAAATCAGGCACACTTTGAGCTAAATACAAACTGAGCTGGATACAAACCTTTGGTATTTTCTAGAGATATCTTGGATTTATATCTATGTATCTATATATTTATTTATAAAATAAATATCTTGTTGGAATGGCTTGTGACAATCACATTTATGAGAATAAAAGTTTGACATTGTGTAGCTCTGCAAACATCATAAAGAGCTGGTTGGGCTCAGTTGGTTTCTTTAATTGTTACAAAAATGGTCCTTAAGCCCTACAATACACATTAAAACTACATTTTTAGGCCTGTCATTTATATTTTGTTGGAATATTGGATGCTTAAGTTAATCGTGGCTAAAGTAATCCCAGCCAGCCAAAGGCTGAGGCTTCAGATTGCTCCAAACGCTCTGTTTCATACATTATTTTTCTACTCTTAGATCTTTATGATGTTAGAGAGAGTGGATGTCAGTAACCCAGGCAATTATAGACATACAAGCTCAATCGGCCTGCTTTCAAAGCCTTCTGTTGGGCCCAGGGAAAAAAAAATGCTTGAAATTGGCTAAGTAGGTGCATTTTAAACATTAATATTGCTCTTTGCATGGCATTGCATGGTGTTTCCTAAACTACAGCCAAATAGTTTTTTTTATATACTGAAAAAAAAATGTATTTCTGATTCTGCTGTGGATAATCTGGGCTGGAAGGACAACACAAAACACATGCATTTAAAAAAATCAAAGTCAATACTGTATTTCTTAGAAATATACAAAGGATATTTACATATAACGAGCACAACAAACTGTTTTCAACAGTGTAAAAAAGAAGAAAGTTTGAGTCTCTGCTCTGAAGTCTTCTCCTCTTCTCTCTGTGAGAGCACGGCCAAGTTATCAATAATTCCAGTCACAAATCAAGTCTCTGATGCCCAAATCTGAGATGCCACAGTTAATCTCAGCAGCAATGCAGCAATCAAATCACAGCTCACCGAGGGAAGTGGCTGTAAACTTGATGATAGATGGAAAAAAAAGAATAGTGAACTGTTTTCTCCTTGACAAATATTAAAGTTGAACTCAAGTAATTTACAGTGTGAAAGGTTTTAATTGAGTACACAGATAATTACCTGGTTGAATTTGCACGTTTTTTGAATATAACTATACGCACAACATGTGTTTGCTGTATCTGAGGCAGGCACTTAGTAAACTGATCTTACTGCAGACCTGTACAACAACTGAATAAACTCCCTTGTTCATCATTTTTGCTACCTAAGGCAAAAAACAACAACAAAGAATGATATGGCTTTTTGAAGAGACTAAAAAAACTGCCATTTTAAATAATTCATAAACAAGACTGTACAAGGAAACAACAGGCAGGCTACAGAAGCTTTCAGCTCACAATCACATCAATTCCAACTGCGGGGTTGAAGGGTTATTCTGCATCAGGGGTTCAAAATGTCTGCACACAGTTTGAGGCTAAGACATCAAGTTGAGGAACTTGCTCTCCTCTGCTAGAGCAGTCAGCAGTGAGCTCATGTCCCCGATGGCCATGTTCCCTGTCCCCGCAGGCACCGAAGGCAACGTGACCGAGTTCCTGGGCGTCGTGAGGCGAGAGGAGCTCTGGGACAAACTCTGGAGCAGACCTGGACTTAGCGTTCCCGACATGAGGCTGGAGTGATCCCCATCATCCAGCATGCTATCAAAGTCTATTTGTGCCTGCTCCAGTGCTGTGGTACAGTCACTGGTTCTTGCCGTCTGATTGGCGCTTGAAGTGGGAGGCACCACCTTGTTACAGTTTACATTACCATTAGGCTCATATACTTGAATCTGCCCTGTGTAGTACAAGGCATTGTCATTAGCATTATTGCTGCGGTGAAGTCCTAAAACTCCAGCAGTGGATAATTCGGAGTTAGCATTAGCAGCTTGCATCATTTGCTGCGTAACTTTTGGAACTGAAGGGTTCTTGTTCAGAGATCTTGGTTCGGTTGGTGGCCTTGGCTGAAAATTGTTCTGATTTCCAACTTGTGAGGGATTTGGGGAGTTCATGTTACATATTGATGTGTCAGTGTGTTCAATTTTTATCTGCACAGGCTGAAATCCAGCATCAGCAAAGTGCAAGTCAAAGGTCTCCATGTCACATGACTCCTGTTTGCAGTTGCTCCCACTAATGGTGTTAATGCAAGGCTTATAGGTGGTGTTACCATTCCTGTCATAGGGCTGGATGCCTTCATTTAACAGGGCTTCATTGAGATTCGATGGCTGCTGGAATCCTTGTTGCTGGAGGCAGTTTGCTCCTGGCTCGGAGTTCAGCTGAATGTACCTCTGCTGCATTGTGAGGTTCTGATTCAACTGCTGGTTGGAGCTGAAATGGTTGCTAAGAGATCCAAAATTGTGGTTTTGCTGGAGCACAGCCAGGTTCCCTCGAACCTGTAGTCTGGAGTACTCCTGGGAGGCATCCATGAGTCCTGAACTTGCTGGAACATTGGATGGCGAAGGTGGACACATCTGTTGCTGTTGACCTGGACTATTCCTCGAAGTGGGTAAAATCTGTGAGAGTAGATTCACAATAGCCATCCTTCTCTGACTGAAGTGCTGCTGCTGGATAGCCGAGGCTCCTTGGAAATCTTCATTTGTCTTGTCTCCATTATCAGGGATGTGACTTGTTGTTGTCTCCATGGTAGCATTCTCTGAAATGCTTGGTGGTCGCAGACTATAAGGGTAACGGTGAAGACCTCCATCTGATCGATGACAGTCTTGCTGAGATAAATGTCGGTGATCTGCTGTAGCAGGTGGACAAGGCTGGATTGTCACCCTTCCACTCAGCGTGCCCATGCTGTTGTAGCGGTGCAACTGCGACTGGTTTAAAGTTTCTGGGGCAACCTGTCTCACAGGGTCACTGGCTCGACGGGGGATGTTAGATGGGACTTCGTGGGGCATCAAACTTCTTGTGGCATAGCTGCTGTACTGTCTGAAAGGTAGGCCTTTGTTGGTGGAGGGTTTCTGGGAGTCCTCATACAGGGCTGCATGGGATTTCAGACACATTTGGTCCATATATGGAAGAGGTGTAGGTGGTACGCCCCCAGTGGCAGCTGCATATTTTGCCTTGAGACGGTAGTGTTGGGCTGGGGTCAGGCTCAGAGGGCTGGGAAGACCCACTGCTCCAAACACTCCTGCTCCTCCGCCACTCCCACCACACTGACTGGCCTGACTTGAGCGCCGTGAGATGTCGGCAGAGATGGGGTCGTAGGAGTCCGCAGAGCTGATGTTGCTGGGGCGGTTCGCACCAAATTGTGAGGCCTGGCTGGAGCGCCGACTGGAGAAACAAGGGGAGATGCCTGAGGAGCGGCGACTGAGGGTGTAGACTGAGCTCAAGGTGCTGGAAGTGCTATCACGTCTCTCGGAAAGGTTTTCTAGCACAGTCATTTTACTAGAGCTCAGTTCACCAAAGCTAGAACCAGGGAAGGACGCCGGACCCCCACCCATATTTTGGCTCTCCAGGAGGGAACCTGTGAACAAACAGATGAGAATGAGAAACTCTAGATCTAGAGCTACTTTGTCAAGCTTGTGGAGCTTTTTTTCAGGTATTTTTAAACTCAATCGAACAAACATAAAATACTAGGAACTTGCTGGTGGACCAAATGTAGTGCGTTTCATTGAATTAGATTCTATCTGAGGGGGCAGTGGGTGTATGTGTTCATATGAAAGAAGGTGCACCTGCTCTTTCTACGTCAATTAATGCCACAAGTAATACCACATATACTTTATCCGCAATAAAAAACAGATCAATATTCAGATAGCTCACTGGGCAGTTTCTCATTCTAGTCCATGGTCTTGATGAAAGTCCTTTGTTGTGCTCTGCAGCTTCAGTGAGTTCAGCACAGCAGCATAAACCTCCATCCTCCAGAGTAGAAGGACTACCACTCAGAACTGGAAAAGCACCTGAATAATGTGAAGGATCCCTGGGTCTGCCTTGGTTGGACATACTTGAAACATCTCTCTCAGGTGTCCAGTCAGATACTTTGGGTACCAGGGAAGGACTCCATGTAATCATGTTCATTTTATTAATCTTCTCCTAAATGACTGAGCTCATCACCTCCAAAGCTGGTCTCAGACAAAGTGCTAAGGAAGCTCAGCACGTATCCATGATCCTATTGTTTCTACCTACAGCTTATGGCCATGGATGAGGATGGAACAAAGATGGATCTAGTAAACTGGCAGTTTCAACCTTCACACTCAGTTCTTCTGCACGGTTATAGGAGGATTGTCCAAGTAAAGTCCTGTCCAAGTCTATTCATGTGTGGGAAACATTGAAGTAAAGTGTCCACCTGCTTACTAATTAGTTCTTGGATTGGAAACCAAATCACCTAAGAAAAGTGTTAACTATGGAAAAGTTTCTATATTTTTAGTGAAAGGTTGAAGTGAAGTGAATAACTGTCAAAGCAGCTTTAGTCTAGACTTTCTATCAACTCACCGCCTGCCAGTATGGGTGGGAGCTTCGTCCCGAGGACCACAGGTGGTGTTGGGTTGTTGGTCCACTGGCAGGAGTCCCTCACTGTCTTCAGTTTCTCCTTCTTGAGATGCTCCAGGCGCTGGCTGGTGCTGAATTGCTTTCTAAAGCGAAGACCCACCGCTGCGACCCCACTGGTGGAATCTTCAAAGCCCAAGGACTCCACAAACGGCAGGTCATCCAGGGTGCTGAGGTCCCCTAGGCTCCCCCCGCTGTGCGCCGCCATCTCTACTCCACTGTCATTGTTGGTGGCACTGCCAAGTGGTGATGGTTCGCTGCTACATGATGACTGACCGCCAGGGCTGGACTGATACATCTGTGAAGAAGGAAGAGAAAGAGAAGGAATGCAGAAAATGAGATTTTAAAAAAAGAACATGAGCAAAACAGAAAGAGACACAATAGTTTGTCCTAAAAACAGCTTTTCTGTAGTAGAACAAAAATGGGACAGTGGTTAACATGGCATGAAAAACAGTGAATCAGTGAGTCTTTTATCCTCCCCCAGCTTAATTGTAAATAATGAGTGTGTTTTTTGGGGATGGGGGTGAAGAGGTGGGGGCGCACCACAGATTACAGACTGTCTTAGTCTGTCTGTGAATTAGAAATGGGCAGGATGAAAGGCTGCTTGAGCCTGAGCCAGAGCGCCGGGCCAATCATCACAACATGTGATCACATTTCCCTCTCCAAAAAATCAACTGTCAGGGTGGAGGCTGCTCAAGCATTTAGGTGAAGCTTGTTGTTCTCTTACCTTCACAACTATATCTTTCAATGTTAGTTTTGTTTACATCAAATTCGAGTTAACAGAGGGTTTAACATGATGACAAACCTCTCCAATCGGACTAAGGACAGCAATGATTAGACGGTGTATATCCACTGCCTGGCCTGTTTCCTTGCAGTCTCTAATATATTCGCTGCTAAAAAAGCTGTCTTGATCACAGCTTGCTGGTTGGCTCAGTTTGCACAACCAATTCCCAGTGTTTGAATATTCATCCAGGAGTGACTTTTATCATGGTCTGTGATGGGTGTTTGATAGGTCTCTGCTGTGAATGTAATCCTGTGTAATGGAAAAATGTACACCGTAGTACCATTTCGAGATAACAACGTCATGCATAAATAACTCCCTGCTTGTTTCAGATGACTAAAATCTCAGAAACGAACTGGATGCAATTAATTCCAATTTAATTATACAAATTAAACAAACCCCATTAAAAAACAACACCAAAAAAACCCCAAGAAAAGCTACTTCAATAAGAGATTAGGCAATGTAGAGTTGTTTTTAATATTCTACCCTGAAAAGGATTATAGTCCTTCTTGACTTTTGGTACTTTAAACAGCTGTTACTGAAATAGGGCAGGGCTTCTCAGACGTTAATCAAGGAGCAGCCCCCATGCCAGAGGTTAAGCCCAGTGCTTTGGAGTCAATGAAATTGACCTTTCCACCATGTTTGTGTTTTGTGTGCCTTTTGGCATGTTTTAGATGCAATTATTATTACATATTACATATTTGGCTGTTTTGATGAGTGAAATTACAGAGTTTATTTTTTGGGTAGTGGCTTCATCCATTTTGTATTTAAAGCCTATGGCAATGGTGGCAAATATATGGCAAGTTACAGTCTCATCAAGCAAATTACAGTGAAAAAAAACTGCAGTTTTATCAATAAAATGCTCTGTTTGTCTTGCTGGAATACCAGCATTAAAAAGAAAAGCATGAGACTTAAAGTATTTCTAGCAGTATTTCAAGTTGTTTAGATTATACTGCAGTTGCTAAAAACGAAACTTCTGAACCTGACTCAACGTGATTACACACAAGTCTGTTACACACTTGCATAAATCAACGGTTTATGAAATGTGACCATTTTTGGATTATACAGTACTGTGCAAAAGTCTTGAGCCTCACATCATTTCTTTAGACTTAGCTAAGAAAAGGGGAACAACTGGACTCGTAAATGGAAATAAAGCATGCGGCAATTCAAATGAGCTGGAAAGGAAGGCAGGTTTCTTGTCATTTCATTAATGACTGATAGTGCTGCACCGTGGGTTTCTTTTACTGCACTGGTAGTGTGTTTGGGATCATCATGCTGAAAAAGGTGCTTATATCAATCAGATGCTTTTCAAAAAATATTGCATGATGGATCACAGTTTGATGGTACTTTTCTCTGTTCATATCTCATCAATTTTGACAAGATCTCCAACACCACTGAGTTATATGCAGCCCAAAACCATGACAGAGCCTCCACCGTGTTTTACAGATGTCTGTAGACACTCACTGTTGTACCTGACCACATCTGTACATACTGATAATGATTTTCACCACAGATTTTTTTATTTGGATTCATCACTCTATCAGAGCTGCTGCTGATTTTCAGTCCAGATCTTGTATAATCCAGCCTCAGTCTTTTCTCCTTGGTCCCCCCAGGTGTGCTGACACAGTGTGTCAGCACACCTGAATCAAATGATTAGTTCATTACCAGCCCTCTGGAGAACTTCAAGACATGTGGACGTCATTTAGCCATTTAAATCAGCTGTGTTGGATCAAGGACAACCCTGGTGTAGACACAACACTGTTTCTTCTGTTGAGAGTTAACAATCCTCTGGAAATGGACAGGTACAAGGAATGGAATGAAAATTAATGAAAAAGTAGCCAGTGTTTAAAAAAAAATTGAAAGACCTTCAAAGAGCCTGAACAAATATTGCTCACAGCCACTTTAAAACATTACAAGAAAATCTGGCACCTTGGAATGAAAATGAGGAAAGGAATGGGAGAGGGTAATGAGGCATAACTCAAGATGGCTTTACAACAAGAGTGGGGAGAATAAATCTGGAGGTGTTTGGGACTTTGAAGCTGCTGTTCTTTGGTCATAATGTAATTTTGGAAGTGAATCAGTGTAATGGAAAGGAAGGAAGTTGAAAGATGGTAAATAAAAAGGACTTTAAATAATGTACAATAGTTATAAGCCACAGATGAGCTCACCTCAGTAAGGTCTGTCCATAAGGAAAGTCAGAAAGGAGAGAGAAATGAAAACAATGAGGCAGGAAGCTGAAAAAAGGTTAGAACAAAAAGGCATGCTGGACTAAAAGAAGGGAAATAAGAGAAATACTTCATTAAACAAAAGAGGTTTATACTAGAGTTGTTAGAATCAAAAGCTGTGTAGTAAAGTCAGCATGCAGTACATAACTCGTCTAACTTTGTGCCCCTGTGTGTGTGTGCGCAGATTTGAGCGGTCTTACCATAGAGTTTTCTGTCTTGATGGATTTGACCTGCAGGTAGTCCTCCACACCTCTGGGGGAGCTGTTATCCAATATTTTGTCTTCCCTGTGGGTTCGCTCTCTTGGACCCGTCTCATTCTCGCTGTTCTCCCGGGGTGGCAGTGGTCTGGGTGGCAGGTCGCTGCGCTGCTTCTTGGTGACGTGGGCCTCAGGGCCGTGCACTGTCTTCACGTGCTTCCTGAGAGAGCTGGGATCGGTGTAGCGCTTGGTGCACCCGGGGATCTTACATACGTAAGGTTTCTGTAGGTGCAGAGAAAAAATCATTCAATGCCGAAATAAAAGACTGAAAACTACCGAAAACTGCAGTTCCCAAATGTTATGGTGGCCACATCCATCTTTATATATACGGTCATTAGAGCTTGCATATTCACTGTGAGGGTACATAGTGAACTGTGACTCCAGCAGGCTGTGCGGATCTGCTGTCAACAGCTGTTAGCACTGAACGTTTAATGAGGAAATCAGCAGAAACAATCAGTGACTTTGGGATTTCTCAGCAGTCAGAGGCAACCTGCAGGTTTTAACTCCCTCTCTAATGCTGCGGACCTGTTTTTATTGAGTTGTATCTGAGCTGCATGTGAGCAGCTCAGTGTGACCGTGGGCTGTTGCAGCGATGCTGAATTCCCACTCCGCAGTCCCACTGAGCGCTCTGAAACACTGCCAGGATTCATTTTCTGCTCCTGCAGGTGGTCTGGCTCCTGCAGGGGCGGCAAGCATGATTCGCCCTAATGCATTGTGGGCCGTGGAGCTCATTATGCCTCCACCTCATTATTTACTCACAAATGTCTGCAAGACTTGCACAGGGGGACACAAAGGGTGCTGGCACCACTTCGTACAGACACAAATGAACAAACCTGCTGCCCAACATGAAGCCTTCAGCTCACCTGAGGCGGAGGTGAACTGCTGTCACTACCTGCAGCCTCACATCTCCACCACTTCAATCGCAGCGCTCTGAGAGAATTTGTTATGCAGCTCCATAAGAGAGTCTGTGTGAAGTTTCAGTGAGCGGAGAAGTCTTTTGTACCTCGTTCGAGTGCGTCCGGTTCTGGTGCTTGGCCCGGTCCGAGGCATTTGAAAAGGCTTTGTTGCATCCTTCGTGCTCGCAGACGTATGGCTTCTCGCCGGTGTGCGAGCGCAGGTGGGTTTTTAGATTCTCCAGGCGGGAGTAGGCCTTAGAGCATCCCTCAAACTGCACAGGAAGACAGGAAATAATTAAATGACTCTACCAAACAAATGGTAGCAAAAAAATAAAGACAAAACACAGATAACTGTCTGGATAAACAGTTAAATAACCAACAGGGTAACACAAGGCCTTCATAGTGGACATCCTAATATTTGTGTGGCACTTTAAAAGTAGATATTCACTTCTATTTATACAAGTAAAGACTTTAAATCATATCATGAGACTGGCGTCATAATTATGATTAAAGCTTCAGTCACACAGGCAGAAAAACCAGTTGGAGACCAGTTGGTTGCAAAGCAGCAGTTTACCGATTTTTTTGGAACAAAACTTAAATATACTGTAACAGCTTATAAATCCATCAACTGGGGTTTGGGTCAAAACCAGGGGTTTACAGATGTTGTGTGGGGTATAAATCCTTTTAATCTGACAGTAAAATGATGAATGCTTCAGTAAGAGGAAAAGAAATCTGTGTGTTTTCCAGATGTGTGCATATGTGCAGTTGCTGGTGTTTAGAGAGCATGAGGGGCCCTGTGGGAGCCTGAAGAGGGCGCAGAGGCCATCCGTTACCCACCGTGCACTTGTGTGGTTTCTCCCCCGTGTGTCGGCGCATGTGAACCACCAGCATGTACTGAGCTTTGAAGGGCTTCTGCTCCCGCGAACAGTCCTCCCAGCGGCACACGAACTCCTTCTTCTCTCCGTGGATGTGGTCGTTATTGATGTGCTGTGGGACACACACACACAGAGAAATGAGAGGGTTTTCTGGGGAGAGCTGTCCACTAAGAGGCTCTCACGTTGTTCCCGGTTTAATGTTTCTGTGGAAATCCGTCTTATCAGCGGAAATCTCAAAGGAAGGCTGCAGCAGAGGAAAGTCTAATTGGGAATACGTAGACTGTCTGCATCAGTGGAAATGAACATGGGTTAAAGAGCGAAATCAGACAGCTCACTAAAAACCATTTCTTCTTAAAATAAATCATATTTTTTCTTAGCATTTTCGACAAGCTTCATCCTTTTATTGTGAGTGTTTTCAAAATTCACCTTTTTCTCTCTTGTGTGTCTTTGAAACCTAAAATTTATTCCTGCTTTAACAGATTTTTGAGAGAATAAAATGCCCTCAAAAACTCAATAGAGCCTCCCGTGGAAGGTTATTGACTTACCTGATTATCTAACCCAAGCGGAAGACAGTTTGTTGTAATATTTGCACAAACACACACACTTATTTTCTTGATTACAACTGCTTGACTTCCTCTTTTAAGGACCGTTCAACCCCAAAATAAATGATCTATTCTTTCCTCATGCTCTAGTTTGATTTGGTATCCGTTTTAAAGCTATCAGCTGTCAGAAATTCTACCTTTTCACCAGTATAGTTAAAGTAAAATGCACTTGAAGACCCGATAACTGTCTCTTTTCAGAAATCACGACAGTCATCAACTATTTTATTCTACCTAATAACATTTGCTATATTTGTCACTGCGCAGAAGGAATCATGCATATATCTGTGTAAGGATGTCGTGTGCACCTTTAGGTGAGCCACAATCTTCCTATGTGTAGTGGATGTAGACAGTGAAAGAAAATAGTTCCCACATGCTGTAGCATGGACGAGCATCACTACAGATCAGAGGAAAAATATGTAAAATGGATTTTGGGATGAATTCTTCCTTTAAATAAGCTGCCAGCAATGTTGGGAAATATGCTTACATGATTTATTTCAGACAAGTCCCCCAAAAAACTTCCTTCAATTACATAAAGTACTGATTTAACCAAATTCCTCTGAGAAGCCACAGGATTGATATTAGTGGTGTTAGGATGAGTCACCTGCTGATATCTCGCGGTAAAGACTAGTGTATCCATCCACTTTCCACCTCCGTGCTGTGTCTTTGTATGCAGATACAGCCAGTGAGCACAGGTTTTGATCATGTTACTGATCAATGGAAAAATGATTCCTCACATGTTTACCCTTGAATCTAAAGAAAATAAATGAGTGGAGCTCTGCCAGGGAGAGGATAGGATCTAATGAAGTTTACAGGAAATGTGGTCTCGATTTGTAAAAAACAAGGGCACAGCTGACAATTACCTCGACCACAGACTCATTTGTTTACAGCGCTGCGATCAAAGCATCAGAATCATGTTGAATCTGAAGCGCCGGTGTTTGAAAATGCCACACATAGCAGCTTTAAAAGTCTGTAAACGGTCACAGAGCTGGTTTATGTGAGACTTTGCTCAGATGGACAGAAGAATCGGGGTTTAATGAATGATGGACAGCAGCCTCCCAGCCCTGCAGGACCCTCACTAATCCTCCTCACTCTGCTGCCTCTTTTCTCTCTCTGCTTCACTGCAACTGAGGAATGCCTAAGACCCTTTCAGCCAAGACTCTGCGTGCTGCGATGGGAAAAAATGAAAGCGATGATGGTTTGGAGGTCAGCTCGTCAGCCAGAGGAAAAACTCAAAACAAGCATGTACAAGAACTGAATGAACACAGAGGTTGTTTTCAGTGTCCAGGTAGATGTTCACGTAGATGATCAAAGAGCTCATTCCTGACCTTTGGAACAGAAAGTCAACATTTAGTTTTTAGGAATTAAAAGATTTTATTTCCCTTGTTTCAGGGCAGATTTTTGCATTTTCAGTATCAAATTTGATCCTGAGTTGTCTTCCAGTAAGGTTGGCATTAAACTTGAAGCTTCATAATGTCAAGACCAAATAGGAGACATTACAGCACCTACGTTCAACTCTTATTTGTATCGAAGTAATGTTGCTGTTATATTTAGTTAACTTATTTCTCTAGGTAGGAGAACACAGCTAATGCAGATTGTTTTTTACAGCCATAAAGCTAACACTAGTATTCCATCTCTTGAGTGGAAAAGGTCAGCTAGCCATCCAAACCATCTGGTAACTTAGCAGGCCAAATTTCAAATGATTTATCATCTGCAAAACTGGAGACTCTCTGCTGTCCTGTGAAAAACTAAGAACAAGCTCACTGCTTCCACTGAAATTAAGTGAGAAAGTAAATTAGCTCGATTAACTGATCACCATCAAGCTAGAGCACCTCTACAAAAGCAGAGGTTTTGTCAGTTTTCTGATGTGCAGCATTCAGGTGTGTATTAACACAATACTACAATCTATCCAGGAGTGGGAATCCCAGCAAGATCAGACGTGCAATACTCAGAGAAACCGAAGAGGTACATCTCAGACTCTACAGGCCTCAGTTAGCATGTTGAATGTTAAAGCTCATGACAGCACACTTAGAAAAAGACTGAACAAGTGTGGCTTGTTTGGAAGGGTTGGTGCTGCTCATGCTTCTTTGTGGTAGCACAGCTTAGGTTTATAATGTTGCATTGAACAAAACAAAAGAGTTCAGCAACAATGTCCTTTGGATAGGTCAGACCATAATGGAGACGTTTGGTCGTAATGCACAAAACTAAACACAGCAGTCTGCACACCCTGCAGCCATCAAGTCAACTATGAACTCTTCTGTATACCAAATGTCAAATGTGAGCCTTTTGTTTGATGGGTAAAGCATACAATGATCCCAAGAACAGCATCAAATATACAACAGAATGACTGAAAAAGACAATGATAAAGGTGTTTCAGTGGCAAAAGTCAATGTACTGAAGTAATGTTGCAAAGAAGATTGGCCCAAAACTCCACGATGATGTGAAAGACCGATAAAGTCATACAGCAAACCATTACCTCAAGTTATTGCTGCTGAAGGTGGTTCAACAAGCTATTGAATCATGGGCAGTACTTCTCTCTTTGTCAGCAGCAGTATCTGCCAGAATGGCAGTAGTTCATGCTGTGGCATAAGAATGTGTTGGACGTTCACAGGGAAACTGAGGTTTGTATATAATATGTGACGATCATAATTTTTATGGTTCTAATTTTTGTTTGGTCAGGTTTAAGGAGACCGTAGTTTGGCTGCCACAAGAGGAACCCAACCAAGGTCACCAGTCTAAACAGGAGTAATTTTAACCTGTTAAGCAACAACAGAGTTTCATATAGAATACAGTTTGAGTCGCAGTTATCTATCACAGCTTGCATATTTTATATCTTCCCCCACTGAAAACGCTATGTCCAGATGAACAGAATCAACTTTCTGGGACCTTCATATTTTACTTTTGTTTTAAATGAGTGCTTGGTGCATGATGTGTGAATGATGCAAGAAAAAATGACTAATAACATTCAGATGTGATATTCTCATTGTTGGAATTCAAGCTGATTGATTTTTAACCACAACTGAGCCAAACCAAACTCTAATAGTCTAGATTTAATATCTTTATCTGAGTTTTCAGAAGCTACGTTGATCATATGGTATTTATTCAACAGGCAGACAGGGTTTTCATTGGCCTGATTTTTATGGTTTCAGGACAAATCTTTCTGTCAGCTTCATTTCTTTTAGGTTAGCAAAGGTGTTGAGATGTCAGAATATTTATCAGTTTGCAGACGGTGTTTTTTTTGCAGTCGCACACTTACGTGGACCAGCTGGTCCTGCGTGTCGTACTCTTTGGTGCAGCCTTCCCAGTGGCAGTTGGTTTCGTAAACAGCCTCGGGCTCCTGCTTACAATCGTCCCGATCCACGTCATCCTTCAGGTCCAACAAGCCACTGTGATGGTTCTGTAGAGAATCCAGACCGAACACTGTTAAACACATGTCAAGCTGTCCTTTATTTTTCTCAATATAAATGAAAAACACAGAGAGTTATTTATTCGAACTGAAATAAGTACGTTTTCTCGCCTTCATCTGAGGGCTTGTTTGCACCAAGCACATGTGGAAGCGTTTACTGCCCAGCTGTTAGGAGTCACATTCAGCTGTTTGTTCATATGTTTTACCTGCCACGAACACCAGAGATGGTAAATTACAGATTAAAGCTCGCACCGCTCCATCATGCTTCACTGAAGTTAAAGAGGTTGGCATCAGATTTGTTTTGACAACCTCAACCACAAACACACACGTGTGACTTCTGTTTACAACTCCACGTTAGCTTGTAATTCAGCAGCGTGAACGTAAATGAACCAAACACTGAAATCTCACATTGTCAGCTTTGTGTTTCTGAGTGTGTGATCAGGCGTCTGGGCTCGTCTTCAACAGCGGCAAATCTGGTAAACCTGTTGAGAAACTGTGTTTCTCAAACAGTTCTTTCAGTTTGATAAAAGCTTCCCCTGTTTTCTAAATATCGCCTCCACTTTCCCCAGTTTTCACTGTCTAAAAAACTTCCAGAATTTCCAAAATTGTTCCCACTTTTCCTTTCACAACTTCGACAAAAATCAAAGAATGTCCCAGAGTTGTGATCAATCATTCCAACCAAATGATATATATATATATATATATATATATATATTCGCGTTCCAAAAAATTCCCAGACTTTCCAGTTCACAACTTTGTAAAAAATTGCAACTTTCCTCAGATGTCCCCACTTCCTGGAAGTGTCACTGTTTAAAATGTTCTCCTGCTCAGTGTCCTCACCAAGACAAATGTACAGGGACGCTCACACATGTCTGAGACACAAACTGACACGTAGTTTGTCCCACGTGGCTCCCGGTACACTTCCACCAACACAAAGACGCACACACACACTGACACACAAGGTGCTGACTGCAGCATGTTTGTCTCTGCCCCACGCACGCGATCTTCATCAATTCTGGTGGCCCCAAGACGACTGCGCGCACCGCCGTCCCCATGCATCACGCCCAAACCTGCCTCGCTATCGGAGAGAAGCCGCAAATTTGTCAAAAGGAAGAGGAAAAGGCTCCTCACATGACAATAAAGCCCGGCCAATATTTCATGAAAATGAAGTGCTCTGGCACAGTTTACAGTGGCCGCGGAGGGAGAGGGAGGGGGAGCCAAACGAATGGATGCAAAGCTCTTATCATGTGGAGTTTTTCTGTATCCGAGATGCGATTTACAAGAAGGTCACAGGAGGCTGTGGCGCATCAGGGGCCACGGATCAGGACACAGAGAGTGAAGGCAAACAAATGTTCCCACTTTCCTGTCCAAACTCCCACGCTTCTCAAAACAGTCCAAAAACGTCACCTCATGATCCAAAAAAGGTCCTGATTTTACAAACATCTGATTACTCATTAAAAAAGGTCGTGACTTTTTTAAAAGCATTTTTAATGAATGGCGCCAAAGTTTCTTTCAAAACTAAGTCCCGTCTTTCCACACAATGCCTCTTTCCAAAGAGTACTCACTCCTGAAACTACGTTCAGACTTTGTTGAGCAAATTGTTATCTATTTACAGTTCAAGTCTCAGTTAACTCAAAGGTCATTTTACTCCATATAACCCTGATGCAAACTTAAAGCAGTAAAACACAATTTTCTCTAATTCCATCGTACCGGCGAACAGGGAGACGATGGCCTCAGGTCCTTCTGCTTCAGGCTTGACCTTTGACCTTTTGGTGTTCATGGGGTCAACTGTGCTGCTGACGGCCGAGTCGCCTCTGTGGTTCTGAGGAGGGGAAAGATTCAGGATCAGACACCTTTAGATGTTATGCAAGAACATCTTAAATGAATTGAAGTAAAAGTTTATCTCCAGTAAAAATCCTGTTACTCCTGCACAATAATCATATTTTTACAAGAGGGTTACTGTAACCTAAAGTTCAAAATGTACGGAAGCCCGTGGAGGACAATATTACTATTTTGAGTGATTTATCTGCTGTTCTCCTTCTGTTTGTGTATATATTTATTGTTATTTACTTTATTTTTTGCTTGTTTTAATGTGTAATTTTCTTACTTTCTAACTTAATACTTTTTCTTATTGTATTTATTTATTGTTTTTATGCTGTTTTACATGTGATACTGGGTTAAATAAATTACACTAACTTACTTTAAGTGCATTTAACTTGAAATTTAACATTTTTTGCATTAATATGGTGTCACCCTGTGGAGTAGATTTAATATTATTTAAATGAAATAGTGACAACAACAACAACAAAAACAACAAGCAACCAAGACAAAACCCCACTAGAACAAAAATTAAACTATGCAAACATTTCTATATTTATCATAGAGTAATTCATATTCTCAGCTGAAAAACTCTCTAAAAAAGGCAAATCCAATTCAAAATATAACACAAGGCAAATCACCGGCCCCTGTTCCCTTCTGCAGGATCTACACAATGCCCTTTCTAACCTCTCACACAAACATCTGTAATCTGAGCCAGACTCCGAGATTAAATGACCAGATTAGACAGAGAAACCAAGTGTTGGAGTAGAGAAATGATGGGTTTCCCCCCGAGAGTTTACCTCCAAGGGGGACACTGCGAGCATGTACGGAGGCTGACACCGCAAATCAAAACACTGCGAGCGCCGTGACCCGGTGAGCGAGCGGAGGGCGGGATGATGACAAACAAAATCTACAGTGAGAACAAACAGCTGGAAACCGGAGCTGCAAAATTCAGGGTTCGGCTAAACAGTTATTTCAGCAGCTGGCATGGAGAAAAATACCTGGGGAACAAAAAGGGGGAATTTCCTGCAACCGCACAGAAATCAGAGGCTTCAATCATCCAGAAAGCTTCGAGTACACAAAACTCTGTCAGCTTACAGCTGTCTTAAACTTATATTATTTTCTCTGTTTATTTAAACTCAAACCAGACAAAACTGTCTTTTGTTTGAAGAACTTTAAATACTGATTCAAATATATGAGGCAGATGTTTACAGTCTTGTTTTTTAAAACAGCAAAAGAAATAAAAATGTATAAGAAATCTACAATATCCAGTAATGACAGTATTCAGATGTCGGTGTGTTTATGACTTCCACCCAAAAAGCTGTCATACTGTAAGAATAAACATTTTACTTCTGCTTAGTCAAAATAGAAAATTAACAACAGCCTTATAAGAATGTGTCAACAGAGCTGATGTTACTGAACCAGTGAAAATGTGCTTAAAAAATGACTTTTATAGAAGGAAAATGCAGCGACTACCAGAAACTACAAAAATGAAAAAATAATAATCCTTACTAGCAACAAATAAAAAGAGTTTAATGCTGAAAATTAACAAAAAATTGAAATTAGATTATTACTTCTGAAAAATGAATCCAGAACCAGGTCCTATGTGACAAGTTAAACAAAAAAGAACAAGTAGGGCTTTTTTAGCAAAATTTAAAAAAAAAAAATCTTTAAAAAGCATTTTTTCTTTAAAAGAGGTGGAAAACCAAAAGCTCTCATTCACTTTAAGATTATTTGAACTTGTTTCTAACAGAAACTGCTGCTAAATTCTGTCCAAATCAATATGACAGCATCTTCTATAGTCTTCACATATTTATATGTGTCTATGGAAAATATATTGAAAGGGAAAAAAACTGAATCACATTTATGGGAAAAAATTTTAGACTAATTTCTCAGCTTTGAGCATTCCTCAGAAATGTGGATGTGTTTAATTTTAGTCACACACCAGTTAATCAATCAATCAATCAATAATTCAATCAAGCCATCTGTGAAGCAGAACTCCATAAAAGGTCCAGAGCACGTGGAGCGCAGACATCAAATAACATCCACACAATACAAAAATCATTTCTAACCTGCATCCTGATACTAACCTGAACCTAAAATTATCAACAAATATGACTTTGTGTAGAAACTAAATGAATTAATAAAATCACTTGCAGTACTTCTAAAATAAAGTGCACTGGTTCTTACGTTTATCCCTGTGTGATACCATATTTGATGGTTTTAAAGGTACAGAACAGCTTCCTTTAGCACAAACTCCTCTTTCATTTCTGTAAATTAGTTTTTTTCTCCTGTACTGGAGAGGACATGACAGAGCACACAGGAAAGCAGGACGGCGAGGGGCAATGAAATGGAGAAAATGATGCGAAGTGGAATCAAACCCTTGCCCCTTTGTATTTTGTACCTTGGATACCAGGTCACTGTTGTGGGTGGAGGCAGGAAGCGAGGAGAGGCCGAGGGCCCCCTGGCGGGTGGCGAAGGTGGGCGGCGGCTGGATGAGGGGCGGAGTGTGGCCGAAGGCGCTGAGGCCTCGCTGCTGGGAGAGGAGCTGCTGGTAGGCCATGGGATTGATGGGGTGAGGGAAGGGGAAGGACGGGCTGCAAGTATAAAGGATTTTTGTATAAAAGAGAATCTCAGCGGTAAACATAAAACTTGATACTTATATTTACAATGAATAAATTAAACTTTGGTTTACTGTGCAGTTAACCTCCATTCTTTAATTATTTGAGGAAATAAAATTAAAAACGAAAATCAGAAAGAAAGAAGAAAAAACTTTGTGGCTTTTCCCTTCTGCAACATATCAACCAATCAGGAGAGAGAGAGAGAAAATCTGACACCTGAGCTGGAATAAACCTGTTCAGTCTGAGAAGGCGATCAAACACTGCAAGGGTTCAGTGATTGAGATAAAGAATCAAAACTTGTCTCATGAGAAGGTTTAAGTTCAGTGGATCTGAACCTTTGAGTGACAGATCCAGGTGTTACGTTATCTGACATCAGTGTGGGTGCGGATACCTGAGCCCGCCGACCGACAGGTGTCCGTAGGAGCTGCTGGCGGCCGAGCTGGAGCGTGAATTGTTGATGTATGCCACCAGGGAGTTGGGCGAGGTGCGGATCATCGTCTGGAGGTCGATGCTGGCGTCGGACAGCGGCGAGATAGACAGCGCCCTTTTCCTGCTGAGTCGCGGCGTCAGTCTGGGGCTTGAGAACCGCGACACTGTGGATGACACACAGGTGGGTGAACAGGTGATATTTTCCATCACACTGGTAACATGTAGGTTAGCAGTGAGAGGAGTCTAAAGGAAAGACTCTTAAATCTAACGAGTCACTCTCCACCTGAATGCAGTCTACTTAGAATCAGCCTGTGTCTGCTGTTTGTGCTATTTTGGGGTGGAGGCATTAAAGCGGTGAGGGTGGAAGTGCATGCTTGCTGTGATGGATGCTGCTGCAGCATCGCTGTGACACCCAAAACCCCGCAGACTCACAACAGCCCTATCAATAAGTGCTCACAGCGAATATAGTAAACTATCTCTTCACTGACACAAACAGAGCCTGGCAGATATTACTGTAGATATTAGACAATAAACTCAAGCCTCAAGGATGCAGGAATTGCACTGTAGAAGCAATCGTCTGGAATAAGTGACCTACATTTGACTGGATCTGTCCCAGTGACACAAATTTTAAATGGAGAAGGGTCGAGGGGGTTAGTTGTTGTTTGATTGCACAACACTGAGAAGAATCATCATGTTTTCAGGGTATTTCGCTTTACAACTCCCTACTTTCCTAAAATAAGTAAAGAACACTTTCAGTGGAGGGAGAATTCAAATAGTTGCAGGCTAGGTTTCAGTTTGTCTTTACATAGGGAATAAAGTATAACACTGATGACACCTGGCTTTAACAGTTATGCATGCTGATGCTGATTTGCATAACATTATTATTATTAGTCTAAATCAGCGGTCCCCAACCCCGGGGGACCGGTACCAGTCGGTGAGTCGCTTGGTACCGGGCCGCGAGAGTTGAGGCTCGGGTGTGAAATGTATGGTTTTCAGGGGCTTTATTGTTTTTTATCATTATTTTTGTTAATCATTTTTATCATTAACTCGGTTTCCCTGGGTCTTTTCCCATGTGTTATGAATAAATCTTCTGTTTTTTTGGTACCAATACTGGCTTTATTCTGTTGTATTTATCCGCAACACCTTAAAGGTGAAAATATTGTCGGACATAAACCGGTCCGCTAATGTCCACTAGAGGTGGGCTCCAAAAGTTAAAATGTCCAACTTAATTTCTTTAGTTCCAGCAGAAATAAATGTGTTTACAGCTTAATACAAAAAACATTTTTAGCCTATGTAGTTAATTTGCCCTCATGACAACTATAGAGGGGAATAATTTTTTTTTATAATTCACCTATTTAAATTGCATTAAGGCTGTCATGTTTAGGCTGTGTGCAGGCAGGATGAGGACCCAAACGCAAGCTCACGGAGGCAGGAATGAACTCAAAACACAGTTTTATTGCTGACGGAAGTTAAGGCAATACAAAATAATATGAAACTAAACTGGGAAGTCATAAAGGAACTGACTCACGAGGGAACACACGGAGGGGCACAGTCATGAGGGAGAACACGACACTGAACTGAGGGAGACGCGGTCATAAATACACAGAGGGTTAACGAGGGAAGTGGGAGCACATGGGGAACACAGCTGACAGATAATCGTAATGAGACAGGGCAGGAGTGAACACAACATGACACACACTGACGAGAGACTGTCAAAGTAAAACAGGAAGTACACAGAGGTTCAGACAGGAGGAGAGAGAGAGCACGGGGAGAGCACAGACATAACGGGCATGGAATAAAACACAAGGAGGGGAAACGAGGGCTCACAGATACACAGAGGGGCACACAGGGGGTAATCAAATAAGGAACAACTTAACAGAACAACCTAGGAACCACGGCATAAATAAAGAACAAAATACAAAACACATGAAAACTAAGAATACTGGGCCAACATGGCCCAGGACCATGACATCGGCATTATTAGAGGTCGTGCCGCCTTGACTGACAGGGGCTTTAGCTGCTAACTGTCTGCTATGTTCCTGAACAGACCTCTAGACCAAGTTTAAAAGGATTTGTTTAATTTTGGTAATAAATAAAATCAGATCATCAGCATACAGATATAGGCTGCGATCAGTTTGTTCCTTCTGGTGCACTTTTCATATGATCATCTGACAGATAATATGGCTTATTGTGTGGTTATTGTACTAACAGACCATCCCTCCAGTTTTAGTAAAATTCTGATTTTATTTGGCTTTTAATTAGCAAGAATCGGTGTCTGTGTTAGCTGATAACTTACCCTGTCATTCTGATATGTTCATTTCTGTCTTGAAAAAGCCAACACAGAGACTAAAACACTGACACTGGTCAATGCCTTTAATCTTAAAAACAGCTGTCATCACAATGGCACTCAATCAATTTGAGTGAATGGACAAAGGACCCCACATTTATTATGTCCATGTAGATAAGAAGCATCAGTAAATAATTTGTTTTTCTTACAAGGAAGCTAATATGCTAATAACAGGACTTAGTCCCTTGATGGCACATTTAGAACTGTAGTTAAACCATAATTTACATGCATCTATATGAAACTGTTTGTTTGGTGGTTGAAAGGTGAATGCTGTTGCTCGGCTGATGTGTGTAATCTTTGAGTACCCAAAGTGCCTCATCCTACTGAGACATCCCTGATACTCACAGGCAGGTCACTTTACCATCTGTAATGGGTTGTATTTTATACAAATGCACTGCAATGAAATGTGTCCTTAATGGGCTGACACAAAGGTGAAGAATGAGGGAAACATATCCCCAGCATCACAGCGTTGACATGTATTTGGTGCTGTTTAAACAGTAATCAATAAAACTGACTTCTGCGTAAATCAGAAAAATTAGGGACATTTTTTAATCAATGTGTTTCTTGGTTGGATTTGGGAGAGTTTGACAGAGGTCAACATGTACTGGCTGTTTATTGTTTTAAAAATTTAACATGAGAAGGGCTTAAATTACAGACAAATACATGTTTTTTTCCCAAGTTTTCTTTTGGAGAAAAACCCTAATTTCAATTCTCACAGGCCTTAGAGTGAAGCAGGGAATTAGCCTCCTCTGCAGCTGTCTGATCATTACATTTCACAACTTTAGTCTTTAGTCCAAACATGTGTCTGCATGAAATCCAATGCAGCTCTCACATCTGCCCACATGTGGCGACCTCATTAAGATTCAGACACGACCAATCAATCTTCCCGCAATAATTCCTCGTAATTACTCCAGATAAACATCACCCAGTCCGGGTTGGACTTCACGATGCTAAATGAGGGCAATTTACAAAGAATTGATTTCAACTGCAAGGAAATGTATGCAGAACCATCTGATCGATCTCAGCTCTGACATGTAAATTCAGACAACAAAACTCTTCTTCAAGCAGGTAAAACAGGCTCCAAACTTCTTTTTTCTTTAAGTTGTAACACTGGGCGGACATACAGAACTCATTGCATGCTTAATTGTCATTTTTTTCCTAACCAGCTAGTCCAGAAGACAATGAGAAGCACACTGACTGTATTTAGGTGTTATGGTTAAATAATAATGTTTAATGTGACATAAGTAAACAGATTTTAAAAGATTCAGTCTGAGACTATAGATATTTTTTTCCTATGAAGTCAGAGTGAGTCAATCCCCACAAACTGTATATAAAAGATGTCAGTAGCCACTATGATGTCACCCATGTATTTCTGGCATGGTGAACCCTTAAAGTGAGCAGACTGAACAATCTCCATGTTGGGTTTCTGAGTCAGACCGCATTTGAATGAAAGGATGGGAAGAAGTTATGAGCTAATGCTGGTTGGTATAGCTTGGCTAGCAAGCTGCACCCATAAACTGTAACGGTGCATCACATAGATTAGCACAATTATTTGACAAATTATGGTATCAGCAATATTTATAATTAGCACTATTATCCTGAATGACATCTGTTACCGCTCATAAACTTTTCAATTCTTTTTTTCCCTAAAAAATCTTGTGTCAGTGTCTCCCTCTCTGCAATCTTGGAATCTCTGAGCTCTGTCAATGAAATGGTGGTAAACTCAGATATGCACGTTATATCACGTTTCCCTGTGAATTGGATTTTAAAAAACAAAAAAAAACCAGCCCAATGCTGAAGACAATACTTCAAAATATGAGTTAACAAGCTCATGGGTGACATCATGGTGGGTATTACCATGTATAGAGCTAACCCTCTGGGAAGATTCAAATACGTTTTCTGAAACCCTGGTAATGACTACAATGTGGCAGGTTAATCTGGTCTTAATCTGCAACATGCTGTTTTTAGGCTAGTCTACATAGTGCACACAGCCATATCTGTTTGCTACTCAAAAATAAATGGAAGCCTTAAAATTTGCCCTTTATTTTTGCACATCAAATTACCAAATAATAACAGTGAAAGAAGCTGGTATCTTCCTCAAAGATGGGAATGTTTAAAAAATTTACATTTAAAGAAAGAGTTTATCCATGAGTTTTCCACCACTGACAGTGGCTCTAATGTTCTCAAAAACTGAGCTAATTAAAGCACATTAAAGCATTGTATTGGACACCTGACACTAAATGCTGCCTGCAAAATTGCTGTTAAGATAAATGTTAAAATCTGTCCTTGTTCCTTACAAAGAAACAGTTGGGGGGACTCCTGGAGCACATCTGGTTCACTTCCTGTCACCAAAGCTCAGAAACTAGAGGCTCTGACGTTGAGCTTTTCCTGCGACAGCGAGGAGCTCAGCAAGCAATTAATTCTGCTTTGTTTGCTTTCACTGCCGTGCTTATTAACGATGGGGCTCGGAGGGTCTTTCCAAGTATGTCCTGCAGCATATGTCACCTGTTTAAAGACTTGAGGAGGAGGAGGAGGCATCTTTATGCTGGGACATATGGAATTTGAATGATGATCTAACAAATCCACAGAAGAGGAAAAACATTTCCTCGATTCTCGAGGGACATCTTAGCTCTGGAGGTTTGTTACTGTTTGAGGGGCGGCCGGTGTTGCTGGATGCTAATTTGGACATTTAACCAGACGAAGCTCAGATAAAGCCCAGGTTGATGCTGATGGTGGTGGTGGGGGTGAGGTTTTCTTTTTTTTCCTACTGTTATCGGTGATGGCGGCAGCGGCTCGTATGACGCCGTTCAGGACTGGCAGCCATATTCATCTCTGTTACTTCCTCTCACCTCTGGGGAGATGTGTTTATTAATGTGCCACTTCCACTGATAAATGGACCAATGGAAAACCCCGGCTCGACTCGCTCGCCGCTGCCACTGCCGCCTCCCCCACTTCTCCATTGTGATTTATATTAGAAGCTGCTTTGGGGAGGGGGGGGGGGGGTGAGGTGTGTTGAAAACATTTTGGGAAGACGGGGGCTCTCAATTAAAGGAAAGTCATAAACTTTAGATAAAAATCAATAAGCTGCTTAAACTTTCGATTATTCTGGAGTCAAACTTTGACATAAGCACTTAAAAAAACTCACAAGGAGTCTGTCAACTATGACATCTGTTAATTTTAAATAAACATTTAAGCAAAAGTGACTAAATGATAGCTAAAAATATTTTCCTTATGTGAGCAATAAATATGAGGAAAACCAGTCAAAGATGCTTCCCAGATAGAAGCGAATGTTTGGCCCAGATGTGGCCCACATCTGCAGTTTTCTTTGGCCTTGAATGACTGCATAAACATGGGGTTAGCATGGCTGCCACAACGTAGCCAGAGGTCAAGGATGTTCTGTTTTTGAGAAACGACACTCGCCAGCACGCCAAGTGCCAAAAGAAGCCCGGATTAGGCCCAGATGTGTCGGCTCTCTGGGTTAACTTTACATGATTGCACTTTGCACATCTCTCATTCTGGAGCTAATAAAAAGACACCAGCCCATCGACCATGAAAACGTGTAACAGATGAGTAAATTCGATGCCTAAAAAAAAAGATGACCTTTTCTCATGAAAATAAAGATGTAATCGCTATAAAATAAAATCTCATGTTATGACTTTGCCAAGTTTCTGTTCTTTCACCTGCAGCGTGAGACTGTTTTATTTGTAACAGAAAGTTTTTAAATCATTACAATATAAACAAGTCAAACTGAAGACAAAACTGATCTGATGGTGTGAAAGATTACGTTCAAAAACATAAAAACTTTGAGCTTACTTATTCAACATGAAACTACCACAGATGGTGTCAAAGATAGGGAGACACGAGAGGAATTGTTCACCCACACACACACACACAAAACTGATTTAAAGATCTTAAAACAGAAATTAGTAGATCTGCTGCATGTGTTGAATATCTCCACCTTGAATCTTTACTCAGCTTTAACAAAGCCCCAAAACAAACCAATCAAAACCTTCTGATACCAAAAGCCTGGTAACAGATTTGCAGAAACTAAATATTTGTAGGACTGAGTGCAACCACAGAAGATGAATATGAAGAAAGCATCTTAGACAGCATTCCTGTTAGACAGATACCTTATGTGTTGCTTCTTTTGAGTAGTTTTTCTCAAACATCACCAGCTTTCCTCCCCTCGTTTCTAAGAATGGAAATATTTCACCGTGTTTGGCAGGTAGAGTGATCTTGCTGCTCCCTGCTCACAGTTTCAGTGAATATCTTAACAATGACATTTTGGCGAGACGGAGCCAAACGTGCTTTCCGTTTGCTTTGGCTCCTGCGCCTGCACAGTGTTTCGGGACGGCTGGAAACTGAGTTATGACAGCTTTAGTGAGCGCGGCTGGCCGGCTTCACGCTGCTGGCAGCCTGCCTTAGCTCTCAGCAGCACAACTTTGGCCTCCGACACCATAACACAGTGAGCTCATTCACAAGCCTGTGGGGAAGAGTTTAACCCACGCTGACGGCTCGTTCAGCGGCTCAGCAGGCAACCGTATCACTCACTGTAAAACTTGGGGTGAGGCCTAAAGTCACCAGTTATTTGTACATTTATATATTGTATTTTTATATTTAATTTCAGATGTGCTCTGTTTTCAGTGTCATTGTGGACCTCATAGATTGGTTGCAAGTTACAACCTGGAGTTCTCCTTTTCATTTTACAGCCTCAGGATACTCCAGCAAGAAACCACATGTAAAGGTTTTAGAAATGCAAAGACCTAAAATTCCCACGCAAATGTGTTGTTCTGTCCTTTAAGCTCATTATAGTTCGTTTATAGAGGAAACATCACTGTGCTTTCTTCTATGAGTTCAGACTTCCTGAGCTGCTTTGGAATTTACATATATTACTGTAAAGAAGAAGGTGAGAATAATTGTTCCAAGCAGACAGCAAATATATGCAGCAGTCACACACGACCTGGTTACTTAAAGGTAGACTTTTAACATAAGTGTGTTTACTGTTTCAAAATACTTTAAAATCCAAATCATCCAAAATTAATGAAAGACATCTATGTGTTGACGAGAAATCAATTGGAAGCTAAACTGGTGACAATCTTTACTTTTGTATAAAACCAGTTAGTAGCACAAGATGTTGCAGCGAGTAAGTATAACCTTTACTTAACCAGGTAAGTCATGAAAAACACGAGGTCCTGAAGAATGCGTCCTTCAAAACCCTTTTGAGTAAAACATGGTGGATGGTTAAAATGTGTAACTAATGCTGTATAGAATATTACTAAAGAGTGTATGAACAGCTATGCAGCAATGAGAGACTATCCAATGTCAATGAAGGTCACCAACTTCGCCACATAGCTGTTGGAATTATCAGTCCCATCACTGAGGCAACAAATTAACAATAAATTAAAGCAACTTCCAATGGAAAAGTAGCACATGTGACCGGGTTACCAAGGCAACCACTGGCCTGAAATAAGTACTGGAAACCAGCTACCAGCTGAAAAGCAATGCATAAGCTTATTGCTTTGATGAGTATAGAGTAAGCTGCTTTTGTTTTGTTTTTTATTTAAACTTTAATTGAAAGGGAAAATGTGCAATATTAACAAATGTTGCCTTTTGATGCATTGCTGCAAAGTTAGCTTAAAGACAATTTTTATATGCAGTCCCTTGGCAGGTTACAAATGTTATCCATAATTGCACTTCAGATAAATCAATCTGAATCCATGAGTAGCATTGGAATAACTGCTTGAGACTTTTCTGAAGCGTAACATCAACTAGTTTCTCAAGGTTTACTTATTAAGCATGTGCCTAGAACAAAACCCAATAAAAAAGCAAAAAAATAAATATATATGTGCATCCACACCAGACGCGAGAGTCAAAAACAGGCCAACAATAATATTTTTTTAAAAATCAACAGCTCTCATACTCTCACACTCCAGTTTTGTTTTTAACACTTCCAGCACACCTGCTCGGGATTATGACCAATAAAAAATATATATTGATGGGTACCCATAACTTTTTTTTCAAAATTCTGAGATTAAAGTCAGATTTCTACTAGAAAATTTTAGATTTCTGACAGAAAAAGCCAGATTTATGAGGAAAACAACCAGAATTCTATCTTTCGTCTCACAATTCTAGAAAAAGTCATCTCTTATAAAGATTTTTTTTTCCAGAGGAACCTAATTCTATCCCTGCTGTGTTTTTATATGAGTCTTGTGGCACACAGTAGTTATGTAAAGCACCTAGAAAAGCAAAGGTGAGTAAAGGATGAGCAGGAAGATGGCCATAAATATCCTACAACCCAGTTAGAAATTTACTGTATGAGAAACACTAACAGGAAATGTCACATCTGTGCAAGTGCAGAGGCGTTAAGCTGGCAGGTATTATCACAATGACTCAGACAGATGAAGTTTTCTGGTGTTCATCACCAGGACTTCCCCTCCACCATTAGTCTCACTCTCAGACACGGGTACCCTTTTAAGGTGCAGAGCAAAGCGCCGGATCAAAGCAGGCATCCATTACATTAAATATACCTACTGCAGCCAAATGTGCCCCACAGTGGAAATATCACAGCACCACAATAAGTCCTCCATGTTTACGGAAAAGTGCTGGTGGAGGCCTGGTGTGGAGGCGAGCTGCTCAGCACATGTCCAATACCTGAAGCCCTTCAGATGTTTGAAGATGTTTGACATGAAAAATGTACACAGGGCTTTTTTATTTATACACCTCTCCTGTGATCTCTGTTTCATCTCCAACGTGATACGAATTTCATCTCCCTAATCGGGGTCAAAGCAGCTCATTGGGTAGAGCCGGGTGGGCTGGTGGGAAAAGAGACCTTTCTACAGTCCGCTTTAGTCAGCTGGATGAACTGACTTTTTACGTGATACAGGATTTGCCACCTGAAATAACAACACAGTAACACCCCAAATAACCTATAAAAACACATAAGATACACAGATACACTGCTTGTTATCAGAAGTATATACAACTCTTATAACCAGATTAGATACACTTGTAGTTTGTGATTCATCTCCCAAAGAAAAGACAAAACAAATAAGGTAAACTTATACAAACTTAACTGAAATGTTTGTTTCCTTTTTTTTTTCTATACATTGGATTGGAAAGTCAAAATCAACAATATGAAAAGCCAAAAGAGGTTCAAACGTAGGTTTTATTTCAACTTTAAAACTGTTTCCACACATTTGCACCATTTGCATATAGCATACGGTGGCGTACATTGTCACTCATATCCTTGATATTTTAAAGCCCCCTTTCCTTTCTTTTTTTTTTTTACACCCAGGTGACCTGTTTGGGGCAAAAGGCCGAAGTTAAATAGAATGTATGGGTGCATCACTGCTGTAAAGCTGGACATTGTAACATGGCAGTCTATGGGGACCGACTCAGTTTTGGAGGCACCTTCCACTGGTAATGACAGAAACTGCAGTTTCACATTTTTTCATTTACTGTCATCGTACTATGTCTGAACTTCTTAGCCTAAAAATCACAGGAATCCAGAAAACCAAAACTAGGGGCTTAGAGAAGTTAGGAAACTGCAGCTGGAAACCTTTCAAGTCAAATCTCAGAGGTACTCACCATCAATGGGAGCGATGTAGTCAGACAGGTGGGCCCCCGCCGTGGCCCCGGCCCCTTGCATGAGCAGCTCGCTATAGGGGCTCCGGTGGCTCGCCATTAGGTGATAATACTCAGCCGGACTGGCTCCAGGTGGAGGAGGAGGAAGTCCAAACAGCCCACGGTCTTTCAAATGCTCGTGGGCCACTGCAGGAGCAAGCAGAGAGGGTGCGAATGAGCAGAGTTAAAGAAAGCAATGAGAACAGGAAATTAGGACAGGGAGGATAGATGGATGCAGGGATGGAGTGAATGGCTAAACAGGAGGAGGGAGGGAAGGGGGAGAGGGGCAAATTCCTGGTGCCTCACACTGAGGGGATCTCTGAATGGGGAGAGGGGCCAGTGGGGTGGAGCTGGATCGCTGATGTGCAACAGCCCGTGTAGGTGCTCCCACCCACCAACCCCCCATTTCTTCAGTCACACAAGGAAAACAAGTCTTTATGTTGTTGGTGTATGTTAAGGTCAAAGACTCCGGAGTGTAAATATTAGTTCTGATTTACTGATTATTTTGATGGACAGTGGAGGAACTTTCACATCATGAGTTTAGTTACCTAATTTCACTACTTTTTCCTTCAGTTTTTAAGGTGGTTGCAGCCACTTAATTAATCTGCCAATTAATCTAGTTTATAGATTTTTAAGGCAGCCTACAGCTACTTTATAATGCAAACTCGTGAATCGTATTGGTGTTAACATCTGCACATAGTAAGATCCTTTTAAATGTGTCAGCACCTCAAAGTCTGAATTATGAATCTGTTTTTCTCCTCCACGTCCTCATATTGTGTCTTGCTCCCTTTTTTCAGGGTCTCTACCTCCTGCTCGAGTCCTAATCGATCTTTCAGACGACATCAGGCCTCTGGGCGTAAAAAAGAGCAGACGCCGTGCTCGTGCTGACTTCATAGCTGAAGTAGCTGCCCTTAATTCGCCCTCACAGGATCACATTTCCACCTTAAAAACTTCTGAATGATGACC
Source organism: Simochromis diagramma (assembly GCF_900408965.1). NCBI lineage: Eukaryota > Metazoa > Chordata > Actinopteri > Cichliformes > Cichlidae > Simochromis > Simochromis diagramma. The sequence continues at coordinate 2,333,706 of NW_024387209.1, read as the reverse complement.
AGAGAGCTAGTTAATCAGATGAAGCTGTGGGAAAAGAGACGCAGTGCAGGAAGAGAGCCGGCAGGTTAAAAACTGCAGAACCTCCGAAAAACAAAAAGATGCTTATTTAAACGGGCTCCAGTTGACTTTTTTTTCACATATTACATTTCTTTGTTGCCAAAGTGTCCTTTAACAGCGATGTGAAAATAACAGGAAGTCACATCTCCATGCTGAGGTGAATAAAGAGGTCACCTGGAAGGCTAGCAGTCTTCATTTCCAAACTCAACACCTTGTCTTTCAACAATCTTTTCTCCTTTGGTGCAGCTTTATCACGGGCCGATCTCAGGCGCGGCTGCTTATTTCACTTTAAAAGCTTTGCCACATTACCACTGACAGACTGTAAAAGAAGATTTATACCCCGTCCCACCACCGCGCTCCAATCTGTTATTGTAATTCAGCGCTGAGGAAAGAGTTGTCATCACGTCCGGGTAGATTTTGAGGAGGGGTGGGGGGTTGTTGAGGGTTTGCCAGCACTGTTTTATCAATTTCTTCTTAGTGTTTCTAAAAGAATCCTCTTAGTATCAATGTGGAAGGATGAGGAGGTCAAGGTTTCCCTGCAGAAAGACCCCAAAACATGTCACCAAACACTTCAAACCCAGACTGCCGACTGAGTCATAAGTAGTTCCTTCTAAAATCACAATATTACTTAACAATGCTCCAAAGCAGTTTTCAACCAGTGGAAATAAAACCATAAAGTTTTATGATAAATACAAAATATAACTAGCCTAACATGCTTGGAGGTTATTTGGCTTGAAGGTTAAAGATATGGCTTCATATCTTTGGATTTATTCAAAAGAATTTAAAATATCTACATTTTTAAAAAGATACTTCTCATACACTAGTTTTTGGCTTGGTTATGATACATTCCATTAGTATACTTTTATTCATATAGCTCCAGCTCACATCAAAAGTCACCTCAAGGCACTTATATTGTAATGTTAAGAGCCTGCAGTTTGGTTTCTTAGAAAGAAACCAATTAAAAATGTATTATTTGTTTTTATATTTGGCTTTCAGACTGGTTTTGTCCATGGTTTTGAATGGCATTTGACTGGATTTTGGAGTTGGTTTCACACTTGGATTAGATAAGCTTCAGTTTAGCTGGGATTTGTTTTTGATTTCAGCTTAAAGACTAGTTAGACATATTAAAATGGTTACATGTATGCATAATTAGGAGACAAAGCAAATATCCTTCTCCAATACCTGATAATCTGCAGAAATCGTCCAATAAGTGATTTGTCCAAAGCGTGAATGAATTATGAAAATGCACAAAAAAATATTAAGTGACTCGTATTTGTTTTGTCTGCCAGCTTGGGAAGTTGGCAGTAAAAAACAGTTATATAAAAGTAAATAAGGATTTTAAGGTCCTGAAGGTAAACTAAGCCAAAGATGGTAAAATGTGTAAATGATGTATAAAGCTTAAAAATCCATTGAAATAATATTACATTTTACAACAATATAGGTTGAATTTGTCCCCTGAAAACTGATTGGACAACATGGAAGAGTAAAAGCAGACAGAGAAATAAATGTCTTTCTTTGTCTCATAGATAAAAAAGAGAAGATGGGTGAACTTACAGTCCGCAGGGCTGAGTCCTCGGGCTGCTGAGATCATGGATAGGGTGGGGCTGCTGTGCACAGAGCGCAGGTAGTGCTCCATGTGAGGGCTGACATAGGGGTGAGGCGGGCTGAAGGGAGAGTCACCCGTGGCCACTGCAGCTGGCGAGAGGCGAATCAGGGAGATGTCGGAGATGACGGGGCTGCCGGCCAAACCTGCAGGGCTGGAACAGAAAAGACAAATTATATGCAAACTGCTGCATACTGCAGTTGATCTTTACACTTCTTTAACCCAATCAGCAACCAGCTCCAGAGGTTATGTTCACACGTTTGTAACAATGGAGCAAAGACGAATTGGATATACAAACATAATACTTGTTAGCTTCCAGATTTAGGATCTCCCCCCTTAAAAGCTGCGTGCCATCAACATGAAGCACGCTTTGACACGACCACCTGAAGCGCCCTCACACTCCACAAACTCCTGCGGTGACGGTGAGTAATCCATCTGCGAACCCAATCCTCCCAGCATCCACCTCAGTGTACACAGAGTGTTGAGAGTGATATCACGTCTAACGCGGTTTCTCTATCGAGCTTTTGATCTGGGAGAGGAGGAGGAAGGGGTGAGATCAGGGTCATGGGACGAGCAGACAGTGGGGGAGGAAGTGCTGCACGGCGAGGAGAACAGTCTCTACAGATTACACTTGTGTCCACGGGGCATTTTGTGGGCGTCTTACACCTGTGTAAGGTTATCTGGAAGACGGCTGATTCTGCGGTTTTGGGGAAGATGAGCCTGATAAAAGAATGCAAAGCTGACACCTTTGTCCTGAATCTGTGAACTTCAGAGTTACACAAATATATGCACAAAGGTATATTTTTACTAAATGTGAAGTGAGCAAGCTTTGAAAAACTGGAGATGTTCTCAGAGTTCTTCTGTCAGATTTGCTTGTCACAGTCATTTCATCTCAGACTGACACCATGAGGTTCAGATCAGGGCACGATTTTTGGATTGCATGTCTGTACTTGGTTTTACACATGCCATACACTGAAGAAAAACTTGGTTTTAGACAAGCTTTCACTTTGTCTTTGATTTAAGATACGTTTCAGACTTTGTAATGCCATGTTTTATTCTTGATTTCATATTTAGGTGTTAACTTGGCTTCGGACTGCTTTGTGCATAGTTTAGACTGTTTTTGACATTATTTGAGGTTTTTTCACTCTCACTGTTGCCTTGTCTTCGGTCTTAGTTTCATACATTTTTGACTAGATTCATTCTAATTTGGACTTTGTTTTACACTGCGGTTTGAACTTGGCTTTAGATCAGGTGTTGGACTAATTTGTTTATCTTATTTTATTCTTCCTTTTTATATGATTTCTAACATGGCTTTGCACTTCATTTCGAACCTCTTTGCACATGGTTTTGGATTACATACTGACTTTTATTTTAGGTTTTTCAGCTCACCTTTGGGCCATTTGGGACTTGGCTTTGGAGATTTTTGCTGGGTTTGGCTAAAACAGCTGGATTTTCAGCTGTTTTAAACTAGTTTCTTGACGTGTCTTTGGTCCTCACATACTTTTAGCCTGGTTTTGCTCCAGTTTAGAGTTGGGTTTTAGACTCATTTTGGAGTTGGTTATCTTATAATTTTATTTTTGACTTTGTATTTGGTTTAGGACTTGACTGCAGATTTAGTTTTGAACTTCATAGTTTTAGGACTGGCTTTTGGCTTGATTTCACTTTATTCTTCACTTCGTCTTTGGATTGTGACTCAGGTTTGGGCTCATTAGAAATCCACTGGTTCTGGAGCATTTTGTATAAGTTGGAGCAAAAGTTGTATGGATTTGTTGAAGCAGAACTGCCTCGAACAATCAGAAAACAGTACTCACTGGATGTACTTCCAGTTCTGTCAGTACATGTATAGCTCTGTAACGGGCTTCATTGTATTGAGTTGCCAGGCTTTTTTCTCTGCCAGGTGTGGCTGTCCCTGGTCTATCTTGGCTATGTCCCCAGTGATAGTATTAAACATATCTATAAAATAAAATACAGCAGGTTTCCAAAGTGCTTGGAAGTCCAGAGGGGCTTTGTCAAAGTGGTAAAAATCAATGAGTAATTCAAGAGAAAGACAGAGTTCATAGTTTGAAGGTGCACTTTTTGATTAAACCATAGCATGTGTTTTAAAAAATAGAAATTTCATCCTGAAAGCCAATGGTTAATGGAGAACATGATGCAGGAAGAGAAAATAAAAGTTCTATCATCAAGTATTAATTGAACTAAAATGTGCTGATCTCATGTTTCACCACGACAGCGGAATTTCAAAGAGTCGCTGCCAAAGTCAATCATCGGTGTCAGCAAAAACCTCTCGTGAAGGAGGAAAGTTTCTCAGCTAGATGAAAAGAATTCTTTTATTTCTTATTAACCACAGGCTCGAAAGACCTTTCGGGGTTTTGACCAATTTCAAAGTTAGAAATGTCAATAAAACTACTGAACATTTAATCAAAATGAAAAAGTTCTTATCATTATTCATTCAAGTAGTTTGAATCTGAACCCACAGCTGATGTTTCAGTCAGTCATCTCCACATCTGTGCGACGACCTCTGCTTAACGTTCACCAAATCTTTTCTATCTCTCACCTGGCTGCTTCATTAAAAATACACTCTCTCCCTTGTCCGTCCATCCAACAAAGACTTGACTGCCTCACAGCCAGAGCGTTGGATTGCATCACGACTGAGGCAATGTTTTTCTGTCTCCCCATGCACACGATAAAGATCTGATTTTCCACCCAAAAACATAATCAGCCCCTCGGTCCGTTTGAAATATTAACACTCTCGTCATGTAACAGCCTGAGGCCTGTCTGTCTTTGAATCCAGCCTAAGTTGGGTTGTTTACCATGATAACAAGCTCCTCCAACAATCACAGTCTGAATCAGATGAGAATATAAATATTTCTCTCTTTAAATCTAACGTGAAAGCTTTGTTTAAGAACACTAAGAGCTAGTCATGTAATATTCAGATGTTCAGAAGGTGCCAGCAGGCTGCAGGTTGAGCACAATGCTCGACCTTCGAAGCGTGTCCTGGTTTGGCACCATGCAGCAGGCTGAGACAGGAAGGAGCCGCCCGGGAGAGGCGGAAATAGGTGGTGGTTACAAAGAGGATCTCGTGAGAAAAAAATGTAATCTTATGGTATACATCTCAGTTCTTCAAATTATACTGAGCGCAATTTGTTTTATGCATCGGGAGACTTTTTTCATCTACTGTTACTTCTTTTACAGCTGCTTTTCTATCTGCAAGCATTCAAATCTGATCTAATGCAACTTAAATGTACAACACACATTTCTGAACTTTCAAAAGTTTTTACATCACTGCATGCAATGAAGCGGCAACTTCTTCAACTGAAAAATGCAGCGCCGCAAAGAAGCAGTTCCTCTAATGGCCACTTGAAACCGGCTTTAAAGGTAAGTCAGTGCTCACAGATATTAAAATGTTAAATTTTACAGTAGAAGCAATCAGGCCATTAACTGCAGGCAAAATACACTGCAGTGACATTTTAACCTGGCAAAGTTCATAAATTTGACTTTTATGTCTGATGATTTCTGAGACTGTTTTTGCAAATCTAATGCTTTCTATGTAAAAAATAATCTAATTTTAATTTTAGCACAAATTAATGACTTTAAACTTGAAATTCTGAATGTTTTCTCTGATTACCACCCCTTCTGCTCTGTTTTTAGCTTACAGTGCACTATTATGCATTATTATACACATTAATCTTTACCTAGCTAAAGAACAGAAGTATAACAGGATGTGGGACACAGTGCAACCAGCATGTTTTTCTTATCAACAAAGACTTCAGGTCCATTTAAATGCTCTCTTAGAGGAAATCTACCAACCAGTTCTTTTACCGAACAACAGCAGATTCAAAAGGCCATATCAGCAGCAGCCATCTAGGTTGTTTTTTAGGCCTACTCTATATTAGATAAACGGCTGTGATTGGCCTGGTTTGAACAAGAGGAGGGCCTTAGGCATTCTGCACATAAGCTCTTGGATTCGTCTGGTTCCCAAGTTGTTAGTGCTGCTGATGGATCATGAAGTTAGACAATAAAAAACAGCCGAGCCGTGATTGCTCCTGTGTTTTACAAAGCTTTTAAACTGGAGGTAACAGACTGGCAGACAGACTCTGAAATGGCAGTTTCACTGAGTTGATCTCTAATGCTATTATGACTCATTTCTGCTTAATTTTTCGCAGTTAAACCTCCACATGAACAGCATATCTTCATATCTTGTCTTTTGGTCCTCAAAAACTCCTGTGCAGTAAAAGATGCATCTGAGCTATATGGACTCTTCTGCATCCTTCTGTTTATTTTTGTTTTATTTGTGAGTGTGTGCGTGCACATATACATGGATGACACCAGAGATGAATTACAGTGTGACAGTGACTCTCGTCTCTGGTGTCGGGCCCGGCGAGCTCTCTGATTTAGATAAATCACGCCGTGCAGCAGCGCGCCACTGAATAAACTTCCACTGTAGGTTTATGAGTCTGCTGCATGAAGCAGACCTCTCAAACTTAACAGGCAACAATGCCCCCTCCACCTCCTCCACCATCGCCAACCTGAAACCCCCAAACGCCTCATGAGGTAAAAGAAATGACCTAGATACAAACAAACAGAAGATAGGGCTGCAAATCACGGCCTGCTTCAGAAGTCAATTCATCATTTCATCCTCAGTTTGTTTTCTCTTTAAAGCTTTGAGGAGATTTATTTTATTTATGAGCGTCTCTAAAAACCAAATTTTAATGAAGTATGGATAAGTTTAGAAATTCAGTCTACACACTGATGTGTAGAAGTTGTGTTTATTGTTAAATAACATCTTTCTGGATGTCTTTCTATTAAATATTAATATAAAACTGTGTTTTCCATTTGACATGTCAGGCAATGACAAATAAATAATAGAAATCCATGTTAACAAGCAGATGTAAGCCTAGCTTTAAATTGAAATTGAAAAAAAAAACTTTGAGAAGGTTTTTTCTGAGCTGAAAAATTGTATGGACAGAAGTACAGTTTAAACATGAACATTGTATTCATTTTTGTCATATAGCTGTGAAACTGTGTGTGTCTCTTAGGTATCTGTTAGTTATGGTGTGCCACAGGAGTCTGTTTCTGGGCCAAATTTATTTTCTTTATATATGTTGTGCTTTCAAGTAATTTGAGTTACTGCTGAAGACACACTGATATACTATTGGCTCAAATTGTTGTCATAAATATTTTGTACTTGTAAATCAAATGCTTAGTTAGTTTTGTAACCTTGTAAACCAAAATATCTGAAAACTTTATGTTCGTGCATCTATAGATGAGAATTTGTGTGCGTGTAAAGAAATTTGTTTGTGAAAAATATTTGCAGAAGTTACAAATTATTTTTGTTAAGGTTTCGTTACAGACACAAAACAAAAAACTACTCTGCGCTTCCCTGGCTGTGTGTGAGTTTCAACTTACGAGTACGAATTTTGACCCAATTTTTCTTCGTTTCAGCTGATTGGTCAATGTCATGTCAATCACAAATTTGAAAAATTTACAAAACTCAGTTCTAAGCTGGATGGACAGTATTTTTTTCCAAATGAACAGACTGAATCATCAAAATGAAATTAGTCACCTGAAACTAGCTGAAACTTGCTAAAAAAAAATACTGTGTTTAACTACTAATTACAAACTGTTATCTCAGATGGTGAAAGGTTTTCAACAAGTATCTTTTGGAACAATGGTAGTACTAGCTTAACAAAAAGCAGGCTATTATCTCACTACAACTGATCATAAATGAAGGAGGGAAAATCTGAGTCGAATTTTTAACACAAACATACTGTTAGCTCATCAAGAAGACACTAAAAGCAACAGGAAGCATTTAGCTTAATTTAACACAAAGTCCATGACTCATGAGCTGCTGTAACTCCTCGCTTATCTTTTTCCAGTGTATAAGGTATAGAAGGGAAATTTCTTGTTGGGTTCTAACTTGAAAATCTCTGTCATTAGTTGGTTCTCTGATAAAATTATGACTTTTGGAAATCTTGGTATCAGCTTCAATATTAATTTCAGTTTTGTCCAGCACATCTTGAGTTTAGCATCTACAGACACAAAGGCATCTAAAAAAACATCTAATCGAACAGAACTGAGATGCTGGGCTTTTAACCAGGACAGAAAGAACTGAGTTTAGTATTTTACAACTTTCATTACTCTCCATTGCTGCAGAAAAAAATCTATTAACGAATGTCTTGGAACAAGAATTCTGATCTTTTTTTCCATGTTGTCTGAGATCAGTTTCCCCTTATTCTACTTTGGCTCCCCTGAAGAAGGCTTTTCATCTGTCCAGTCTCATACATACTGATGCGTGTCCATAAAGTGGAGATTTTCTTCATTTAAACTGGAAAAAATTCCCATCTTTAGCCTGGATGGTCTGGAAATGGCAAGATGTTAATTATTTCTAAGGCCTTAAATGTCATGTTTTCTAGCTACATCTCTGAGAGGTTTGTAGTTTGAGTCAAGCAACCAGCAGAAAACTAACAGGACCCTAACGTCTGGAACGATCTCCAGGAACTGAGATTGGTAGTGTAAATAACTTACTTTAAAGTTAAAGGAAAGTTGATCTTAAAAGCAACTTTTAGGGTAAAGACTTTCCTGATTTTGCTTGAGTTTTAGTCTTTTGTTATATCTTTCTTGATTTTTATTTTCTTGCCCTTGTGAATCACTTTGTAATGTGGACTGTGTCAAAGTGCCGCACAAGCAGGTAAACTGTAGAGCAGGAGGAAAGTGTCCTTCATTGCCCCATCTACAGAACTAAAAATGTCTTCTCAGAAAAGTTACTTCGTTCCACCAAAAGTTTCAATATGTAGATCTGATCCCTGCCTTATACATGATGCTGTTTGCAGACTCGCTCCGTCCGCAGAGACACCATCACGGAGGAGGAAGTGTTCCTCATCTGCAACCTTCTTGCCTTACTGTCATCTGCCGGCAACGGCGAGGGAAGAAAAAGCGTCCTGTGCATCCGGTGGAGGGAAAAAAGAAGAAGCTTTCCCTCGGCTGCTTTTTATGACAGGCCTGACAAAATAACCAGCCCTCTCATTACGGTATATGCAAACAATGATAAAGGGGACGGCGGCGAGATGTCATGTTAGACAATCAAGGAGGGGACCTCTGACACGCTGCCACGAGTGTGTAATAAAGTGCCGCGGCAGGCGACAAATGACACCGCACTTAATTTGCTGCGCAATGTTCCTGTAATTAGGTGAATTTGGCACAGGCAGGGGGGAGCGACAGCTAGATCAAGGTCTTGATGAATTAGGGGTCCACTGTCAAGATCAAATCACATTAATCAAGGTGGCCGAGTCCGCGGACAGCCATCCCCTCCCTACCCCCTCCCTCCCTTCTCCCAGCCAGCGTGATGAATAGCCCTGCTTCCGCCAGGCGCGAAGTATGCATCACCATCAAATCTGTGAATTTAAATGTAAGAGTACTATTTGGAGGATTCTATTGACTTTTTTTGTCCCGCCGCCAGTTTTTCTTCAGTGATAAAGTAACTCTGAAGTCTCCTCGTTGTTCAAAGTGTGCCACGAATGCGGCAGCCCTCTGCCTGATTTTATATAGCTCACTTTTTTAAAAGTTTACAATTAAGATGTGCAGTTTCTGTTTGTTGTTTTTGTTAAAATACTTTAAGTTTTATTATTTCACTACAAGTTTTCTAACACTAGCAGGCCTTCACTCCTGCTAACGATGTATTTTTTTGGGAGAAGACATTTGTCCTTATTCTAATTTGGGACACAGCAGGAATACTCCACTTCAGTCTTCAAGAGGCAGCACAAACCAGTCAAGTAATCATTAATCAAACTCTGTTTCTTTAGCATGTTTCATGCAGATCAGTGAAATTTAAAATGATTCAAAATCCAATAATTAAAACTAAATACAATAGAGAAAACACACACCTATAAAACAGAAAACACATTACAGCTACTTCTGAAACAAGTATAAACCTCTAATGTGTCCGGATTGGTTTCCCATTTTGGCTTTTTTATTAGCTCTTTGGGGGCAGGGGTAGGAAAACCATCTTTAGTGTTTCAAGATTGTCCCATAGACTGTGTATAATGTCTCTGCTCTAGTTTAAAGTCAATAAAACAAATACCCTCCTCCTGGTTTCTCTCTTGTTTTAATTGGGATTGCCAGTGTAGCTGCTCCTTACATACAAATTCATTCGAAGAGACCAACATGAAATTATAGTGATGGATTAAATCAAACATAAATCTTCCAATAATTATGAAATTTAATGCAATAATGGGGAAACAACCTGCAGAACCACCTGAATGTCACTAATCTCAGATATTGCCATCTATCACCAGACCCTTAATTAACCTTAATGCCGTTTACATATTATCTTGACAGTTAATGTTATGAAGTAGCCATCACCAGACTCGTATACTTCATCTAAAGGGTAGTGGGCGGGTCCCGAGTTAAACTTCAAATCCTGCAATTAAAGTAATTACCAATAAGAGTGAATCATCATAGTGTTGCTTACAGATGATCTTATGGTCGGTGGGGTTTTCTCTCTACCTTACTATACTAGATACTAGAGTAACTGGAAATGACTGTTGTTGTGAATTGATGTTAAATAAATAAAAGTGAATTTAATTTTAACAAATAAAAATACACTTATCTGGGTCAAGATACAGGGATAGCAGTCTAAGCAGAGAAGCCCAGACCTCCCTCTCCCATCCCCAAGCCAGGCAAGAGATATAATCTCTCCAGCATGTCCTGGGTCTGCCCAGGAGGACATACCCAAAATCCCTCACCTAGAAGCATCCTAATCAGATATCACTTCAACAGACCTCAACCACCCCAAGAGACCAAGGCATTTATGGACAGACAATCAATGGAACATGTTAGCCACATGGTCCAACCCTCTTGTGGACCCATCATCCTTTTAGAGGAAAATCTAATAAAAATCAGAAACAGAAACAACGCTAAAACCTAGATCAGTGAAGTATGTATCTACATATAAAGTATGTTGAGTTAAAGGCGGTTTGGACATGGATGATGGTCGACTTCACCACTTGAAAGAGTTCTGTTCCCCATTGGGGTTAACCTGACATCTCAATGACTTTTCCCAAATAGCTGGGAGGTTTAAGATTCCGATAAAATTCATGGCTCCAGTTCCTGTGGGATAATGGCTTTATTGTAAAGTTTCTTTAGAAGTCTTTTTGGAGTTTTGAATTGTGCTAAATGGACCTCATCAGCAGATTGAGTTTGCAAAGCTGTTGTGAAGTTCATTCCTGACCTTGCAAATGACTCCAGCTGCTGATGAAACTCATGTATTTTGATCAAAAGCTCTCCATAAAAGTTGAAAACGTAAGGAGTGACTTTCCTAACCGCTGTTTTGAGAACCAACTTTAAACCAGACACATTTTCAGAGTCTTTCAAACTGTGAAATGTAGTGAAACCAAAGTCTCATTCAGTCTGCTGCACGGTTATAGGTTTTGGAGAATTCAGAGGAAAAATTCTGGTTTGACTTTTAAATAAAAGCAAGAACAAAACCGACACTGTGTTTTCTCAACAAAGTGAATTTCCCTAGAGAAAATAAATGGGATTTCATCTGTGACTGAACCTCACTGCAACCCAGAAGTCGGACTCACCACCAGCACTGAAGCCTGTTTTGTGACCTCTATACTCCAGGAGTTTAATTACGGTGCTAGCTCGGGGGCAACGCGGCCTGCACCACACAGATTAGCTCCACAACAAGCCATTAATGAATATAAAGAGGTGCTGGGCGGAGGTGGGGTATATTATGTCATCAGTGATGGATCCGGCCCTGCCGATCGCTGCTAATGGAGCGAGCTGCAGATTGATACCATCCAACTTAAATTTTATTTAACTTTTCACTTAGTCAGAAACAGAAAGGGAAATAAATATAGCTAGTAGTAGCCATAAATGTAACTAGTATATCCACTCAGACACTGTGGGCATGTTTATTCTTATTTTTCACTGGTAGACCTGATCTGATATAACTTATTTCTTAAAAGGAAAACATCAATCTTTAAAGAGCTTTGCATTTACATAAGAAGTTCGTAAATCTTGTATCAAACTGAGGACATAAACTTCCAGTGTAGTAAAACTTTAATACTTTCAACACCACTGAAAACAGGGAACCTCAGTTAAAGCTGGAAATCTTCCTCCTGCTGGTAAAATGCCTTGCTTAGTGGCACCTCAGCTATTAAAGGGGAATATTTTCCTCTCTTCTCAGTGAGATTTTTACCAGTTTGGATCCGAGCAGCTGAACTTCAGACTTCTCAAGCATCAGAGTGTTTCATCCCCAGACGGCTGGAGCCAGAAGAGCAAAGCTTGCCCACATAATCAAACTGTATCGGAAACAAGGGCTGTAGAGGGGAAATTTAGGAACTAGCATTGATTATTCACTTTGGAAGTCAGCATGTTGTCATCTGCTTTTGATATTGAACTTGGCAAACGTTCAGCTCTCATCAGCTAGCGTGCTATCACAGCAAATCCTCCAGAGTTAAAGAAAAAAACAACCTCTGTACTGTTCTGGAGTAACTGAATATGAAATAACTATTTGCATCAAGAAGATCTGATGACTTGAAGCCAGTTTAGTGAAGAAGCCTCTTTGAAGATAATTACCCAGAAAGAAGAAGAAGAAGGCGGTCACTTACCTGTGCATGGCGTGGAGTGCGTGAGGCTCGTAGTGGTATCGCCCCTCGTGATGGCGCATGTCAATCGGGATCGGTGTGTGGAAGGTTGGGAAGATGTGGTGGGGGGCTGCAACAACAGAGAGGCAAAGAAGAAGAAGAAGAAGAGAGTTAGCTGAGGAAGGCAGAGAGGGAGAGAGGAGACTTCAAAAAAAGAAGAGAGAAATTTCAAAGGCAAAAGGGCTACAATAAAGCAACATGAATTTCAGAGCAAGCTGAGCACTTTCGTGTAAAATATTGGCACTATCACACAAGAGAAGTGGAATAAATAAATAATCAAAGTTGTCCTAAGAAATCCTACATCTTGAACATAAAAGATATCCAACTGGGCTTTTGACAAAGACCTGCAGCTAGACGGTCTTTGAACTAGACGGGATGATGGACTGTGTGGAGGGAAGCTGCAGCCCCGACTCAAACTGGGACTGACAGCGCCGGGAAAATGCTTTCTTCTACTCACGCTCTTTCCATCCAAACAGCCTGAGTCTCCTCTGGAGCTCCAAAAAGGCTCATAAAACACAGCTAAAGCCCTTAACTGACTCAACACAGAGTCCACACACTCCCCCTGTGTCGGGTGTAAACACAAGTGCATGTGTCTGACTGATTATTGGTTGTTTTTCCGGACATAATTACTGGAGGAGGAAATTGTGTGACTGTGCTTTCTGTTTCTGGGATTGAAGAGCCGGATGCATGGTTCCTGATCTGTGTTTGTCGGCTCAGTGTTGGGATAAATTACTGAGGTGTAATTCCAAAAACTTAAAACAACAAAGACCAGAGTATCTGGACTTTTTTTTCATCTGAGGCATGAGTCAAGCTCCAAAAACGCTGGAGCCTACATTTCCCATAAGGCAATTAAAGCTTTGGGGCCCTTGATTCTATAGTACATGATGGATGAATACCTGCTATCATCCAGGGAAAAGAAACAATATTCAGCTGTCCATATGGGAAGACACCTGAGTGAACATGCTAAATTGTTCATCAACACAAAGTGATGAAACATCCTCATCTCAGCCACAAATCCAACCCACTCATCTCACTTCAAACTGCAATACAATAAATGTTGTACTCCTGCAGTTTCCCTGATCATCTTTCATGGTCCAGTGCGAGAAACCAACCTGAATGACAGTAGTTGCCATTAAGACAAAACCTGTTTCTCAAGCTCTTGCAACATCTCCCTTTGTATAATCTAAGGACCTCTGTATCATTCCACTAGTTTATCATTAAAATGACAATAGACTGGTGTCTTCAACCTGGCCATGCTGCATGCTTGAGGTTCAAAAAATTGAGAAGTGAATGCCGAAACAACACCAAAGCTAAATGATTCAGGAGAGATTTGAAACTGTTAGTAAGCAAGACAGCCTGAGCTGACAAAGTCATTTTGTAGCAAGCTTTGGCTGTGAAAGAACAAAGAAAGGCATTAGCTAAAATCTCTAAAGCTATCCACAATTGTAGCTAAGCTACAAACAATGACTAGCTAACAGAAAATCTAATTTTGATGTCACAGAAAGTCACAAAATGTTGACTTTGCCCACAAAAGATAAGTTACAAACCAGCTGCTGATTGGTGTTTTGTTGCATTCTAGCAGAGCCATGCTAATGGTTCCACATTTCCAGCCTTTATGCAACGCTAAGCTAATAACTGTAGCAACAGATGTCGTTTTGTTTTAATACAAGCAGAATTTCCAAACGCATCTAACTTTTTCCTGTAAACTCAGATTCCTCTTACATTAGATAAAAACTGTTTGTGTCAGATAAGCATGAAGACAAAGGCCAGGTTGTGTTTAATAAAGGTGCATTCCTGCTTCTCATTTACCCAGCCGTTTGTTTTTACAAGCTCTGAGCATCCTTTTAATGGCCCTTTTTATTTGTCATTAAGGCGCTGTTTTCCTTTCATGGGTTCTTCTCGGATCTGGGAAGTTTACCCAAAACATCAGAACTAATTAGCTGTTGCGATAACACGAAACCACAGAAGATGTCGTGTCTTTATTTTACCACCACATAAACACAGCCTTTTGGGGGGTGGCTCGCTCAGCTTTATGGAGTTATGTTTCTTGTTAACATTTTTCTCAGGTTTTTAATCTGGAAAAGCTCCACGAGGGCATTGCCTGACTCTTTCTCTACACGGTTCTCTCATCGTCTCCTCGCTCGTCCTCGCTGCAGTTTTCACGTCCTGCTAATTGCATCCTGGTGTGTCTCGACTCCGGGCTGCCTGATCAGAGACGAAGAAGACAGAGAGCGAGGAGGAGGAGGTGAGCCAGCTGATCTCTGGATTGCATTAAAATTCTTCCTGTGTGACACACACACACACACACGCGCGCGCGCGGGCGCTCTTGCGGGAATCTCTCAGGGTGACCTGGGATTTGGGAGCGGCGGGGTCAGGGCCACGGATCATTATCTGCTCTCCACCGAGCGGCGGGAGGGGATAACGTGGCCTCCTGGGGCCTCTGGGGGCCTCAGACCTGAGTGAGTCAGCATTCCAGGTCCATTCCTCTCACTCTGCCCCTGACAGCGTGACGGACAGCCCCGGTCCCTGAACGCCTGCAGAAATAGCCCACTTTACTTCATTTTGGGCCAGCCGCGGGGGGCCTGCTGGGACGGGGGCTGGATTCCTTCAGGCGACCAGCTCAGCCTTGTCACACCATCGTCTGGGCCGTGTTTGCTTTGGAGGAAGACGCAATTCAGAGGCTCTGCTGAGGAGGGAGCCGGTTTCCTGTCGCCGACAGTTGGAACGAGTGACCGCTTTCACTTTTTCAGTGTGGAAATGTCTCTGAATGAAGTGCTTGGGTCATCGCTGTCACTCATCAGAGCAGGAGGGGGAATTAAGAAAGACGCTAAATGGTTTTTTTTTGGTGCTTTCGCAACTGACCCGTTTGTTGGGTTTAAATCAGTTCAGTTTATTTAGGCGAGTGTGAACTATGGTTATATGGTGAGAAGGAGGTGGACTGTGATATGGCTTCATGTGACTGAAACTCTGATTCAAATCCATCTCCTGGACGTGAATCATGGAGGAGCAACATTAAACTTTGGAATATGGTTTTCTGGCAAATAACTTTTATTTATTCCCTTAATCAAGTCCCAAGGTTCTCGAAGAGCAGCTTTTAGTTCAGCAGTGTCTCATTACGATAAAACAGCGCAGAAAAAAACAAGAAAGTGTTTCTCTTTCATTTAAACTCTGTTGTAGTCATCACGGAAGACTAAACCCTGCTTCCTGACATTGACAAACACATCTTGTATTAATAAATGCAAATGCCACAAAAATGACAGCATGTACCAGTATAAACCGTCAGCTGAGCTGAGACATTATAAACACAGAGAGTTTAATCAAATGCTGGCTTCAAAACTAAGTGGAGAGCTGGTTTAGTCTCTGATACGACAAAATACAGCAAAATAAAGTCCACCACAACTATCCAAAATCTGAGGTGATGCCTTTTTGTTCAACCAAGAGACCAAAAAGCAAAGAGACACAAATGGCAGTGAAGAGAAATGAATCGAAAGCAGCAATTTTCTGATTTGAACTCCGTAACCAGAGTTTTTTTTAATTATTCTTTGTGAATCACACTCACATAGTGTTTATATTAAGTGTTGCACTAGAAATCTCTCAAGTTCAAGGATGATAAAACATAAAGTGATTTAGTTGCATTCAATTCGTATGTAAGCAAAATTAAAAATAATAAGTTACCACAAATCTTTTTTTAATTTAGTAGAAATTGAAATGTTTGTCAGTGGGTAAACAATTAGTGTTGCTCACTCAGAAAAAGCAACTTATTCTTAGTCCTGTGTGCTTGCAATGAATAAGTTGTCCTAACATGGTTATCTTAAATAAGCTTTACTTTGTTTTTTTATTAGAATTGACAGTGTATTAGAGGCTGTGGTTACTCTTCTACTGATATTGGATTTAAACGTGATGAACTCACACAATGTGTGCGGGGCAAGGTCATATAAGTTCTTATAAACAGGACAAGCAAACTTGAATATTTTAACATTTTTAAAACTTAAGGTATCATATTTCTGGAGTATGAGACAGTAATGGAATGGTAGTTTTCCATGCCGAAACCTAGCCAAAGTCATTTATATTGCCTAAACCTACCGAACACAAATTTAATAAAGACATCTTAGTTTCTAAGCCCAACCAGTAGCTACAATCCATCATATACCACTGCTGTCCCACCAACCCCCTAACACAGACTTTGGAGGTCTAGGACCCGTATCTGTGGTGCACATGGAGGCGTAGACACTAAATGGGCATTTTGAAGTGAAAAGAAATAAAACAGCATTATGTGAAACTCCAACATGGCAAGACACTGACTGTTCCTACCTTTTATTAACAAAGAGAGAGTGTGACCAAACAAGACCGAGGTCTTTATGATATACACAAGAGAAGATGAAGAAACGTCAGGAACAAAGTTCTGCTTCAGTGTGGCACGAAAGAGACAAACAGGTTTTACTCACAGTGTTAAAGATGTTTCTGTGGGATTTAAGAGCAGTTTGATAATGTGGTCAGTAACACCTGTGTTTACCTAATATTTCATGTGATGATGAAGATGAAGCAGAGCTCAACAAACAAGCCAAATCTAATGAACTACAGGTGGGAGAGTCCTACTTTTCCTCCTCTTCTGAAAAAGTTCTGATGGTTATTAGTTTTTTATTGATTGGTTTAAAAGTTGGATTTCAAAAAAAAAAAGTCTTTAAATGGGTGAAACTGATCTGTGGTTAGCAGTGAAGACGCTTGTCTCTGTTCCTGTGAGTTCCAGTCATGACTGACTCGTGTTAAGGGCGAAGCCGCCCCTTCCTCTTCCTCACTGTTTGTCGTGGAAAAAGCCCCGCGGTCGCGTGTTTTTATTGGAGTGCTTCACATTAATTAAAGGCTCCAAACGTGACATTCAAAAGTCAGACGGCAGCAGCTGTGAAGAGGACGAGCAGCGAAGTGCTGCAGAGAGGTTACACCAGTAAATAGACCAATCCCTGGCAGCACGTGGTGCAGCGGAGAGGAAACTGTCAGTGTCTTTGTTCATGCTTTATCAATACCTTTATTGATTTCTACTGATCTCTATTTAAAGGACCTTTGGAGCTCTTCAAAAACACTGAAATCCTTCCACAAATGTTATCTGTATTTATGTTTTTAAGTCTTATGTCTGTTTTGAATTTCTGTTTCTATTTTCTGTTACCATTTGCAGCCACCACAGCCCCGAATCAACTTCTTTAATCATCCTTCTGCCTAAATTTACTTCCATCTGCTGTTTTTATTTATGTCACTGTTTAACTCGCTCTATATCTTGACTCTACAGCTATTTCCAGCCATCTCTATATCCAAATATATCTCCATGTTTATTTATTTCATTTTCTTCTTTTTCATTTGGTCTTCTTTTATGTCTTTGTATCTCTACAATTCCTCTGTATCAGTTTTTCAATCACAGGTTATCTCTTTTCTTGTCATTTTTATCTCCGTTCACAACATTATAAACTCTTCTTTTTTTGATCCTTTGTTTTTATTTGTCTACCTCCTGTCAACATAACTCAGTCTTCCATTCCTGTGGTAATCATCTTCTCCTATTTCTGTTATATTATCTAATGATGTCTCATTAGATCGTTGTTATTTAGGGACACCCCTCTTCCTGTATTTATCTCTATTTAGTCTTTAATTAACATAATTTTATCCTTCCATTATCTCTGTTCATATTGCCAGATTGATGATATATTAATTTTATATTCTTTATGTCCCTTCTAATCTCTTTTAGCTCCATTTCTGTCTCTATTTCTAATCTGTTCTCTCTTTAAAACTCGTCTCAGCTCTCTTCTTTCTTCTTCTATCCATCCGGCTGAAGTTTAATTTTCCTGGCTATGTTTTCTGTTATGTCTCTGTTCATTTGTTTATCTCCTTCCTGTTATGCATCTCCACAGCTACGTCTCCACCTCTCCCTAACCCCATCTCTACTTTTCTATTTCTATCCCACACAAAAAAGAGATAAATAACTCTCCAAATCCTCAGATGTATATTAATCAGAGGATTTGATTTGACTTTTCAAAAGTCAGTTCTAAAAATGGAGGCGTGAATCACTCCATCCATCTCTGTGATATCAGTCTCTCTGACAAATTTGTCTGTTTCATCTGTAATTATTATTTTTTTAATCCATCAGCCCTGTTTCTATGCATTTTTCTATTGCTTTCAATATCTTCCTCCTCTTTGTTATAAACAGATGTTGATACAAATTTATCTTATTTGTCTTTTTATGTCCACTTCTGTTATTAACTCCACAGCTTTCTCGCTCTCTCATGATGATCTCTGTT
This sequence comes from Simochromis diagramma, assembly GCF_900408965.1. Lineage (NCBI taxonomy): Eukaryota > Metazoa > Chordata > Actinopteri > Cichliformes > Cichlidae > Simochromis > Simochromis diagramma. The sequence continues at coordinate 2,315,116 of NW_024387209.1, read as the reverse complement.
CTTTATTGTTTTACATGTTCCCATCAGTCCTGCTCTGTCATGTCTTTCCTCTTTACTTAATCACATTAATTCCTATAACTGTATCTTTTGTTTCTTTGACTTTTACACACACACACACACACACACACTTTCCTGTGGTAACCATCTTCTCCTATATATATGTGTGTGTGTGTATATCTATATCTATATCTATATATATCTATATATATACGCACATTAGTGTTTATTTCTATTACATCCATCCTGCTGTCAGTGCCATTTATCTCTATTCTGACTTGTAACATTTGAATCATTTTTTTATTTTTTGACCTAATTTCTCTTTTAATTCTTTCTTTTCTGTCACTTGTTATCTACCTCGACGGCTCTGCATAGCTCTCAATACCACCTGCTGTGCCTTTATATATCCCAGCCTTCCTATCTGTAAATGCCTTAAACTCTTACTTGTTTCTATAGTCAGCTCCTCACATAAATCCTAACATCTCCTGAACATTTTTATTATTATTATTATTATTATCATTATTATTTTGAAATATTTATATCTTCCTGTGTTATCATTTTTTCTCTCTCTATTCCTATTTTAATCTTTATCTGTCTCTGTGTGTCCTGCATTTTCCTCCCTTATGCTGTAACCTCAGATAATGTTTTCATTGCTATGCTGTCTTTTCCTATCTCCGGTACCCACATTTCTCCCTGCATTTGTCTCTATTTCTTGATTGTATTTTTATTTCTCTCACTGTGTTTTCCTTCTTTCATTGATTCTTTCTATTACAATCTGTATTATCTGTTCATGTGTCAGTCTGTCACTTTGTTGCCTTTTCTTGTCACCTTAGTCATTACTGTATTTAATTTTCTTGTCTTTATGTTACCTGTAAACTTGTTTATTTTTGTTTATGTCTCTATTTCTGTATTTCTCCTATCTGCCTCCATAGCTCTCCCTTCGTCTCTGCTCTCTTTCTCTATTTCTGTCTCTCTCTATAAGTCCTACACCTCTATAGCCATCTCTGTGTCGACACCTTTCCTTCCCCGTCTCTATCTGTACTGTAATTTCTTTATATAAATGTATTTCTGTCACAATTCAGAGAGAAATTCCTCCAATTTTTCTGTGGACTTCTGCTTTGCCTTTCTCATCTTTATTCTACTTTTTCTTTACTATTTCTCTCCCTTCTCGTCTCCCTGCTTTCTGTGACCGCCCTCTCCGACTGTCCCAGACATCCCTGGCTGTAATTTGGCTCGCTCCGGTATAATTACCCTCTGACTGACTGCACGAGTACAGCAGCTCGGTGTGCATGTGAGAGAGCACTAAAGGGCCCCATTGATTGAAAGAGCAGCTCGAGTTAATGCCCCATTCATAACAGTCGGAGGGTGAATTGTAAGAGGGGGTCAGCGAGGGGGGGCAGGAGGAGGACAGGGGAGGATGGGGGTGAGACAAAGAGCAGCTAAATCTGGGTCACCAAAACAGCACAGTCAGGGGACGAGGTCTTTTTAATTCTACACCACTGTAAGCAACCGTGGAAGGCAAATAAAAGCCCCAATGCAGTTTAAGACTGGAAAAAGTAAAGAGAGAGAGGAGATTAAACAAAAGAGGAAGAATGAAAGAAAGTAGGAAGAATGGGAAGGAAAGTGCAGGAGATAAGAAAAAAAATATAAAGACGCAAAATGATCAAAGTTGAAAAAAGATGGTTGTAAGAAAGTCGGCTGCAAAGAGTAAACTGAGCATCACGCTCATAAATATCCTTTGAAAACAGCAGGTTTTGTTTACAGCAGCACAAAAAAGGGAAAATTAATCTTTACTTAGAACCAGGTAAAACTTTGCCAAGTGTTTGAAGACATGCAAAACTAAACTGGCTGAGATTTAATAAATGTGCTTGAAAGGTTTTATGCACTCCGAGCTGAGTCAAAGCTAAATTGACTTAACTTAAATCAAGAGGTAATGACTTGTTTCTAGAAGAGTTTCTAGCATAGATTTCTCCTCTTCCACCTTGGAAACGTTGGACTTGGAGGAAGTAATTCAGCTGGTCGCTCTGTCAGCTTTTCAGCCATCCACACTGAGGTTTCCTCTGCGGGCCTGGGCCTGGGAGTCCAGGCCGGGGATTGACCATGCAGGCTTATTCCATCACCGAGACAGCCCCATTGTTCTGCCGCCACAGGAAGAACAAAAGGCGAGTGCTCGTGAGAGTTCAAGAGGCGCGTTTACCTGATTCACCGGGCCCCGATCCCCCCTGGGCGTACGCAGCGTAAGGCAACGCTGCCGCGCCCCCGCTCGGGCTCTAGCCATCTATTAGTCTTTGCTTGGTAGCATTTGTTTTAGCGGCTGGTGAAGCGCCGCAGAGGGCTGGCTACAGTTTTTCATAGTCAGCCTCCATTCAGCACACACACAGCAGAAACGCGGCTTTCTGCTGTTAGAGTGAAGCACGAGCTAAATTTAGTCGCAAAACTGCGAGGAGGGCTGGTGATGACCGTGCAGAGAGAATATGTGCATATAACCAGTTTCAGTTAACACCACAATTTACTTCAAGGTCCTCTGAGCAGCAATTTCAGAGCCTCTGCAGGAGAGTTTGCTCAGTTGTACAGTTGCAGATGTTCATATTTGCATTTTTGTCAAAGTCCTAATTTTCTGAATCCGATCCTTTTTTGGCTTAAACATGCTCTTTCTGCAGCCAACAGAAAAGTCAGGACATTTCAGGACTGTTTTGAAATGTCATCAAATATGTCATGGCCAGGGTATTTCTGTTTCTTTTTGTTTTGTGTGGAATCTGTCTTTTTTCCTCACTTCCTCTGGAGAGGAAGGGTCTGCCTCAGGGTGGAGTCTGGAAGTTGGATGCTTTCCCTCACACCTGCACTGCATCTTTTCATGGAAGATAATATTTACATTGATATGCTGTAATGTCTGTAATGACATGGAATATTTAAGGGTGGCATGTGTGTCAGGTCATCGCCAGATTATCTTAACCTCTTCTGTGGTATTGAGGTTCACCTACTAGTGGTCATTTCTTGCCGTGGTCAATCTTTTCTAGCCTGCCAGCTGAACTCAAAAACACTTCTCCCAAACTGCAACCACCTGCCCATTCTCCACCGAACTCCCCAGTATCCTGGACTGTAGTATGGACTCGTCCCTCCCAGTTCTGGAACCCCCGTGGCTAAAGTAAGACCAAACTTTCTGACCCCCCGATTTGCGATCCATTCACTACCTCTCACTTACACTCTCTCTCTCACCCTGCAGATCGCACAGCCCCACCCCTCTGAGTCATCCCCCACCCAGGTGATCCCTGCCTTTGCTTAAATGAAGAAATATTTTGTTGTAGAACAGTCCGCCAAGTCTGACGTCTCATCGTCATGACACAAAGGTCCATTAAGTGCAGCCTTAAGTAGTGCGTGACCATCACCAGTGCTGTAGGAATGATTCACTGAGCATTCTGTCCTCAGTATTCTGACTTCACAAGAGTTTCTGGTTGGTCAAAATTGTATTGAATTCATACTGCTTGGACTGGCAGCATGTCTAATTGAAATTGGTGGGAATTAACGTCAACTGACTCATTTCAGCAACGATCACATAACACGTCTCCACTTTAAATGGGCTTTACATAAAGATGTAGGATGAATATGATATAGCTATATAGGAGGATATAGCTTTTTGTAAATCCTTGACTTTGCTTTTTGGCCATCACCACCTTGCTTTTTTAGAACCCTTAGTGGCTGTATTTGGACAACAGCATGGACCAGTAACTTTACCAGGCCATTTGCAACATTTCAAACAGTTCATTAACACCAGTTAGCTAAGGGAGAGTCAGCTTAGCCCTTACTTATGCATAAATTTAGGTTTAATAAAGGTTAGATACATGAGTCTATCCAAAGGGCCAGATTAAAGATTGCATTAAGCATAAACCATCACTACATGTTGATGATGTGATTCTATTTGTTACCAAGTTCTATAAACCATTAAAAAATAGGCCAGACATCCAGTTTAGTGAGTTAACTTAGCTGAAGTCGGTACCTGCTTGCGTTGCCATTCACCTGTCAAAGAAGCCACGGCCCTAATATTTTAAACTTTAGGTCAGAAAACAATTAAACAGATAAAGATTAGAAATAGTTCACCCCCTACACAGTTGTATGCAGACATGCTAATGTAATGTTTACAGACATAAAATAGCCTGTAAGCATGCTTATTTCTGCCATAAAGGGACATTTTAATATTGGAAGTCTATGAGAACGGGAAATCAAAACACCTGTTAATCCAGTCAGTGACTTTTTGAAGCTCCACTGTGAAAAAAAAATCACTAGAAACGCCACAAAAATTACAATTACCTCAAATGCTAAATAAAATCCAACTCTGAGGTTTCTGCCTCCATCCCAGCTCAATGGAAACAACACATGTTTAGAGAAATAGTGAAACTGGAGCTACTGTCTACCAGACACATAGTCCTCATGAACAAAGCTGATGGTTGTGGTAGTTGGGGGTGGTTTGGGACTTTCCATCACCGTCACCTCCATTGTGTTGGAATGACTACAGACATGACAGACTTAGGCAAAAATCTCAAAACCTGGACAAATGAACCCAAACTGCAGCCATAAAAATGCCATTCAGTGTAAACATCACATAACTTTACAGAAGCTTGACGATAAGCAAGTCCTGCTCTACAGGAGCAGAAATGTATTAGTATTTTTGCAAGGTACAAGAACTTTACCACAGAGGGAATGAGTCAGGCCTTCAAACATGTCTGTCTGTTTCCAGTGTATTTTAACACCATCTTTGATGCCCTCTCACTTTATGTTTCACTGGGGAAATTTCTCAAACTGGAATAAAAAATTGATGATGCATTGATCCAATCAATCTGTGAATCTTCAACAACAGTAAAGGACTTCACATAGAAGAAGGAGTTGGTTTTGGCCTCAAAGTTAGCTTTTCGCTGCTGCCATGAAAACAAAATGCTATTCTGACTGAACCGGACCAGAAAACAAACGTTTTGATTTTTGCAACAATTATCTTCTTGTAGCAGTCATGAAGAACTCTTAACTAGAGCAGGGCGATATGACCAAAAATATTTATCACGATATACATTTGAAAATTTGCGATAACGATATAACTGACGATATAATTGACACTAGACAAAATACTTTACAACTCCACAGCTTTATTAGTGCAAAAAAAAAAAAAAACATCAATGTATTTCACTTAAACAAGCAGGTGTTTTATGTGAATTAAAGTTTTATAAAATTTTACAGTGCAAATGCAAATTCCTTGCTGACAGTTTAACCAAAAGGCATTTCCAGTGGAACTTGGCCAACATATCCTCAGCATAGCCATGTATAATATCCACAAAACTTAAAAAGAGGTTATACACACAATACGTTAATATTATGTTGAAGCACAGTACGTATCACTCCGCCAGGCTCCTGACTACGATAGCCGTAATGCTCCGACAATCCATCAAGCAGTGCGGGTTCGTAGCTTAGCAAAGTCGTACTAAAACATCTGACAGATTTTCGAGCGCCGTGTACGACATAAAATCGTTTCGAGGTTAGTAAACACAACCAGAATTCATACATAAGGCACACGGGATTATAAGGGGCACTGTCGATTTTCAGAAAAATCAAAGGATTGATTTTAAGTGCGCCTTATTTTCCAAAAACACGGTAATAACGACAGCCCGCTACCATGCTCTACCAAAAATTGTACTTTGTTGTGTATCTGACGGAAGAAAGCTAAACCAGTTCCACACCACTGAAGTTGCAGCATTTTTACAAACCAATTCTGGTTCATCTGTTTCATTCAACAATTTGCTTTCGCCGCCATGCTTTTTCCGACGTGTGCGTATGAAAACAAAGGCACTGCACATGCGCGTTTTACCCATATTCTATCGCGATATTTCATTTTTCTATCGTTGCCCAAAATTATACCGGTATTACCGTGAACGGTATGATATGGCCCAGCCCTACTCTTAACCTGGGGGTCTCGCAGGTCATTCACTGCTTCTGACCATAAATCGGTCATGATTAGCCAATTAATGTAAAATGATGACATTGAGGATAGGTTTGGGGTTGGTTTAGTCATATTTTCACTGATGCCCACATACTTTTGTCTGTTAAATTATTTATTTTTTCTCTTTTATAACTAAATTTAACTCAAAAAATAGAGTTTTAAGAAGTTTTTGGCATATCCTGTGGTCACCCTGCTGCGTATCAATGTATTCAACCTCAGGCAGACCACCACCAGTCCCTCCATGCAGGACTGTGTGGAACATGGAGGCCACGAGGGACAGAGTTACTTATCAGCCTCGGACAGCTGGGCTCAGGCCATGTGCTAATAACCTCCATGCATCAACGGGCTGAAGGTGAGGGCGCGGCGGCAGGCATTAACCAAATGAAGCAGGCGGCGGGGGCTGACGGGGCCGTCCTACAAGCAGCACGTTGTTAGCATGCTGTTTGTGTAATTTAGGTACTTAAAAGACGGCGAGGGTTCAAAGACTGATTGCACCGTCGAGTAATCAGCCACCTCCACTGCGCGCCTGATTTATCACCCCCTCGCTTAATAGCACTGCTTAACACACAGGTTTGTCCAGATTAAGTAATTACCTGAAAGCAAAAGTTTATTATGTGGTGCGATCGGCTGGTGATAAAGGCCTGCTGTCGAGAGGAGCCACAGAGAGGCCTCGGAGCTGCTGAATGAGAGCGATAATTAAAATACAATGAATTAAATTGTCGCTTCTGGGGCTGTCACCATGCTCCCCAGCTAACATCCATATTACCCCGCCGGCACCCTCGCTAGGGGGGCGCCTGGGATTATGCCTCACCCCGGACTGGTGGAGCAGCTGAGAGGGAAATGACTCCATTGGGCCATCTGTAAATTAAACAAAGACCTAGTTCCTCTCCGAAAATGAGTGTGGAGGGTGAGAGGGGAACAAACCTGAGCTAAGAATAACACCTGAGCGCACATTAGCTCTGTAAGGTTGTTGTGCTGGCGTCTTAATGAGGCGGAGGCCTCTGCAGGTACAGATGTTGGTGAACAATGAGAGGGAGGCAGCACGGGGGAATCTTTTGAGTGATGCGCCTGTGATGATGAATGTCTCGCAGGTGGAAGCAGAAGACGTCTTCTCTGTCTTCACACCGCTCTCCAAGGAGGCCCTGGACCTCCGGCTCGATCTACCAGAATAGATGGAGCCTCCGTCCTGTGGTGTCAGCACCCGTCCACCTCCCGTGTTGATAAACGCTCTGCCGCACGTCTGACACAATCTGCTGAAGCAGTGTTGTCTCTATTTTTTGACCCAGCCACTCCCCCGGCTCCACTCTCTGAACCGACTTTATTTGTTTGACATTGTGCTGCTGCGTGTGATGGAGAGCAGGCCCCTGGCTGACTTCATCAGGCCTATAAAGATGAGCCAGGAGCTCCTTGTCTCCAATGAACGCCCTCCAGCAGGCGCAGACAGGGCAGAAGAAGATTTGGGTTAAATTTCTGACTACAACTGGAAATCAGAAGAAATCAGAAGTCTGATCTAATACAAGAAAATGCCTCAGCATAGACACCAGGGCTCATGGTCACATCGTAGTCTGTATATGAAAGATGGACGGAGTAACTGTGACATCACCCATTCGTTTGCAGACATCCATTTTGAAGCCTGGACTTCTGGTCTTTAACATGTTGGTTGTTGGGACCAGAAATGACCATGTTTGGACAAGAAGGTCGCCTAGAAACAGCTGCAAGAAGCAAAGCAACAACTGCTACGATCACAGACTGTATATAAAAAACTGTGATGCCACACATCAGTTTTTGGACTCATTTTGGAGTCATAATATTAGAATTTTTGCCATATCAGGTCAGTTCAGCCAGAAGTGACCATATTTGGACAAGTGGGTGCAGTGCTAAGTTAGCAGCTAGCTTAATTAGCAGATTAAATCCATCACCTGGCATAGATATTTTTCAAAATTTAGTTTTGATGAATCTTTTTTCTAAAAACAAGCTATTTTAGCTCCAATCTCTGTAAGGTCACTTAATTTTGGCTCACTAAAAAGTCAAATTTTTCTGATTGGCCAACTTCAAAAGGGCTGGGTAGCTAGTACTAGACTTGCTAATTGTGTTCCAGGGGTCCAGTTTAGTAACTTGGAAGTGTAGCAGGCAAGTCGGAGCTTCTAATTATACAAATTTTAAGCCTGAATATTTCTACTTATGAACATTTTACCATGGTGGAGCCTCTAGTGTTGGGTAGAGGAACCACAGTTTTTTCCTTTTCAGCCTGGAGGTCCCCGTCTTGTTTATCACCACAAATTTTATCCAGCGTGAGTGGCTATATGTGTTCAGCTCTGTATTAAACAGAGAACCTCTAATGTAAACTTTTATGTATAAACTGATGCTACAGAAGAAGAATGACCCAGTCAGACTGTTCCACTCACCACCATTGTGTGACCTCTGTTTTCTTACTCTTGACACTCCTCACAAAAACTCTCTTTAGACACTTCAAACTCTCCTTTCGTCCTTCCTTTCTGTGTTAAACAGAAGCTTGTGGGAGAAAGGAGTCAAGAAAAGGAGACAAAGCTGCAGGGAGCTGACTTTCTAATCCTGATTAACACTTTCCCACTGCTTCAGGAGCCACACACACTCAGTGCAAACGCTGCAGGTCAGGAAGTTTGGATTCACACAAACTCCAACAACTTCGCCTCTGATCAGTGTCTTGAACACACAGAGGGGGAATTACAATGCAGAGCAGAAAATTACAGGACCCAGACGTCCACAGCTCGATGACACGTTAGAACACCCCCCCCCATAAACCACTCCCTGACTTGAGTTTAGTTTAGAAGGCCTGCTCGGCTTGTAATCGAGCAAAACGAAGCAAAGCGTTTCACAAACTTTGCCATGAAGCTTTAAACAGAGGAAAAATTACACCCTATGAGACCCGAGCATGCAGGAGGACCCGCCTGCATTCACTGTCTCCTTCTCTTCGCTCTGACTTTACAGCACAAATCAGCCTGGATTTATGGCTCAAAGGGAGGTGGGCTGACGTTAACATTTTGGGTAATTTTTCATCAGGTTATATCGCTTGCTAAAGCTCAGCCATCTACATGTAGTGTCTCAAGCATGCTTCCCCAAATCAAACAGCCTGTTGCTACAGCTGAAAACATTCCCAAAATGTTCATCATTTAACATATCCCACATCTCATACATCTTAAAAACCCACAGGCAGCTTTGAAGATTTCTGCCAATAACCCAAACCAGCTCAAAGACTGTGGTGACATTTTTGAGGAGAACGGCTTCCAGGAAATTTCAAAGCAGGTGATTCCACTAAACTGAAAATTCATTCATAACTCAGGGTTAATCCCAGTGTTACTTAAGTCCTGCTTCAGAGCGGATCCCTCTGACCTTTTTACCTAAATAGTGGATCTAAAATTATCTTTTACGATGGGAATTCAAAGAAACCGTTGCGTGAAGAAGCCCCAGGTCCTTCTGTAAGGTCACAGTTTTTTAAATCTGCAGAAATTTGATGTGTATCAGTCAGAACTTTGACCTGATTGGATAATCTGATATGCTTTGACCTACAGACGTGACACAATCAAGAAGAAAAAGAAGAAGAAGAAGAAGTAGAAAAAGAAGAAGAGAAGCTACCAGAAGCAGCTTTATTGTGTCTGCAGTTAGGTTGCATGCCAGCGCAAATCCCCGCTGTCATGAAGCTATTTGTCCGTGAGTAAAGACAGCTGCTGGATCACAGAAGGATGAGAGGGAAGGGTGGATTTTATGGGGAATGAAGAGAAGTTGATTAAACATTTGTTCTGGATAGATCTTAGGAAGAATAAAAGTCACAAATCTCCAGCTGAGAAAGGCCAAACTGCTTTTCCTCTAACCTGCCCTGCAGCTCTGCATCACCTAGCGGAGCTCACAGTCAGAAATCAGAGTTCATGATAGTCAAAAACGGCCAAATCTCATCTTTGTGCTCTTTATTTTTTTGGTTATTCATCACAGTTATCGTCTTGTCATTAGCAACTAAAACTCTGAGCAGGTGCAGTAATTTAGTTTTCCTACTGGCTAAATTACATGAATTTATGAGCATGTGAGTCTGCAGGAGGAGGTCTGGGTGGATGGTGGGTGCACAAACCTAACAAATTCATGCTAAAGATCAGAGTTCAGCTCTTAAAGTTGATGTGCAACAAGCAGATAAAATCACTGGTAAAACTCATCATGTTTGCTGACAGATGTAAGTAAACCAGGCCAATACTGATGCAGTAACGAATAGTCCTGTAGTAACTGGTCAGTTCCAAGTTGGCTCGCTTTTTGAATAACCCGGCAAAACAACTGGAGTAACAAACCAAACCACTGCTGATTTTAGAGGACGATGATAGGTACACAGATATCAGTCAACAAAGCCAATATTTATCCATTACCGATACTTGGCCATTATATCAGTAGATCAAAATCTAAAATAAAATGAACAATACGTATTTTTTTAAATTTAATTTATGATTCTTCTTTTTATTTACTTTCCCTTCTACCTCAGTTTTTATGTATATATTCTTGTATTTATTCAATATTTCTTAAGAGTAAGAAAGATTTAGTTACATATCTTTATTATTTTTTAATACACGATTCATTTATTTTTATTTACTTAATTGCTTTATTTGTTGTTTTTTTATTGCCCAGTTTTCATTTTCCTAAACTTTATTTCTGTTTAACACCTTCAGAATGCCACTGTGGAGGATGTCATTTAAAGTTAGTCATGAAGCAAATTAAAGCATTTCAAATGTCACATTTTGAATTAATTGATGCCATGGGTGATGTTTAATGTATATCTTTGATGTGTTTAAGGAAATTACACTATTTTCATTAAGTGTTTTATTTTACTTTTTGACAGCTGTATTCTTTCATAATTGGTCATTTTTTTAAAAGCTGTCAAATTGTAGTAATTGCACTTTCCACAGCTGGAAATACTCCTTCAGCCATGTCTATTGACTAAACACCCAGCTAGATTAGTACCTAGGATGGGAATCAAACCTGTGACCTTCCTCTATCAGAACAATGATCCCACCGTTCTTTAATAACTGACTCTACTGGATGCACTCAAACAGCTGCAGTAACAATACACCGAGCTCCTCAGCAGAGTGTAGTATTGATCTGCATCAAGCCTCTCCCCCTCCATCTCATCCCCAGTGGGCGACCTCTGACCTGCACAATTCAGCCTGCTGAATGGAAGCTGCGTGCTCCACAAAGCCCAGCGAGCAGCGCAGTGTGTAAAGATAAAGTGCCTAGCTTAGAGGAGGAGAAGAAGAAGAGGCCGCCTCACACAATGAGAGCACAATTAAACGCTGACTCGCACCTCATCTCGACCTGCCTCAGCGAATCGTAACGGGACAAAAGCACGGGAAGTGGAGGGATCAAGTGCACCATTTCAGACCAAAAAAATAGCTCCTCTTTAAAGCATATGCAGACAACAAAAATTTTTTTCAATCATCGCAGTGATTCATCTTAAAAGTCCTGACTAATGACTCATGTTTGGACTTATTAAGAAAGAGCTCTAATCTGCATATTTCCTGACCTTATTTCAGGCCCAGTTTGGCCTGGTTTGGTGGCTAATTAGCTTGAGAAAACACCACCAATGGTGAGAAGACAAAGCACATCAGGACAACAATTAGTCCAAAAAAAAGCTTCCTGAATAAATTAGAGCCAGAATAAAACAGATACAGGAGAGGGTTACAAACTTCACCTTTTATATCAATTTTGATGAGATTAACCTCAAAACACTTTCATTAGTGTCAGCTAGGGTCTAGTATTACACTTGGTGGATGTGAAGAGGTTTAAGTTTTCTGTAAAAGTGGAGGGTGGTGAAGTTGAGCTTTAACATTCAATTTCTGTGTGATCACAACAGGAGAGAAGAGGAGTTAAGTCAAGCAGGTCAATCTGCTCCCACCTCCAGCTCCGGGAGTCTAGGGAAGCAAAAGGGAGCTAAAATAAAAGACCTGTTAACAGGTAGAGTACCATAGTTTATGAGCAGCATCTGAGCCTGTAGATGACAAATAAATTCATGCTAAAGATCAGAGTTTAGCTGCTAGAATATCTTTCATGATGTCTGCTGATATTTGACAGATATCAGTAAAGTGAGCCGATATTTATCCGATATCAATACAGTGTCCTTCCAACAAATCCTCCAGATGTTAATCACTTACAACTTGATTCACTTTTTGAGTAATCCTGCCAAACAAACAGAGAACCCAACAAAACCCTGCTGAATTGTTTAATTTTCTCACTAAAAGAGGAGGATGGTGGGTGTACAGACATAAGTCAACTAGACCAATATTTAACCAATACCCATATTGTTTTTTATATATATAAATCAGTCCATCTCTAGCAAGACAAAAACATCCAAAATCAACAACAAAATAAAAAAAAAACCCAAATGACCAAATTTTGAAATAAGTAAATTATTAGACCAAAAATTCATTCATTTGATTAATCGTCATTAAGTGTGTGCTAGTATTTAGCATCACATGTGGCGCATGTGAAGACGTTGAACCTGTAGACGTGGAGAACGGTGAAGCTGAGTTTTAACATTTAATTTCTGTGTGATCACTACAGGAGAGAAGAGGAGTTAAATCTAAACAGTTTGTCATTCAGGAGTTAATCTGCTCCCACCTCCGGCTCCTGGAGCGCAGGGAAACAGCAGGGTGGGTGTAATGGCATGTTTCTTACTGACGGGGAAACTGGATCACGGCTCCTCCTGAAAGCACCGCCAGCTCGGGAGGAAACACGAGCCTAAGTGACCACGAGGGCTGACACGAAACCACTGCATGCAGCCTCCCGCCCACGTTCACAAAGAGGCCTCCCCACTCTCCCCAATCCCCTCAGGCGAGCTCTCGTTTCCTAATCACGGGCTTCCCCTCCGTCTCTCAGATTGCTCTGTAAGTCCCTGAGCTTTGCTCTGCCAGGAGGATCAATCAGGACGATCTATGAGTGATGACGGGCTCACAGAGCTAATAAAGGTTGTCTTAGCAGGCGTGATTTTGGTAAATTTTCTCCGTCTGTTGATGCTTTTTAAATACAGGTGGTTAACATATACAAGTAACCCTTTCACCTTCACTCCTCCACTGCTTCACTTCAGTAAGTAGGTTAAAGCTTCACAAAAGAAGGAAAGAAAAGGGCATTACTGAGAAATAATCTGATTTACAGAAAAAACAGAGGCTAAGAACAATATCTTGACGGCAACAAGATTAAAGTCAAGGCTTTAAAGCAGGACATGGCTACTGCAGTACTAATGGTTGCATTTTACCACAAAATACAGTGTTTTCCTAAACGTAACAAAGCAGTATTTAGTAACTAAACCAAACCAGTGAGTAGAAAGCCAAATACATCATGTGTGACCCCCTCCTTTAGGTCTCTAAAACTCTCGGTGGCCAATATTGCTACGGCTGACGAACCAACCACATCTTCAGGATGAGAATGGATCCAAAAAACTAGTAAGTGTTATATTTAATCAGCATCTGAACCTTGATTCTAACAGCTTGACAGGGTCGAGTCCTCTAGAAGTCTATCAGGAAACTTCCAAACTTCTCACTCAATTTATGACCACAGAAAAGTGTTTGCTGATGAATTTTATGATCCCAGTTGCATTCAGATCATAAAACCAGGTGATTTTGTGGGTTTGGAAATCCTGTAAGAGAATCATGTGTCTCTCAGTTTCTCTGGTTTGAAAAGATCTTGAAGACTTTTACATCCTACCTCTACAACCCCCACCAGTGTCCTCTGCATATTTCCGTTGGCGGGGGCCTTTGCAGCCCTACAACTTCTACAACTTCATGTTCTGGCAGCCTGTGCCTGTTCATTGAGACCATCCTGTCAGTCCACGTCTTTTTGAACACGATCCTTTAAAGAGTCATTTCAGAGTGTTAGAACTGATGTCCGACTCCAACAAAAAGGCCTCTTAATGAGGCTCTAATCACTTTCATGGGCTTTCAGCATGTAAACCACTTACTTCAGTGCGTTTACGAGGGAAAATATTCCTCAGCATTGAGCGGAGAGCCGCGTCATCTGTGGCGTGTTTTTTAACGGTCGCCATGGGTCGCCGGCTTTGCAGCCGAGCGCTGGTGCTAAGAGGGGAAAGTTTGTGAAACGCGAGCCGACTCGCTGTCTCTAAGACCGGAGCTTTAAAAATCCATGAACGTGACAAACTTGTGCTTCATAAAGATTTATAATCGGCGGGCAAACACCAGACCGTGTGTTTATCCTCATGTGCGAGCTTTGATTTTCTGTGCAGCCCTGCTAATTAGCTGTTATTGCTAATCTCCAGCTGCTTTCTGCAATACTTACAAGGCAATTAGCGTGCCTCTTCTCATTTCACTGTAACTGTGTAAAGAGCGCCGGAGCTCAGTCGGCGGCTGCCTCACAGGACAGAGGTTGTGGCTGTAGGCCCGTCACTACACTCTGTCAACCTGACGTGTCAGGCCTTCACTAACGTGGAAAACATGCTTAGCTTTAGCCTGGAATAACGTGGAATAATTTGATTTTTGCTGATAGATAGCGAGGGTAGCAGTCCACATTTGTGGGCAGGTAAAGGTTTCAGGCCGCTGCTGTCTCCATGAGACCTGACCTGAGACGAGCTGATGTGAGGACATGTGGAGGGTGTTTTAAGGTTTACTTTATGCGGTTGGTGTTTGTTTTGGACGGAAAGAGGTCTGGGGATTTCCATCAGCTGGCAGGGAGGGGAAGAAGGGGAGGAAAATGTTCTGCATCTGCAACGTCTCCAATCCCCTCTGCTTTCCTACAGTCACTGTCCCGGTATTTGCATGGTTCTTTACACCACTCTAACCAAAGCACATTTAATTTTTATGGGTTTTAGTTTAGAATCAGACTCTCTGCTAAAGATTTAAAGCACCACCAGCAGCTAACAGTTGCTACATGAGTTCATTGGACCTGTGGGAGCAGGCTGATTTAAAGCTAGGTCAGATCAGCAGCACATGAAGTCTGACCCTGAGCGTTGCCCCGTCGTCTCCTCTCAGGCCTCGACAGAAACGAGGGGCGACATCCGGCTGTGAAACCTTTAACTATAGTTAATGACTGTATTACAATATGAGCAATTGTAACTACTATAACAGCTAGTTTGGTCACAGCTGAAGTGATTTTAGGAGGTAAAAATAAACCAAAGCATGAACAACATGGTGAGAACACATGCCTTTCACCTTCAGGACGTTGTAGGTTCAGACTTATGTCAGAAATGAGGCTGCACAGTGTTCTGTACGGAGGAAGGAGTGATTTTTAGATTTATACTCATGAAGCAATTCTGAATAAAATGCAGCTAAAATATAAAAAAATCAAAGGTTTACTTATTTATGATAATTAATCGTTATGAACAATATGGTTGGTATACACTGAATGCATACCAATCAAGGTATAATATTTGATTGGTATGCATAATACTTTTGTGACAAAGTGTTAAAGTTAGCACTTTGGACGTAAATATTTTCTTGAATATAAGATTACCTGACCACAGCTCCAGCTTCCTCCTGTTAAAATGCAGGGAGAAGAATCGAGAGCCTCAAAATTCAATTCATATATACGCCAGTTCACATCAAAGCTGCCTGAAAGAACTTAAATAGGAACACGAACAGTCCTCAGTATTACAGAGAGACCCTCTAACAGTCAGATGATCCGCTGTGAGCAGGAGTGAAGAAAGAGACCTCCAACCACCAGCCTCAGCCATCTGAAAGACCTCAAACACAAAATGAAGCAAAGAGAAGACTACAGTTAAAGTCCTGCAGCAGTGGCATATAAACACATGGCAGTGGCTCCTGTTACCCAAAGGAGGCTCCTGCAGTGGACACAGACAAGTTTCTGCCGTGCTCTCAAAAATGTCAGAATCACAGTTTCAAACATAAAGATTTAACATTTAATGACCTGATGAAGCTGCAGAAGCATGTTCCTCCTGCCTCATGTTTCAGAGAAACACCGAAAGAGCTTTTCTGGAAACTATTCAAATCTTTGGATCATTTTTGAAACGCTAAGACTCGAGGACATATTTCTCAAAAGCCAACAATCACATGTGCACGAGTGCAAGGTTGGGGTCTGCTGGATAATGAGGATTTGTTAATAACTGTATGCTGTATGCTCTCCCCCGACTGCAGCATCACTCCACTTGTTTGTTTTGGCGGTTTACTCAGCTCGCTCTGATATCCATGGTTTAAGAGCGCTTTGCAAATATGGCCTCCACAGTGACACTTACACTGATCCCTCTGTTTGCACTGGGGGTCACAAGTTAAACTAACACACACAAGCAGCATTTCCACATGTTTTCTGTCTGACTTGTGCAGATGTGCCTGCAGTAATGAAAAGAAGTCCGGGTCTTCATCAGCAAGTCCACCGCTACGGCCTGTTTATACACAGTAAGATGGCCCTCCACCACCACCACCACCACCAGTGTGTTTAGAGGGGATCTGTGGTCAACTTTAGAGCTTCGGAGCAGCTCTGACTGAGCTACAGGTCTCGAGTCTGTAGAGCCCTGGCTTCCTCAGCTGCCTTTGAGAAGGTTTTTATTAAATTAGCATCTAGTTTTACTTTTGGAAAGCTCAGTTTTTCCAACTTGTGTTGGACTGAATGCTGTTCTGATGAAGATGACTTGTTCCACTGGTGGAAAAATGGTTCATCCCTGTGAATCAAAGCCTCAAACCTGAGACTGATGTAAACACTCAGTTTCAGACAATTTTTTTCTACTCTTGGCTCTGCATGATCTCACAGAGTGGGGGAAATAACTAATAGGGTCACCTCAGACACAGAAGCTCCTCCCATCCTCCTCTGTTTAGGAGTGTCAACCAATCAGGGGGAAGCTGGCTTGAAGTGTGAGGCATTTGAACTGATTTTTTTTGTTTTTTTCAGAAACAGACAGTGGAGAGTTCAGATGATGCAGATCTTAAATCTTAGAGGCACACAGGGAAAAAAACTGGGTTATCTATACTGTAGCAGAGACTTTTGCTGATTTAAATATTTTTTTTAAGTAGCATTCAGCGAACCAGAGAACAAATATATGATTTCGTGTCTTTGTGTTTTCATTAAAATCAGCGTTTCTGTTTTTGGAAAAAGTCTAATTTGTCTAAAACCCACCAACATCAGCTTGGTCAGGACCGCTTTGATCAAAAGAAGGTTTTATTAATTCTTTCAGCATCAGGATCAATCACCAAAGACATGACAGGAGCAGCTATGGTGGAGGTAGGCTGTGTTTAATAGCTGGAT
This sequence comes from Simochromis diagramma, assembly GCF_900408965.1. Classification (NCBI taxonomy): domain Eukaryota; kingdom Metazoa; phylum Chordata; class Actinopteri; order Cichliformes; family Cichlidae; genus Simochromis; species Simochromis diagramma. The sequence continues at coordinate 2,297,928 of NW_024387209.1, read as the reverse complement.
TAGCAGTCTGCATTTACAGTTTGTGTCAGAGTATAAATGCACAGGAAGACAATAATGGTGCTCTCATACTTAGCATGGGGTATTAATGCAGTCACACTGGAAGCCACCAGGATGACAAGAGTCCAGCTGATAGCTGTAATCAAGTATTTTCAGGATTTACCATCAAGTCATCTCACTGTTCTCCAATATGTGCATCAATAAGCTCCTCCTCTGTTTCATATTGGTGTTCATGTCAGGAGGATGTCAGGAGGATCCCAGCTTATGTGTTTCTGTGAGGTTTAATCAACTCAGATTTGTTCGCATTCACCTGATTGCACAGACTTTGCATGTGTTGAAAGTTATGGCAATGATGAGTCAGCAAGCCTATAAGTGCTACTGCTGCTCGTGCAGACTACTTTGCAACCCTCCTCCACCATTCCTGCTCTTTCCATGCAGTTTCGTGCTATAATCAGCATCATATTGACTGCAGATATACATAAAAATCTTTTATGACAACAGTGGTCCAAACCAAACTGATTTTCGTGGTTTATTTGTGAGAATTTTGACATTTCTGCACCTCCCAAACTCCAACCACGGAAGGCGACACATACATTTAGTCATAGCTCTTTCAGCTGAATGGTGACAAAGCGGCTGGTCCCCATGCAAGTGTCTGTGTGCTGAGCCCAGACAAACCTGGGACCTGCCCCCCAAACCTCTAAGGCCACCTCTCAGAGGGGGCGGAGAGCTCATTTGTAGTCTAGTAGATGGGGAAAGGAGGGACACCATAGAGGAGGAGGAGGCGGTGGTGGTGGTGGTTGGGGAGTTTTGGCTTAATCCTCTAAAACATCCATACATCGCTCCCAAGCGCTCACTCCCCACAGTTGTAAATCTGCAGGAATGCAGCCTGTTGTTTTTGGATCCAGTGCAAGGAAAACCTCAGAGTCTCCAGACGTCGCCTGAAGCCTGTGGTTGTATTTTTCAGGGCCGAGAGAGCCTCAGTTACTTTGATCCTCAAGCCCAAAACGCCACTTTCTCAGCTCTGGTTGTGTTAATCTGGGTTTCTCTTTATCTACTGTTTTCTCTGTTAAAAGGAAACTAGACAGGAGATGTCTGATCATCTTTAAGGTGCCAGGAAATGGCCTAAAGAGGAGGTATGAGGCATTAAAAGTGCCAAAGTTTGGTGTGGACTTGCCAGATTCCCAGCAGATGTGAGGTGCCGTTCATCCCGTGAATCTAGGCCATGTTTTTACAAGTTTCCTTAATGACTGCTCGCAAGTCTGAAAACAACTAACAAGGAAAAATAAGTGCCTGAAAGTAGAATTTCTTTTTTTTCTATCCAGCAATCTGTACCCGCCTATAAATAGATGAAATTTGAAAAAAAAAAATTCTGCTTTTACTTCAGTTCGTTTAATCTCGAGGCTCCTCAGACCAGCCGGTCCCCAGAGGGAAACTTCAGATAAAATGGTACGAGGGCATCTTGGAAAGTCATCAAGCTAAATGTTTACAAAGAGCCGCAGAAATGTGTGTGTGTGTGTGTGTGTGTGTGTAGGAAGCCCATTAGCCTCGATGATTGTATACGCAGCGGGTTCACATGTGGAAATGCAGAGTGCCACTGTGATTACTGGAAACTGTACTGCACTGAGGGGCCGTGCTCAGGGGACACAGAGCCAGATTTGAGGCTTAAAAAGCATGTCTTTTGACACAAATCTGGGAAAACTCTAGAAATTTTTCACAGCTGATCAGCAAACACTCCTGTAAACCCAATAAGTAAACACTCCTGAGTGTCAGAGCAGACACATTCAGGCTTAATCTGAGCTCAGCCCAGCAGGTAACCGTACATTCGAGGCTCTTGGCTCCTTAAAACACATCCTTTGGTGTTGTGTTGGTCATTTGTTCATTTTTTCGTGTGGATTTTCTTTTTGATCTAGTGTTGCTTTTATTCTTATTAGTAACACACCAAGTTTTAATTGAACTGTCTCTTCCATTTGTCTCAATTTAACTTGAAATTTGTCCAAAATTTGTCTAATGTTTATCTCTCTGTATTCCCTGTCACAGCATGTTGCTTTAAAGCTGTGGTATAGACATATTAGTTCAGATAAAGCTCTGGAAAACGATGTGTAGTGACACGGCTGTGACCCAAAGATCCAGAAACACCTGTAATCTGCCCACAATGACTGTGATTGGTCTGTTCGGTTCCAACACTTCCTTATGTGCATTTCCAGCTACTGGTTCTTCTACTTTTACTTGGCAAGTGCAAGGTTGCTGGTTCAATTCCAGTCAGAGACACAATTCCCCTTTGGGTTACATCAGAAGGCCATCTACCTGCTAGAAGGAGCTTTTTCATTGGTTCTTCTGTTACGTTTCAGGTCATTCTCCATAAAGATTCAATGTGGAAGTATAAAGTACACTTTAGGTGTAGCAGCCAAATCTGGGCAGCTTTCTGCTGCCCAGATGTGGCTCACATCTGTACAAAACATTTACTGTTTTTGACCTTTTTAAAAGGCCACAAACCAGCGCTGCTGCGTCAGGTCATTATTTTAATGTCAATGATGCCTACAGTGACAGGATAAAGTAAATTGTACTTATATGGTGTGTGTGTTTCTTTTATCTATTTGAGTACTCAAACTGCTTTTTTATTGCAAGCCTCATTCACACAAGCACCTTTAATGTAACATTCACACTGATGGATGCATCGGGGGCGACTCCTGGTTCAGTATAGTGTCCAAGAATATTTCAACATGTGGACAGGAGGAGCTGGGGGATTTGATCAAGTCACCTTCTTCTTATTAGACGACCCGCACTACAACCTAGATCACATGTCCTTCAGAGAGTGGATAGTGATGTCAGCATGTACAATAGTGCCAGTGCAGTCGTGCCAGCGGTGTACAGTTCACTCAAAAATCAAATATAGATATTTATTCTTTTCCTAATTGGAGAAGCTTGAGCACCATTTAGTTCCATTATATTCAAGTAAAGGCAGACATCTCTATCGCTCACACACAAGTCTAGATCAGGGGTATTAAACTCCTTTTACTTCCTATCTAAACTGATCTCAAGTGGCTAAAGAGTTAACTTTTAGCATAATAACCTCTATGAAAACATTCAGTGATTCCAAGAAGAGCAGAGAAGATTATTTATTATTATAATTTTAACACTGTGTAAATCCATCCAGTGGGGTGAACTAGGCCCTCAAGCAGGCTGGTTGTAGCCCCTGTGCCAGATGTTTGGCATCCCTGATCTGGATGGATAAAGAGCACTCAGAGGACCTGAAGGAAAAAACGTTTTTGTAAATAAGTTTGATTTTAAGGGTCACTTTATGATGAAACACTAACAATGAGCTTAGCATGAGCGCTCAGTGTCAGCTCAGCTCATCTGTGCAGGAATCCAGATCTGATGTCAGGGGGCTCTTTTTCTGGCCTCCCCGGGCTGGGCCTCATTTAGACAGAGGCAGAGAAGGAGAAAAGAACTGCCCCCTATTCTTCTTCTTCTTTTGCCTCCTCCTCGCCGTCTTCTCCTCCTACTTCTTCTTCTTCTTCTCAGGAAGATTAGTGGCCGTCCTTTTGGAGTAGGAAGTGGACGCTGAGTTTTTTTTTCCCTGTCACATTTTTCTCTGCCAGCGGGCCTGACCCCCTGAGCGCTCCCCGTGCAGCTCGCTTGCCCGCGGCGGGGCCCAGCGCATCCAGCCACCATCAATTACTCACTGTCCACCCGGCCCGATAAAGAGATCTGTCCTTATCACGAACCCGGCTCGCTTAAAATACTATTTACACAGCCCAGCCACGTCGCCATTCATCTAACGGAGGGAGCTCGGTGTGATCCCATTGTTTCTGGCCAACTCCAGTTTGACTCTGTGAGACCCGAGGCAGATGTTTGTATTTGTTAAGCATCTCAAAGGAGGCCGGTTGCTGTCACGGCCAATCAGAGGATTAGTTTAAATCCCTAAAAAAACACACCACTTTAGTGAGGGCAAAGAAAAAGTGGCAACTAGTCCCACATTAGTATTGTTTAAAAAAAAAAAGCAATTTTGGTGTTTTAAATCTTAACATTTCTTTATTTTGGCTAAAAACCCAGAAATAACCACCTGCATCGATGTAAAACAAAGACACATTTATCATTTTTAGCAAATTTAAATACATTTTTAGCTAAAAACTGGTTAACTGATCATTTTTCCTGACAGGCTTCCAGAATATATGTGCTCAGGAATGCTACAGCCTATTTAGGTGTGCTGCCCCCTCAACATCCCCCCCACACACACACACACCCAGCCTGCCCCGGGGCAGCCGAGGAGGTGCTAAGTACTTAGGCTCCTTCCCGGAGGACCAGCCGGGCTCAGCAGATAGACCTGGGAGGGATCGGATGGAGTGGGAGGCGGTGGGCGCCGAACGCGGCACATCAATCTCCCTCCCGAATGACAAACTCACTCTCTGTAAGATGTATGTCAGGAGCCGCCGAAACCAGTTAATCAAATCATTAGCGGCACCCAGTAGCTTCCTCTGGCCTAGTTTAGCGACACAGACTGAGAGGAAGCGGCGAGCTCCGGCTGAACGCTGCGAGAACAGAGAGAAATCTGCAGCCGGTGAAGGATTTAAAGGTCACATGGTTTTCACGTGTAATAACTCTGGTTTCAGATCAGCTCCGGGGCCAGATAAGAATAAACTAATAAATAAGTACACAACCACCGGGATGCGGCCTCCATTTTTCTCAGAGCATGTAAAAGGATTTCATACCCACGCTTGCTTTAAAAATGCTCAGGTTCACTGACCAATCCCGACCCTGGAAACAGCAGGAGAGGAGACTGATGTTAGATCGAAACAGCCCTGGAAGAATACTCTAAATACACCAGGAGGAAAAACTGCATTTCCCAAGAATGAACTTTGAAGTCAAAGCAGGAAAAAGTGGCTTGAAGTGATGGATGATGTGGTATCGCTGAAATCCTAAGAAGCACCACTAAAAGGACCTAGTGGTAAGATTGAATTAGGTGAGCATAACATCCAGAAAAACTCATCTCAATGGCACGTCCAGCCACTGGAACTGCAGATTTACAAATACTGTACTGCGAGGAGCATAAATACTGTCTGTATCGGTATAATGACAGCTCATATGTCGAGGTTTTTCACATGATGTCAGGCTCACATTCCCCAAGAGTTGTCCGCTACTTCCATTCAAACAACGGTTGCAGCTGTATGCTAGCGACCAAAGCAAACACAAGGAGGTTCTTTTTGGTAGGGCTGTTCGATATAAGGATATATATCGGATGACGATATAAAAACGTCTATCGTTTCATTTTACGCTATCATTTGTTTCGTGGTGTCGCAAAATAAACTGTTTACGGCAATATTTTTTCATCATTTTGATGGTCACTGTAGTGGCTATATTGATTTCTTAAAGTTCTCTCTTTCTCTTATATTTAATATAACCACACTAAGGACGGACATGCGCCTGTTTTTATGCGTTGTGGTTAGCAACAACGACGGTATCACCATCGCGTGTCCGCTTGTTTATGTTCCACATAAACCTTTCACAATAAAGCTCAAGATCCTGTTGAGAGTTTTCAAAATAAACTGAATCACGTGAAAGAGCAGATTATTTCCGGATGAGAAGTAAAAAAGAGGTGCTAAAAAATAAACCTTAGACTCAAATGTTAGAACAGGCTTTTCCCCGCAGCACGCCGTTTAATAAATACTCACAATGAAAACGGCGGCCGTTACAACTTATGTCTAAAAATGTATAGTTTCATGCATCGGTTAAAACACTCGACTCCAGCTACTGTACATGACGCGCAGCTGGAAACACTTCCCGGAAGTCGAGCTGCCCGAGATTCACAGAATTTACAGAAAATGTTACATTTTTGTGATTTATATCGTTATTGGGACGATAGAATTCTTATATCGGGATATGAGATTTTGGTCATATCGCACAGCCCTACTGAGTGGTCTGTAGGCCACTCTTGTTTACAAGGAAAAACCTGTCCTATGGGCATGTTCTTGGAAGCCATTGTGTACCTACTTTTTAAATTCTTCATAACGTATTTTGTGGTGACGTACGGTTACATACGGTTACATGCGGTTACATGCGGTCATGTGCGTTTTGTGGCACAAGAAAGAAATGCAAATGGGGAACATCAGCAAGGCCGCAAGGCAGAAAGGCTTCTGACCAAATAATCTAAGTACTGACATGTGACACCGTTGCTAATACGGCTGCACTGGCTCCCCATTGAATTCAGAGTCCATTTTAAGATTCTGGTTCTGCCTTTTAGAGCTCTTCATGGACAAGCAACTTGACAAACAGGTCTCTACTGTGGTAAAAACTAGCTTTCATCAACTACGCCTAATCTCTAAGGCTAAACCCTACATACCACACAAAGATATGGAGAAACGCATTCATGCTTTCATTACGTCAAGACTGGACTATTGTAACTCACTCTACTTGGGTCTACAATCTTCTCTTCTGCAGCGTCTACAGCTGGTCCAGAATGCCGCAGCACGTCTCTTGACCGGCACTAGAAAGTTTGACTCTATCACCCCTGTTCTGAAAAATTTACACTGGCTTCCTATCAAATATCGAATTGATTTTAAAATTCTATTGTTTACTTATAAAATTTTAAACAATATGGCACCTGACTACTTAGCTGATCTCCTCTGTCTGTACAGCCCTCAGAGAGCACTAAGATCATCGGGCCAACTGCTCTTGGTGCAACCTAGGTCTCGGCTGAAGACCAGAGGAGACCGTGCCTTTGCCGTTGCTGCACCCAGGCTACGGAATACTCTCCCTCTTCATATTCGCGTGTCAGATTCCATTCAGTCTTTTAAATCACGTTTAAAAACGTATTTGTTTGATCTGGCATTTAAGGCGAATTAGGGTAATTTACATCTGGCTCTGTATTTAGATTATGTAATTATCTTATATTTTATATATTTGTAATTTATATTTTATTGTGATTTTATTTGTACTGCGATTTTACTGGAAAGCACTTTGGTGTACTTCGGTCTTAAAAATGTGCTATATAAATAAATTTTGATTGATTGATTGAAGCACCAGCTTACATTTTTGAACTTCTACAGCCCTATGTCCCTAGCAGGTCGCTGAGGTTATGTGATCAGGGCCTACGGCATATCAGGCTGAGAACTAAGGGAGACTGAGCTTTTGCCACCGTGGCCCCCAGACTGTGGAACTCTCTACCTCTGAGCTTAAGATCTGTGGACTCAGTAGTGTCTTGTAAAAAACAACTAAAAACTCATTTTTTTAGAATTGCATTTGGTTAACTTTATATCTGTTTCTGTTTTATGCCTTGTATTTCTGTGTGAAGCACTTTGTGATCTTTAGTCTTCAAAGGTGCTATATAAATAAAATTTGACTTTACTTTACTTTGCATAACAGTCGCTGTATACGTGAGGACGTTCATGCAAAGTTTGATTTAAATTGGTTTAGACTCGTTAAGGAAGCGAGCTAATTTTAGCTAGAAATTTTACCTAAAAATCTGAACCGATTGCAGCAGCTAGCTAGGCTGCAATCTACCCAAATTTGCTATGGAGCCACATCAGCATTAGTATTTTGCTCTTATGTGGAGTCTTATTATGTTTGGAGACAGTTGTTTGGTGGTGTTAGTGATTAGTAGTCTGCATTCTAAGCTATTTTTAGCTAGTATTGCTAACAGTTTTTGAATACCCTAAAGACATAAAGGTGTTAAAAACAATTACAAAATGCACAGAAGATTATGTATTACGCATAAAACTCCTTTTAATTTTAAATGGAGTGTTATTAATGTAGTTAACAAGGTAGGCACTGCTTGGCTCCTTTGATCCTAATGGAGGTTTTCCAGTTTATATTCGCAAATTGGCCAGACTGGATGACTTTCAGGTAGTATGGGAGCCTTTATGGATCAAGTGTGCCTTTAATGTGTTTCCTCGACTACCTGAAAAAAGGCAATAACTCTAAATTTAACAAAATCACATTTCAGCTCAGCCTTCATAAAATGTCTCTGAACATATATGTATATAAACAGGCGGGGGGGATTTTACTCCTAATCCGGGGCGACTTTAATCCTCCGAGGCCCGCGTCTACAAACTGACACATACATCAATAAAAGCTTGGTGGCTTCTTTGTCATTTTCGCACATTTCTTAGTAATATTTCCCCCTCTAAATACCTCCAGTTATGAGAATGGGCCTGAAATCATAGAGGTCCCAGAGTTGGCGTAAATCTGCGTGCCGTGGCCCGGCCTGTATGAGCAGACAGATGCGTGCTGTCAAAGGAAATACAAGCACTCATTTGAATCTATTAACTGGGCAGCAGAGCCTCGGGCTCGGCCAGGCGAGGAGAGGGGAGTTCAGATTTTTTAAAATTATTTAAAACCCCGCTGCTGGGGCCGAGTGTTGGTAAATGACAGCAAACTTTGGTCCAGGAGCCGCCATGCCAGAGTTTTATTTTATGTTTCACTCTAAAAAAAAAATCTCCTGAAGGGGAAGGCGAGGGGGTAGGGCGGATCATCAAACGGAGCAGATAGGAGCGTCTGGAGCACCTGGGTCCATCCTAATTGACTCGGAGCGTGGCGTCCCCACTTTTTAAACAAAGTGACTCTCACTTGAGCTTCATTATATGCGCACCCCATTTCCATAGGCCTCTGGGAACGGGACCCGGGCCGCTCACGTAAAATAAATGACCGCTCCATGATAAATGGTTCTATTAGCAATCCAGATTGTTAAACTGTGATATAACAGATCGGAGAGGGAGCGCGGGGGCCCATTCATTTTCCTCCCTTCTGCACCCGTACGCGGCTGTAAATAGCTTGTTTTTATGTGTAAATAACATATTAAAACTCGGCATTAGCCATGTCCTTTGATAGAGAGGAAATTGTTCTAAATAAATAACGCGGGACGGGAATATAAAGCAGGGCGGGCTGTTATGGAGCCGAGGCTCAGAGGTGGGCATGACTTAGGTGACAGGAATGCTGCAGACAGCAGTAAAGCATACGCTGCCAATAAAAGACGCCGAACAGCAGCCGTATATCCTCCACTTTTCCCAGCTTTGTTTGGAAATACACTCTCAGGTTCAAGGACCTCGGCTCATCTGCCTCCCTCTCATGCTGCATATTGACTTATCAGGAGCTGGCAACAGGAATAATAATGCATATTACCACGATAAGTAATTGCTCTGTCCCGACGCAGTGGCAGACGGTTGTGGTTTTTAGCACCGAGGCTGGATATCTGATTGGTGGAGACGGGCAGCGGGCTGGAGAATCGAAGCTTCTTGTTTATTTAAGATTAAAACACGAGGCTGATAGGGAGGAAGAGTTATGGAGAGACGTTTTATTTTAGGTAGGAAGAAGATTAAAAATGGCTACATATAAATATACAACAGTGCAGGCTTATTAAAGTTCAGCTGAAGCTGTGTTGAGGGTCAGAGGAGTTCATGCAAAGCGGGCTTATTCTGGATGAAAAATGGAGCTTCTCTTTCATTTTTCTGCAGCAAACTGCAGCTGTACCAGTAATCTTTCTCGAAGACTCAAAGTCGATTTTCTCTATTTAAGACTTTAATCTGACAGATCTTTGAACAAAAAATAATAATAATCAAAAGACACTTTAGAGCAGGGATTGTGGGATTTGGCCACTGGGCCAAATACAATCTGGCCCAGTGGGTGGCTCTAAAAAATTAAAAATGCAAAGAAATAGGACATAAATTTGTCTTTTCTCATTAACAATGAAGTATCTTGAGTTTTACAGCTTTCTTAAGACCCCATTGCTTTGAGCACCAGTGTTGATGTCATCACACAGCCACATCCATTTATACTTGCAGTTACCATTCTGTTGTACATTTACAATGACAATAATGAGCAAGTCTACTCGATTCTATTCTATTCTATTCTATTCTTATGGTGCTTTTGTGGCAACAGCAAAATGCTGGAGGTGACTAAAATCAAATTGGAGCTTGTACCAGTAGATGTGATGTCGTTTTTGTTGTAAATGTCAACAAAATAATAATGACCTCAGTCACACAGGCCTTGAGATCAATTCGCAACTATCTGGCAACCACTGGTCATGAGGGAAAAATGTTTTTTTCCTGAATCGGTTGGTGACAGGTTGCTAGCAGTCACATACTGAAATTGATTCCAAAGAGGGATACGGTGCGGCACTATTTGCTTCTGCCGGTAGTAGATTGCTACGGTTGCTATAGTTTGCACAGAAGATGTCAACTTGTCTAGAAACACTTGCCAACTGGTCTCTGAGTTGTAATGAAACTGAAAAGTGGAACACAAAATGTTCAACTTGTTATGTTTGCAAACTACAGGCTGGCACAGCATCCGCGCTAGCAATTGTAAAGAGGTTTCTGGTGCAGCAACTATTCACCTTTCCTCTTACGACTGATGGTTGACGCCAACCGCTTCAAGTGGTGATTTGTGTGGTTGGTAAAAGCTCCTAGTTGTTGTTTTTTTCACTTTAGATGAATCGCCATGTATCAGAAATGTCCTGTTTTTATACTCACAGTCCACAGTTAAAATCTGGACATATTGGAATTATAGATTATCATTGTAGTTTTATTTATGGGATAATGAACTGCCAACTAAGCTAGGTACTGTTAGCTGGGAACTCGCTGAGAACTGCAGTCTTTCATCAAATATGCTTAAAAAAAGCAGTAATGTCACAGTGGCTATGTTCATGTTTTTACTTTCAGTTTCTGGGTCTGACATGCAGTATGATCCCCAGTCTCCTGGGTGAAAGTCCAAGAGTACGTTTCCTTAAGTGCCCAGATGCCTACCCTACATGTTGAAAGAATAGGCTAAGGGTATACCCAGTGTGCAAAAATGTGTGTCCAAGTGTTGGCCATAAGAAGAAAGCGTGTGGTTTTATTAAAATATTAAAGAAGTCCACGTCCAGAAATGGAGCGCCATTCACTTGAACCCAACATGTAGTCTCATATGAACAATTAAAGCTGTATTTCTTCATCATTGTGGCAGGCCACCAAGTTCTCCATTAATAAAGAGAAGAAATGTCACCAAATCACTGGCTGTATTTACATTTCAAACGCGGCCCACTCTGCATCCACGTCAGAGCTGCTCCACCAGGCCTTTTTTTTCATCCCTTTTATACACTGGCGGTAAGAACAAGGTCTTTTAACCTCATTATCGAGAGCTTTCATCACACGTTCACTGACATCTTTAAAACATGCATCTCTTTCTGCCTCTCATGTCACTTCACGAGACATTCATCATGAAAATACCTCAGCAGGTGGTTCATGTAGTTTAAATGTGGCTCAGCTGAAGGTACTCACACAATTCATCTTCTTCTTTTCCTTATTTTCTGTCATTAATACAACGTTGGATTTAACATCACTGAAGCTTCAGAAAAGCAGATACATGTATCTAAAAGTAACCATTGTTATTTTTACTTCTGTAGTCAGCCAGTCAGAAGAAAGCAGGTTTTTAGGGAGTTGGACCCTAAAGATTCATGAGATAAAATGGCTTGTCTTATAAGATGAAGTTCAACGCCAGTATAAGCTGATTCAGTTAATAACTGCCTCTGCTGCTGTTGGAGGTTGGAAACTGTACTACTGTCGGTCGAAGACAGAGGAAGAGGAGACGGGAGAGGCATGTTAGGAGATAGTGAGAGAGAAGGAAAGGCAGGAGTGTGGAGGTGAGAGTAGAGACCCCCCAATTCGAAAAGCCAAAAGATGATTTACAATTTCATATCTAAACCTGTAGTTACACTAACTCATTCAATCTGTTTTATACAGTCTGGGTAAAATGGCTCACATTTCTATGGCCAGTGAAACCGAGATTTGAGGTAATAATTGAACATCTCTGCAAATCTCAGTTACTTTAAGCTCTAAAATAAAGTTAGCAAAGTGGAACTGTAACAAGGCTGAATAATTTTATATAAATATAATTAAAATGAAAATATTGATTGATTTTATGCATTAATGGGAAAACAACCCCCCCCCCCCCAAAAAAAAAAAAAAAAAAATCTGCCTAGTAAAAATGTCCAGCTATCACCTCACCCTAACTCACTCATCTTTGCTCATATCCAGTCTTCCTGCAGAGACCTGTACACATTAATACAGACTGAGCATAGACTGTGGTTTATGAGTTATTAGCAGATCCACATTATATTATATGACAAAAGTGAAGTGCAGTGATCCTGCTTTCATCCAACAGGATGTGACTGCAAACAGAAGTCTCATTATTAGACGTCTATAGGAACGTGAGCCTACTTCTCACATTAATTATGACCTCAGTAAATATTTTCCGGATGTCACTCAGGACCTTTCAGTTTGACCTCTGATTTGTGGTTTAAACTGGTTTAACTAATCATTATTATTAATTTCATCAAATTATCCCTGATAATCACATGAGTACAAATAAAGCCCATTTTCTGAATGGGCTTTATTAAGTCCATATAGTTGCAAAAACACTGTGAAAGGTAAGGCACAGGCAGGTTAAACACTTAATTCATTGAATTATTAAAGATTAACTGTTGGAAAATGATAGGAAACCAACTCCATTTCCTCTACGTCTCTATTCAAACAACACACTGAGTTATAATATCCAATAAAACTTGACAAAATACAAGTTGTACTAACTAGAAAATCCTTTGTGATTTGGCGAGGTGCTGACTTTTGGGCCACATTGCCAGCTTTGTCGCCTCTTTACCAGTTAATGAGTGTTTCTTTATAATGGCAGGCCACCAAGTCCTTCATGAATGAGTAAAAATGTCACTAAATCACACGTTTAATTTGCATTTCAAAGCCAGCCCATCGGCTTGCATCTTTGTCGATCTCTGAAGCTCTGTGTCGTCAGCTCCACTTTTTTTTTTTTGCCTTTATACTCTGGAGGTAAGAACAAGGTCTTTGAGCCTCATTATGCCAAGCTTTCATCACACGTTCGCTGACATCTTTAAAACATGGGTTCTCTCTTTCTGTCTGTCCCTCCCTTGTGAGACAGCATCGGTGCTACTCTTCATTTAGTTCAACAACACAAACATTCACCTGCCCCAACACCCCCTCCCCACCACCACCACCTCTCTTGTTATCCACTCATCAGCGTTTACAAATGGTGCCACGCTCCTTGACTGTAGACACTGGGCCTTGATGCCCATTAATGATGCCCATCTGAGCATTGTCTACTTAGGATTCCTATCAGACATCTACTGTAAGTCACCTCTGACTGCTGCTAGTATCTAAGGAGAGCCACGAGCATCAGCTCCCTAGTTGGCGCCTTGTCTTTGAAATGTATATTTCATCACTTGGTTTGCTCCCCTCTTTGCCCCCTGGCTGAACACTTGGGAGACCTCGGTTCACAGCGTGGCGAGGCCTGATGCCGGGCTCCAAACTCAAATTCAGTCACTGGTTTAAGGAGAAAGTTTTAAGAAGTGCCTTACCTCTGGTCTCTGAGGGTGAGGGTTTCTTTGGGAGGTCGGTGAATCCGCTACCGTCCATTTTGTCTTTCTTATCTGTGGCTCTCTGTGGTGAAGTCTCCATGGTCAAGAGCTGCAAAAGCAAGAGGAGACAAAAAGAGGTGTTAGAGCCGACCAAGTTGAGCACACTCGAAAGAAAGTGTTCATTTAGGCCAGGAAAAGGACACTCCACAAACACTCTGGAAGCACTTAAGAGTACTTAGAGGTTCCTGAAAAATACCCAAAGAGAGCCTCTTTAGGCCAAGACCTCAAAATGGAACAGCAGCTATATTAAATAAATCTTTTAAAGTAGTTTTAATACATGTCTAACAAGTTAACCTCTTTACATTGACCAACATAACCAAGTTCTGTTATGGTTCTGTTAATATCAACCTCTTTTTTTATGAAGTTTCCACCTCCAAGCAGAAATTTCACTTTAAAATCAGCATAAATCGACATATAAGATATTATTTGAAAGATAACCCATTCAAAAAACTCTGGACTCTTAATTTCTGAAGATGTTTTTTCAGCACCTTAAAGCTTTGTCAGCATTTTGGTTGGACAGTAAATGTATAATTATATGGAAAAAATTACTCTGAGGGGGGCAAGTGCACAAACGCACTGTGCAGCCAACACACTGTAACTTATGGACCTCGATCGATGACCCTGACAGGGCTGTACGCCGAAATGCGTCAGTCAAACAATACAGTTCTTTGACTTCTGACTCTTCACTGAGTCTCTTAACCCGTAGTTGGAATTAAACTGTGTTGGACTGCAAGAAGTGATCGTAATACACAAATCAAAGCTCACTATATCATCTATAGTTTCGTGAATTTGGGGAAATATCATCAAATATTTCCTTGAAGAAGAAAAAGTTGTGAATGATCTGTGAATGAAGGTGCTGCTATAAAATCTGAACATAAACCATCAGCTAGTTCCACTTGGTGATGTGATTGGCTCAAAGCCAAGCACCATTCGTTAGTCACCCACGAAGGGGTGAGATAATCTCACAGAGCACCAAGCAAACATGTCAGAGGATTTTACGATGAGCAGCAGCTCACTTCACGAGATTTTTGTCTTCTCGCAAACTCCCGCTATTCACGACTCAATCTGCTCCACTGCCACAAGGAGGGGGGGACTCGGGGGTCACCATGGGGGTCAGTTTGTGGGTTAAAGGGGTCAGAGGATAAGGAGGTGGGGGTCTTAGCTCGCATGTCATCAAAGTTTATTTGACTACTGACCTTTCCACCACTGCTATTCAGAGCTGCTGCGTGGTTTAAAAAGTTGGAACAATACAACTTTATCTTCAAAGTTGAGATGGAGATGAAGAAGACTCTTAATTCAGCTTCTATAGTGTGACTGGGATTTTCCTTTAAGGAGGAAAAAACTAAACATCTGGGAACCTGATTTCCTCCTTCTGTTTCTTTAGTAAGCCTGGCAGATCAGATTGGACTGGATCCAAAACCAGCAGAAGTAAATCTGGTGTCAAACAATGGGCACCACTGGCAACAATCCCATGCATTTAAAGATGAAAATACGGATAGAAAGCGATTTACATGACACGAAAGAGGGTCAGTGTAAATTAATTACACAGACATCTGATCATTTAAGTTGTTTATAAATTTAGAAACCTGATAAGAGTTTGCCACATGCCACCTACTCAACAAGAGCCAACACAGGTAATCAGTTAGTACTATGCTGGTATATCGTTCTAAAAAAAACATTTTTTGGTCTTTTAATATAAAACAAAGCAATATAAGTTACATTACTTTATCAGATGATGTTATGCACTAAACATCGCTAGACTGGTGAGGCTAACTGACAGTTAGCTGGCTAAATGGTATAGCTTATTAATATTAGTATATTTGCTTATTTTATTAGCAAAATCGTATCACAGTAGAAATGCTAGTTCAGGACTAGCTTGCATCAAAACCACAACAAATCTTTGGATTAATTCAGTTTTTTTTTAAAAAGGAGTCTACATATCAAGAATTGACTGAAAGTCGTGTAAAGAAACCAATGAAAAATTCTCTCAGCTTAATTATTCAGGTTCATAATGTTTTTCTGACAACTTAAAATTGTTGATTTTTTTCAGTGCTAAAATGCACTGCTAATAGGTAAATAAAAATGGTAATAAGAATAACTTTATCATTAAATGTATATACTGTAAGTTGTTTTAAGTCTTTTGCGTGTACGCTTTTTACATTGCAGTATTGCAGTATTGCATTGTAGTTCTGTTACTGTTTTGGAGCAACTGTAACCCACATAATTTCTTGAGGGATTAATAAAGTATTCTGATTCTGATTATTTCCACTAAAGTACATTTTCTGAAAACCCTAATGTTTTTACATGATAAACTGACATGTGCAGATTTGGTCCCTAATAGAGTCTTTGGTCCTGCCCCATGTATAATGTCTTCTGTATCTTTTTAATGATTTAGTGGCAGTTTCAGAAGACAGACCTCTGACCTTTTGGCTCCAACAACAATCTGGCTGTTGTAGGTTGCAGACTTTGATAAACCTTCAGTTCACTGAGTTTGTCAGTGACCAAAAGTCAATTTACTGCCTCTAGTGAAAAAGCAGGGAGTCTGACTGACAGGTGTGCCTGCTGTCTTCAGGATGAATCAGTGTAACAGGTGTGAGAGGACAGCAGTGGAGCCTCATGGGAAGCTCCTCACCACACACAAACCTCTTTTAGTTGAGGTGATAAATGAGGCACGTAATGGCAGCCTTTCACGCCTACAGCCCTCTGATGTGTCCTCGCAAATCATTATTAGTCAAGCTTAACATTTACTGTTCACACATTTAGCTGTGTAGGCCTCTCAGAAAACATTAGTCTCTAAGAGTCACAGTTCTTGGCCTAAAAAGGGGATTAATTACGTGGGAAATTGTTGTAAAGACACAAAGGCAGAAATACCAATTGCTAAACTTACAAATATGACAGTTAATTAATTTTATAATGTAAACTTCTAACATGATTCAGAATTTTCAACAATACATTTAAAAAAGGAAATAGAAATGCATAAGAGGAACTGACAGCATGGTAGTTGTAGGCTGCGCCAACCTGAGGTGTAGTTACACTTTCAGGGGCGTGCATGTCGGGTTAATCTAGATCTATGTAACACTGTAGGGTTTAAGGAGGGCTAACAATGTCCGTACAGTATAGATTCAACGCATTAGTCTGTCAGTCACCAGCTAACACCACCTAACTTGATTGGTAAAACAAATATACCTGCTAATTAATTGTGAGCATCAGACTAATAACTTATTCAAATTTCACTTAATAAAACCTGAACTGAACTTTTTTCCCTGCGCAGTTCCAAAGATACAATTAGTTTGTTTCATAGTGACACAAGTTGCAAAAGTGACCATATTAGGAAAAAAGGGACATTATCGGCTAATGCTTGCTAGCTTTGTTAGCTAATTGGTGTTGAATGACAAATTAATAAAATACCAAAATTTCACTCACTAAACTTTAACCAAAATCCTTTTTTCCATTCAATTTTTATATCAGGTCTATCTCTTGCTAGCTTAGTAGTATCAGTAAATGCAAAAGTGGCCATATTTGGATGACATGATGGAGTCATCAGGTGATGCTGGCTATTTATTGGCTAAGAAGTGCTGAAGAACTGCCAAAGCACTAATTTTCTTGATAAAAGATGGGCTTGCACCCTACCATTTTTTCTCTTTAGCTCTAAAGACATACGATTAACTTGACTTGCTTTACTAGCTAATAACTTATAGCTAGTAAAGTTAGCTAATAATGTTATCTAGCACGATTTCTGTTGTGTAGCTGGAGGTCACATATGTTTTTTTAATTCCTCAAAAAGTCTACAGAGTAAACTATGGTGAAAATTAAATGGCGAGCATGGCAGTGAGCAAAAGCATCAGTGAATTTACTCGTGGGAGTATCTAACAACCACGTTAGCAAGTCAACAGTTCAGTCAGTGGGGTAATTAAGCGTGGCCTCCCACTGTTGTCTGTCGGTCCTTTCAAAAACCTCACAATGATTCATTTGAGTGGAAAAGCCCAGAAAGAGAGCCCTGCAATGGGGTTATTTAACGGAACAACAGCTTCAGAGCGTCCCTCCCCCGATTTCTGCAGAGTCATTGTGAGGAAATCAGCGGCTGTTTATCCTGCCAAGTCATCCTTTTCCCTTCACTTTAAATCACAAACACAGCAGTTTGTTTAACTAACACATCTGACTTTAATTTTTATGGCTTTCCTGGTCGCAAACGTACAGTTTTTAACTGTGCAATCATGCACAGTCTGCACAACCTGTGTTTTTTTTTCTTTCTGTGCTTGCCTCCGCTCTGAAATTTCAAAGCAAGTCACCTGAGAGAAACACCTTTGCCACTGTGTAAATTAACTAACAGCCGCTGACACACAGGATATATCTTCCTCCTGTGGAGGGCCACGACTTCTAGAAATCAAAGGGCCTGCGGTGGAAGGGTATTCCCTGCGTCCGGGAAACAAATGCCTCTCCTTTCTAGGTGTACTCGAGTACAGTTTGGCTCATCAGCCGGCGTCTGCCTGAATTATTAGAGCAGCTCTTGTCAGGCAAACAAATGACTCTGTCTCGACTCAAAAGGTCACAGCGCAGTGGAGTAAAATCACAGAGCACGCAGTCAATTCCTCGGAGCGGTACCCCCTTTTCCAAGGGCCACTTGCTGGAATTTATGGCTGGGGCCTACACCTATTCTCCCTTGAATAATAGCTATCCCGTAAAAGAAGCCGGGGTCGGTGGCAAGTCTAAAATAAAATAAATAGAAGGGGTGGTTGTTTACTGTGTGAAAGCACAAACAGAGGCTAACGGTGACATGTGGATTTATACTGAGGAAACGTCCCCCGCGAGGCCTCCATTTGTCCCTCAGCTGATGGTAAACAGACTCGGACCATCAGCCAGGCTGGATGTTTCTCCGTGAGATTCCCCTCAGAGGAGGATGTTCAATATCCTGTGGCTGATCTCCTCCTGCCCTCGCCAACAGCAAACAGATGTGGCGGCCGAGTTCAGAGGAGAAAGCGGCACGGCGGGATGAATGGATGCCTCCCACCTGAGTGCCATGGCATGCCCTGACCTCACTTTTATGTTGTTTTTGAGGCGGCTCAGAGCTTTCTGCGAGGCTCGTAGGAATTCAGAGCACTCATGTTATTTCAAAGCTGGAAATAAAACCCACATTTTACCTGAAAGAAAATGTTTTAAATAGGTACGAAAAAAATCATATATGTATACCAAGAAGGACATGTTTCATACACTACAACCAGGAGTTTGGACCAGCCGCCTGTGCCACATGGTGATATGAGCACTGAAAGTTTAACAAAAACGCTCTCTCTGAAGTTTCTGCTCAGCGTTACTGCAGTGAAATTGGTTTGGTTTTAGTTTCTTTATAGAGCCTAAATGTGTTTGTCATCCATTAAACCATTAAATTTAAAATATTTCCATTTCCTGTACTACTGTTGAAAAATGCTGGAAATGTAATTAAAAAGCATCAAATTTGAACCCATCACTACGAGGGCCTGTACCTGGGAAACTGTTTTAAGTAAAGCTACCAATTAAAATATCAAAATAAAACTTTAGAGACATTTAACCAGAATTTTTAAACTCATTTACCAAGAAGTCCCCATGTTTTGTTACCTTTTTCATTTTTTGTGGCATTTTTATTAAAAGGCTTATTTATTATAAATAAATACAAACTGCCATTTCATTATTTACATCATAATAATGTTTTATTACAATTTGATACAAATTTAAATATTTATAGATTTTCTAATTCTAACAGTTTATCTTAACTAAACCATAATTTAGTTTTACTTATAACACAAGAATATTATAGAACACAAGTTTGAAATTTTTCTTTTAATCTTACTCAAAATTGTATTTTAATATACTATATTTTTAATAAATAAAAATGTATGAATTATTTTTAATCTGTGTTTTTTGACAGTAGAGCTTTGTGATACCTGACTGGTGTTTTGTATTCTCCTTACCTGTTCTGTTTGAAATTATTTATTATTTATTTTTAGTCTTCTAAATCTCCTCAATAATTCAAAAATAACAAAACTCACCCAGTCATCTCAGACACAGAAGTGAAAATGAAACACATAAACAGGGTTAATGTGTTATTTACTTTATCAATTAGATGATTAATCAGGAAGATATTTCTTTCAGCTTGTACTGTGTGAGAATTTGAAGTTTCAGTTTTATTGTTATTGAATGTATTTGGGTTCATTTCGATAAAGAAGCAGAGCTTAGATGTTCTCACTTCTTTCCCTACGTTTAATTGATTAATCTGGATTTTAAAGGGTCAGACACTTCCAGCTGACATTAACTGAAATTTTAATTTTTAATTGTAATACCAAAAACATTAAACATCAAAGTTGAAAAACAAATGCTCAAATATCCTGTTTGATAGTTTTGGTTCTAATTCAAGTGTCTGTAACGCAGCTGTCTCCAAAGCAGGGATTATCTATCAGCTCTGCCTTACAGTGGATCTATTCTGCTCATTTGCAGAATAGATCCACTGAATAGCTTTGCATGATTCACAGCTTAAAATAATACTGCTGTGTCCCTAATGTTTTGGTAAATTACTGGATCAAGTCACAGTTTACTTGAGTCCTGCACGTGTTTCAGGTTTGATTCCTGACACTTAATCCCGTTACCGTGAGTAAAACACCTAAAGTGTCTCCCTTCTCCTTCTTCTCTGCCTCTTTTTTATTAGGTTACACTCTGAAGGACCGCCTGAGTGTGCCGATGGCGTCGAGTCCACGCTGACCGATCGCTTTGATCCCTGACCCCCAGCCAAATGGTCCGTCTACAGCCCGGCCTCTTGCTGTTTTACAGCCTCACTTTGGACCGCAGACTTCCTCCTCGCTGCCCGGGTGGATCTACAGTAAATCCTAAACTTTGGTGATTCTGGAACAGGTCTAGTATTTTCCATAGTGACACACAATTGCTGCACAGCTCAATAAATAACTAATATAACAGTTACATTATCTACACCAAACACAGATTTGGTTGGATATATCATGGATATTACAGCAGTACAGATTTACATCAAACTAAAGGCCTCATAGACTGAATGATGAATCATAATTTCTTTGTTGACTAGAGTCTGAATAAGTCTGTTTTTGCTGTTTTGAATGAGCAGTTATTTATTTTAATTACATTTTTACTCATTGAGCTCCTTTATTTGATTTTTTACTTCATGTTTTATTTAACTGAGCTCCTTTCTTTTGAGTAGTTTTTACATCATTCACCTTTTTTTTGCTTATCTTATCTTATAAGCTGAGCGAGTGTCTGTGCATCTGCAAGCTGCTTTGCAACCCACACCCATCCCCACCTCATCCTCAAATGCTCTTTCTGACTATTTGTCCATATACGGACATGTTGATTTTGACAACCCAACCAACCAAATAAATAAATACTACTGATGGAAACAGCACCCTTATTTTGACTCCAGATGTTGTTACTGAACTCTTTTAAACTGCATTCTTACATTTTCATTCTTAGAGTTAGTGTTAGAAGTAGTAACTGTTCAATACTGTGACATTATAGTGAGGAAACTGCTGTGTGACCAGAGCAACCTGCAATAGAGCTGGAGGACAGGATGTTAAAAAGGATCCAGTGAACTTCAGACAAGAACTCGTTTTGTGTGTGGATGCTTCTCACTTCATAAAGATGTTTTTTATTAAATAAAAAAAAAGTGGAAGTGTAAATCCAATCAGATTAAATAAATTCAGTGTGTTTTTCCCAAAAAGGAGAAAAGTCTTCACAGTTGAATTATTTAAGTGTTATGAAGGCAACTTTTGACCCACATGAACTTTCAGGTTTATGTCCACAAAGATCACAGCAGGAAAAGGTTATTCATGTACATAAGTTTCTCTTTTGCTGCATCTTTAAAAGGCACAGATTACCTGTTAGCAGTGGTCATGGCAGGCTTAAGGTAAACTCAGACGACGACGCTGATGATGATGATGGTTTCCCTGTCAGCTTCTCTCTCCTTACGCTTGGTTTAACTTTTGTTGGTCAGGTTTACTTTCACTAACAGTAACATAACATGTTTTTGACAACTTGATTATTCTTATTTGACTTTTCTAGTGTCTAACTTCTGCACTCTGTGTGTGAGGAGGTGTCCTCACAGTGACAGGAGAAAGTAACGCACTGCAGCTTAAGAAAACACCAGAACATCAGAACATCAGAAAAGTGCAGCAAACCTAACAAAACACAACACAACCGTTTTTGGGGAGACAATAAGCTGACGGACCAGCTGTGGAAGTGACAAGCTAACAGTAAACGGCTACAACACTGATGAATCTTCTGCTCCTCATAAGTTTCCTTATGTTTCCTTGTTTCCTAATACAGTAAATTCAGATTCAGTAGATTCTTATTATTTTATGTATTTGTTAGGAAAGCTGTTTTAAGTCAAGCCTGATGTGATAACACACATAAGAAGTGTCCTTCCCACAGCAAGAATTAAAGCTTAGTCATATGGTAAATGGTAAATGAACTGGTTCTCACATAGCGCTTTTCTACTCAATATACTGAAAAGCACCTGAATCCAAAGTATCGGTATTAAAGAATAACTAGAAGTAGTTGGGTGAATGCCTCTTTAATCGGCTCCTGCTGAACCAATGAGCTGTTGAGTTTATATGCCAGGTAAAGGTGCACATCACTGCCATCCTACAAGCTGAATGACAACATTTGCAAACTTTAAGACCTTTAAAATGGTGTTGACTGCACAGTTTGGAGTTTGATGTGGTAGCGGTGCAAAGTGCTGCATGGTTAGTGCTCTCCCCAAAGAGTTTCAATCGACACCTCCTTCTGATGCTTTTGCTGCATAGTAGACATGATTAGTAAATAGGAAAGTTCATCAGTTTCTATCTATTCAGAGCTAATGGGCCTTTAGTGAATGTGGACCAGGCATCATCCTGAGAGGAGTTTTTTGGTCGCTTGGTCAGAGCAGAGCTGATACCTGCAGAGCCTCCTGGGAGATGAAGTCTATCCCCGACCCCTCACAGATTCCTGTCTCAGAGTTTTGGGCGTGTCCGGGGGGGTCGGCAATCACGTACAAATGCTACTGAGGGGTGACTGATTGCTAAAGAATCCCAGAAGCCCTGTGGGGACGCCATGTGTTAAAGAAGTTGGAGAAGTATTTAAAAGAAAGTGTTTTTTTCTGTCAGCTGATGTAGTTTGGCAGCTTTTCAGAGCTCGTTTTAAGGCGAGGAAGGATGCAGCGTTTCCTTAACGTGTCAGCGCGTCATGGCGGGTGTCTATCCGCGCAGCGAGGAGCATCCTTCACATCCGCCCTTCAGATCAGCTCGCTGTCCCTGCAGGAGTTAATTAAAAGAAGCATCAAAGCTGATCCTGAAAAGCAAAGAGGAGGAACTACAGGCCCCCGGCGGACCACGGCGACCTTTGATTTCTGCCGGTCCTCCGAGTGTTTTTCTACATGTGCGTGCTGTCAACACGTTCTGTGACGGCTGCGTTTCCTCTGTTGGAGGAAGTTTTCTCGTGTCGTGGAGGAGCAGCGGGGCGAGCTTCAGAGTCAATGTTTGTAGATCTGAAAGCGACTGAGAGACTCTTTATTCCTGCAGCTTGTCCCCACGAGCGGCTGAATAATCCTCCCCTCGTTTGACCCGCTGGGGCCGGCAAGGAAAGCAAACAGCCACTTAAAACCAGCAGAGAGAGTGAGCAGAGGAGGGTCAACTAAAACCTGAGCACAGTTTACCTTTCGAGGGTTAACTGTTGCCTGAGACAAGTTCTCAGAGACTGAAAAGATGTTTCATTTTCTCTGAACAGCGATCTAAAACCCAAACATTGTCCGTTTCTGGTTATTGAAAACATGAGCGAAGCTGATCACATCCAAAACAAGTTCTTCTCTGCAACGAAAACAAACGAAAAACCAAAGGTTTGAATTGTTCATCAGACTGTTTAATCAGCGTCCTCCAAAGTCCTTGCAGCCTAAAAACCACCAAACAGCTCCGAAAGGAAAAACTGAAAGGAAGCTCTGTCCACGGATTCTTCATCATTCTGGCTTTAAATGTTTAATGTGACTGATGAATCAAGATAACTAAGTGGACATATTCATGGGGAAAGGCTACCATAAACTTAAAGGGACAAGAAAAGCAGGTAAAGCTGTTTATTGATGAGTCAGGGAGTGATTTTCAGGGAAAAATGACACACAAATCTGTACAATCTCAGAAGGTTTTAGGGACTTTGGGGGCAAAGAAAGGCTGTTCAAATGCTTTAAGTAAATTTGCAGATAAATTAGGGGTAGAAATGATTATTAGGTCAGAAAGAAGGTGCAGGTTAATTAGAGTTTCTAAGGCCTGTGACGTGGACGTTTCTCTTCTCTCGGTTTCTTTTTCGGTCTTTTGAAATCTGCTCTCAGGAGTCCTTTTGTTTTTCTCTAAAGCACAGAGAAATAAATCTCCGACTGCGCAAAAACATGCTGTATCTGAACGTTGTGGACGTGTCGGTGAAGCTGCTGGAATCTGTTTAATGATTTCTGTTTTCAGGGGAAAATGACACAAAAAAGCCTGAACATGTGCCGCTTTCATGCAGCAGAAATGACAGAGCAGGTCTTTTAGCAAAAATATGTGAAACAGAAGCCGACCGCTTTCAGTTAATAAACAGATTTCAGCTTCAGCGACAGATCCAGATGTTTAGAACAGCTGAGAATCAGAGCGGTTCCTTTTCAGCCCGAACTGCTTCAGTCCTTCAACATGAAGTCAAAGCACCAAAGAAAATCAGCGGACGGAGCTTCACGTCAGCTTAAATTAATAAAGATGGGAAAATCTTTGAGTTCCTCTGCGGTTTTTAGGTTTTATACGACTTTATTTATTTTCCCTTAAACTCCTGAAGTGTTTCAATTGGACTGAAACCCAAAAGGAGACAGAGAGAGGCAGGAGGAGAAGCAGGCTTTATCTTCACCTTCAGCCCCTCGTTAAATCCTACAAAAAAAACAATCATTGCATCGCTGATTTATCTGCACTTTCAACATTTTAATCTCAGTTAATTCACATCACACTGATTTTATTTTTCCAACACACTCCTAAAACAATCCTGCTCAGATTGCTCTCATTTAGGAAGAAGGAAAGCAGCAAATATTATCCTGGAACAAAACAACAACTCCCGACTCATCAGTGAACGGCTTTAGCGACACATCTGGATGTTGTTCTCACTTTAAAGCGTGACCTTTGATTCAGGTGGGAAACATCTGCAGCAGCTGAGAATCGGAGCGTTTTGAAGACGTCTGCTAACCGGTGCAAATATTCGCTCAAAATAACAAAAAGTTTCAAGCTCAAATCATACAGGATGCAAAGATGGAAGATTTGCTTCTTTTCTCAAAAGAGAAAGAACTTTTTTTTCTGTGTCTGAAACAAGCAGGAGCTGTAAATCTGTGTGTTTAGTTTGGTGTTCAGACAATTAAAAAAGCCTCTTTTCAGGCATTTTTCACTTTTAAACACTCAAATGTGTTTTTTTCAGCTCTCGGGGCTCCCTCTTTCCTAGGACAGAGGTCAGGTTGTCCACAGTGTGTTTTTTTCTGTGCTAAACGGTGAATCTGCTTCTCTCCCTCCAATTCCCTCCTCTGCTTTTCATCCCACTGAAACCCACCAGGAGCGATGCCCCGGGGCCACACGGCGTAATTGCTGCGGACTTGTTGTTTTGTGGGATAAGAGACTTTTGAGTCCTCACAGCGGGGCGTTTCTCTCCCCCCCTCTCTCGCTCGCCTCAATCTTTTTCTCCCCCCCCTCCTCCTTCCCGAATCCCTCGTTTTCCCCCAGTTTTCTCTTTCACTTCTTCCAGCCTCAGTCAGGATGAAAGTGGACGTTCCCGTCCGCCGTCGCCCATGCCCATGTCATCCTGAATAAAGGGGGGCCCCCCATTATTTTCTCCCATCTCTGCACCCCTTCCTGCTCCTCCTCCTCCTCCTCCCTGACTGCTGGAACTCTTCATCCTGCACAATGGAAATGCACTAAAACTTTTTTTTCTGATGCAAATTAATGCAACCGGCCTTTCAGGATTCAAATAAAAAAAAAATCTGCTGTGGACTGGAGCTGAGGGAGGAAAGGAGGTGTCAGTGCGCCTCATGTTTGTCTGAGGCCTTCAGGAAGCCTCCATCAGAACATCTTTTAAATTCATCTGATTTTGAGGCTGTAAAAAGTGACAGTAATGTAAAGGAAAAGCTCGGAGAGCATCTTAAATATCAGGTTGCACATTCCTGGAATTCCTGCTTCCTTGCAAACCTTCAAGCATCACCTGGAATAAAAGCTCCCAAAGTGTCTTCTTCTCCCGTTTCTCACCTCCTCTTGTGCCAGAAAACGATCAAGTATTAAAATCAGATGATTTTTTTAAAGCAAAAAAATACTCTGAAATTAATTTTAAAAAATATAACTGATAGAAAATAAAGCAAGTGTGATATTTAAACTCAATTATTTAAACTGATTTAAAAGTTGCAGACTGCGCTCTGCTCGGAGTTTCTAATGTTTCCGTAAGCACATGGCCGACCAGCGGAGACTCACCCGAGCTTCTCCTCCTTCTCCTCAGTCTTCTGCTCTCTCCTTCTGTCCTTCCACTCAAACTTTTCCTCTCATCTAAGACCCACAAAGCTTGAAATCCATGTGCAGTGCACGCAGACACGCGGAGGAGTGCGCGCCTCGGGTGGAAAAGTATCCGCAGAAAGATGTCCGAGCGCACACCCTGAGTGGGACTCGGAGCAGCAGAGGAAGACTCCGATCAGCTCTCCACGCCAAAGTTTGGAAGAGAGGAGGAACTTTTTTTCCTGTCCGGGGATGCTGCGGAGCGTCACTCTGGATGGCTTCACAGCCCTCCCCTCTCTCTCCTCTCTCTCTCCTCCCTCTCTCTCTCTCTCTCTGATGGGACGGACAGACCTCCTCTTCATCACCTCAGAGGAGAGTGACTCTGACTCCGCGCACACAGCAAACCTCAGAACTTCCCAATAACTCAGACTGAAACAGAGAGATTCAGGTTACCTCAGAGGCATTACCGGCTCACTTTACCCCGTCAGTTCATCAGTTTGATGTTTAATATTAGTGCAAAACTCTCTCTCTCTCTCTCTGTGTGTGTGTGTGTGTGTGTGTGTGTGTGTGTGTGTGTGTGTGTGTGTGTTTGCAGGTGTCCTATTTAAAGCCACTCGGCGCAAAAAAAGAAAAAGAAAAGAAAAGCGCCACATGACAGCGCGTCTCAGCACAATTGAGGTTTGCGAACACGATCTCAGTTTTTAAAGGTGAATATTTCAAACACACTCCGAGTGTTTCTGTGAAAACAGCGTGGAAGGATAAAAAAAAACTGCCTGTGTTAATTTAACTGTGTGTGTGTGTGTGTGTGTTCTGTCTTCAAAGCTGGACTCAGGCTCCTGACTGAGAGTTTTACTTAAACTTAGTTTTCCTCTGAAGGTGCAGTAAGCGGAAGGAGAACACGCACAGGTGCATTTCAGAGTGATACTGACACCTGGCGGTGGCTGCTTGCCACTGCACGACGAGTGTAGCTCATAACAGACGCACGAACATGAAGACAGTAAAATGCAGTGAATAAATAAACAAAATAAATGAAATGACTTTCTCTTTGTTAGACACATAATTATAGAAGAATAGAATAGAATAGAATTGCCCTTTATTGTCAATGTATATGTGCTCCGTGCCAAATGTAAAGGAGTAGAAAAAAAATTAAACATCGATGAAATAAATAACCTTCTCATATCAAAGACACACAGATATTAAATAATTATGAATTAATGTATTGATTAATAATTAATTAATTAATTAATTAATCAATTGAAATGCCTTTCTGATTAAAAGACACCGAAATATTAAATAAAACTATTGTATTATCATATAGTTAAAGTTAAATCACTTTGACTTTAATCTTAGGCTTAACAGTAACAACAAATCTATGTTGTACATATATTAATAATGATGACAACAGTGGTTTATTATTGTGTAATCATGTTAACAGTGAATTCATATTTTTATTTTTGTATTTAGTACTTTATTGATAATGACTATTATAATTATTATGTACTATTTTTATTATACATTTAATTTTATTGCTACTCTTAGTAGTAGTAGTAGTAGTATTGTTATCCAGCAGAGGCTCTAATTGTTTTATGTGTACACTTTTTATTTTGTTTAATAATAATTATTACTATTTTTAAAGATGTACTGTGTTTTATAATCACACAGTTTGATTTGTTAAACATTATTGCTATTCTGTATTTTGTATATGAATAACAGCAACAATAATAGTATTTTAGTTTATAATGCAATCATAATGCAAATTTGTATTTTCTTTTAAGATTTTAATAGTATTGAGTATTATTAGAGTACACATTCAATTATTCTTACATGTTTTACACCATTTTAATAGAAAAAAAAATAAAGTTAGGAGTAATGCAGGCAGTTTTGGATTACATGGAGATTTCTGCAAAGACAGAAAAAAAGAAGAAAAAAATTAAAGTGTATTAATTAATCTTATAAATGACTGACACACAGCAAACAGGAAGTAAAGCAGAGGCGCTGAGGTATCTGACCTTAAACAGACAAGTATGAACCCCACGTGTCCTTCAACATGATTGTTCTTCATGGACACTCATTTTATCTTTACAAAATGCTGTGACCAACACTTGTGTTGTGACAGCGCCCCCCAGTGGATAAACTGTGTGACTACAACAAACTCAAGGTGAATATATGGTGTTTCTGTCCTTCAGCTTATTGTTCATTGATGATAAAAGGCTAAAGCGAGTATTTCCGTACACCAAATGTGGTAAATGTGATTATGCATGACTTTGGGCGACTCTTGTCCACATACAGACATTTGATCAGACTCAGACTCAACATTATTGTCATTCAGCGATTGACATGATATGAACTAATCACAATTCTTTAGCTCTCGTTATTGCAGCTTATCACCGAACTAAAGTAAAAACAGAATAAATATCTGTACATCTTACAACACTAAGTACTAAATATGTTAAATAAAAATGAATCTAAATCTGCTGCCTGAAATCAGATCAAATCAGAAATATATTTTTACATATTGTAAATAAAGTCATGTTTCTAATCATTTTAAATACATTTCAGTTATTTAGTGAATGAAAAAATTGAAGAAATAAAAGTGACTGAAAATTTTATCAGTTATAATTGATAATAAATTAAAATGTCTGAATCTATCTACGTCTACCTATTTATGTTTCGTGTAGATAAATCTGTATTTTAGTAGGCAAACAGTAAGTGCATTAATAGAGAAATTAAAAGAGAAAATACAATTGTATCAAATAAAAAATATACATTTATAATACATTATAATTTCATCCATTTAAAAATATTATTTATGTTGAATTTCATGTTTTTTTCTTTTAAATGCATTTATTTTTTATTTATGGCAGTCCATGTCTTCTGTATGTATATATGGAAGATAAAAACTCTTCCACTGAGGAATCTCCTGAGCTTGACTGATTACAGCTCCACAGATGAGCCTCCGCAGTCCTCCAGATGCTTCCTGGGAAATGAAACATCCATCAGCTGTTGTACTCGGATTACTCTGCAGCCAGGTGTGAGGACCTGACAAAAAGCAGAGAAAGCAGAGATGTTTTTGTATTTCATCAAATTATCTCCACCTGCTGGTGAGTGTTGAGAACTTCAGTTTTATAAGAACCACACAGTTCTGCAGTTACTTGTTTACTACTGCTAGCTTTAATAATAATAATATTAATAATAATACATATTACTGTAAATAATAAATTATGATGGGTTAAACATGTGGTGTCACCTCCTGGCAGAAAATTGGACCATCTGCAGTCTGATCCTCGACTGCATCTTTGCGGCCAAATTAAATGAAAATAAAGCAGCTCAGTTCTATCGTGACGGTTAAAAAAAAAGGATGTATCACTGGTATCACTTCCATATGGAGATAATCCTGCCTCACAGCAAAAATAATATTGAATATCTTTTCTTGTTTAAAGTAGAGCGTGAGAAATCTGTCTCCCATCTCCACACCTGATCCTGATGACTTCCACAGACGTTCCTGTGCTCGTCCCCAGAGCAGGAAGAAATCTGACTTTTCAGGGTTTAAAGTGAAGTGCGTCATAGTGGATGGAGGAGGCAAAGTTCACAGCTTTAGTCCATCAGCCTCTGAATATGTAACTGTTCACTGGAGATGTGTCGATCATCTCTGCTCTTTACTGGCTGTAAGTGTAAAAACAGGTCTAGACAGGTTTGGACATTTATACTGAAGGGGCTCTCCCAAAGTGTTCAGATATATGAACATACAACATTTGGCGATAGGAAACATTAAAAAAACTAAATGAGATGAAAAACTTTCAAAATGTTTGGTTGGTTATTAAAACTTCTTCATCAAATACAGTTTACAAAACAATACCAAATATATCATGAGCACATTTTCTTTTTAATCTGCTTTTTGTTAAAATGTACAAGAATCATTCACATCAAAAACACTGGAAACATACTTAACTGAAGAGACTTAACAGTAAGATTTAAACACATTTTGGGGTAAATGGTAAAAAAAAGATTGCTTTTTGACTAAAAAGTGTTAATGTGTAAAAATGTATAACAAGTAAACATGATAAACCCAGCATGTTTATTTCCCCAAGGGCCCTACATCAGACCTTGCATAATTATGAGATTTTTATCTGTTATGATTTATGATTTAAACTTACAAGTGGCTCACATTTGTCATTTCACCATCAAGACACTAGTTGGCGCTGGTGTTCCTCTGTTCAAGTTGATTCAGCGTCTTCTGGTCATTTGAAAAATGGCAGTAGAAGAAAATAGAAATGTGTGTCAGGAAACAATCATACGGAACAGGCCAATCACAGACACTGCAGGCAAGAGCGACCTCATGTGCGGCTACATTTGTAGCGAGGTGTCTGTCAGGTACAGAGTACAGTCTGAGAAGATGTCAGTGTCCCAGAAACAATTTGCTGGTTACAGCTCATGTTCAGAAATACTTACAAAGCTTCACTGTATGTTCAACGCCTTAAACACTAAATAACTTTTCACACTGTTATCTTAAACTCAGCCAACTACTTTACTGTACTGTTCGTTTTACTCACAAAGAGTATTAGTGCACACAGCAGGGCTAACTCCCTGTGTAACAATGTACCTGCTTTTTCATTGTTCATGATCATAGTGAGACTGTTGACATTGTTATCCTTATTTCATGAGGATAGTGTTGTGTGGTCAGTGCTTAGTTTTCCATATCCTTCCTACTGACACTCACTCTGTTCTACTGTTGCTTTTTCTTACTCTCTTGTTCAGTCTGATGTCTCCTTCAAGCCTCGATATTAAATTTACTTTCTGGCCTAATTCAATTCAATTTTATTCAGTTTTATTCATGTAGCACCAAATCACAACAACAGTCGCCTCAATGCACTTTATATTTAAGGTAGACCCTACAATAATACATACAGAGAAAAACCCATCAATCTTATGACCCACTATGAGCAAGCACTTTGGCGACAGTGGGAAGGAAAAACTCCCTTTTAACAGGAAGAAACCTCCGGCAGAACCAGGCTCAGGGAGGGGCGGCCATCTGCTACGACCGGTTGGGTTTAGAGTTCCCTACTGGAAAACTGAACTGGAACTTTCACTGGGAGATGTCATGCTGGTCATATTCCTGACCAAGTCACCCAGTAGATCGTAGATAGAGTTAAGTCTCAAATAGGGTTTAATATTTTTCCCAAAACTTGGACATTTTAAATCCAGGCATCTGAAGCCACTTTTTCTGGGAATCCCAGGCATTTAAATCAGCACTAAATACAACATGTGAAGAAAAAGTATGCATACATTCATCCATATTCTTAGTTTAACAAACGCAGTGTCATTATCATTAGTATGAATATAAGATACATTCACAACCAGCCATGAAATATATTTTGATGTTCTCACTCTGAGAGTCACACTTCTCATTTTTTGTAATTACATTTTTTTAATGTATTGCACCAAAGTTATTTTGTTTGTTTCCTGTTTTTCATCATTAAATTGGATTTTCCCAGGATTAAACCCTGGTCTCAAATTACATATTGTAGTTTCTATAACTGTTTATTTATTATTTTTTTCAGGCTAGTTAACCAATACTAAACCTTTACTCTAATGGACTGGGATTTCTCTCTGGATCGTCCTTCCAATTGTCCAATGCAGATTTTCCATCTGGGTTTTCTCCCATAGTCGTTAGTTTTTCCAAGTCATTTACAAGGCAGTAAAGCTATGTACTCATAGCTGCAGACTTTTTCTGTTGGCATCAGGGCATGTCCAATCACAGATGGGCTTGACATACCATGCATCACAGGTCTTATTCTCCTCTGATATCTTGTGGTTTGTGGTACCCAGTTTAGCATCTACCACCGAATGGAGAATCCCATATCTGGGCCACACGGGTCTTCATGGCAAAGAAGACAGTTCACAGCCAATGTTTCTCGCTAGTGGTAGGCACGCACACTGTATGCATCCCACAGTCTCCTGGTACATCTGTGAAAGCAGCACTGATGCCAAAGGATATTTGCAGGTGTAGGAGCAATATGGATTGATGGATTGTGTTGTCATCTGGATTTCTTCGACTGTGCTCAAACAAATCAAAATGCAACCACGAAGGTCCTGAACTGTTAAACATTTGACTTCCAAACTAAAAAATCTCCTCAGTTTGGTAAACAGGGTTGTATTTATAACAGTAAAAATCTCTTGAGTTACCTTGACGTATTTACTCATCATCTCATCCGAATCTAAGCACTGTCATACCTGTTTGTGACTAAACAGTTCAAGGAAGTCAGGTCTTATTTTCAGTGTACACCTCTCTGATTTTAGCTGAGACTCGTCTGCTTCAGCCTTCAGTAAGTCTGTCCCAGAGAAACACATGTTAGGTAGCCCTTTGACCTTTAATATCCGCCAAGTTTATTTGCTAGTTCGCCCCTCCTCCCTGACTCGCCTGCTCTGATGCGTATTAAATCAGATATGTTGTGTTGACTGGAGGAGCACCACTGCCCCCCCGCCTCCTCATACTTAACCCCGGGTGACCTCAGGTTTTCCTAAGTAAATTGATTTAGACCCCAGTCTCTGCTGTGTTTGCTATGACTGACCAGGCGACTCCATTGACCTTAATACGGGGGGCGAGCAGATTAATATGCAGCCCCCAGCTCAGCCTCGTTTCTTCAGTGTTGTTTCACATGGGTGGGGTGACGACATCAGTGTCAAGAAAACAGGAAGGGCCCACGTGAGAAAGAGGGTGAATGATTGAGAAATCGCTCTGTCAGATAACAAGGTCTTCACAGTAACCCCCTTAACATCCTGATGGTTAGCAGAGACTGTTTACCCCAACGGCATTTTTATTCGGCAGGCTAGCATAGCAGCATATTTGTATTAGCACTGAACACAAACTACAGCTGAGGCCCACTTTGTACCAGAATACCTAAAGTACTGTACTTTGGTTTGAGGATAACAACAACAATAAGTCTTGTTAGTTAAAATCTAATATTGTTGCTTTCTTTTGACATGAATCAATACATTTGGATAGTTTTCTGAAACTTAACCAAATACTTTAACTTTACCTAAGAGTTTAGAACATCAGTGTTTCTTTAAGTTGCAGTTTAGGCCTCAAATTTCAAATACTTCTTGCTGGAATATAACGAGCCATTCTCAAGAACTCGTTTATAACTGGATATGCTAAGAGAGTCCTGCTTTCAATGTTGCAAACAATACTGAATATTGATGGCATTCAGGCCCTCAAGTGTAAAAAAGGAGAAAGAAAACAGACCTGATTATATGAAAATCATTTTGTTACCTCAGGAACACTTCTGAAAACCATCAACAGTGAATGCAGCTCATTCCCACATAGCAAAATTGGTATGGCCCGGATCTGGCCCACACAATGTGCTTACACATGGCCCACATACCGCAAAGAATGACGGCCCTTTGGGGACCCAGATCTGGTTTGCCAGAGGTGGCCCACACATGGGCCAGCACAAGGCCAGTTGCAGACACACTGGTGGTCCTGTGCTGAAACTGTTCTGGCCCAGAACAGTTTCAGCTCTGGCCCCAGATGTCAGCCTAATGTGTACCTTAATTGAGCCATGTAATAACAATATGTGCATAATAATGCAAAGGTAACATGACGAAACTCTGTTCAGACAGTGAATGGACTGATTCTTATGTAACATTTTTCACTGGGCCACATAAACCAAACCACAATCGAGCCAGATGTGGCATGCCATCACATAGACAGTGCCATCTATGCCATGTTTGGCCCATATCTGGATGACATACATCTTATCATGCCAGAAGTCAGCCAGCAGTGCCGGCTTGATACCAGATCCGGGCCAGAGCAGCTTGCTATGTGGGTTGCTGCATCCACAAAGCAAGTTCAAACTCTACCACAGAAAGAAAAATAGAAACAACATCTAGAAATGCCACTATTTCCCTTTTCTGAATTAAGATGATCTGAGACTGAAGACAACTGTCCTGACATCGTGTTTAGAAAACAGGGACACTGCATGGACACCATGCATTGTCCCCGCGTGGTGATCCAGAGTCTGTTTGATGGTTTTGATTCCTGTTGAGTGCAGCCTCCAGGTGCCATTTAGTTGCAGTCTTTTTCAGCAAAGGTTTTACTTATTTCAGCAAGACAATGCTAAATATTGCCATGAAAATAACTCAACAATATAGCGTCACAGTGAAAGACTCCAGGTGCCCTGGTCTTCCTGCCAGTACAAAGTGTCTGGTATGAAAATTAGCAGCTCCTAGTTCATAGCTGTCTGGTCTAAAAGGGCAGGATGGGAATGAGGTCCTGCCTCATGTGGAAGAGTTTAGGTATCTCAGGGTTTATGGTCTTACTGACAGATGGATTGATGTCTACCTGTCCTACCTACTGTCTGGCCTATCTACTATCATCTACAGTGAAGAGAGCTCAGCATGCTTTACTATTCTGTCTTTATCATTCCTTCATTTGTATCCATGCAACCAAATTGCATGAAAAGTTTATGCAGTATGTTGCAATTTTGCAGTTTTGCTTCATGCTGCATTGCAAAACCTCCCCATATGGAAAAGATATATATAAATCTTATAAAGTTTTTATCTGTCTTGTATGAAACTTGTATGAAAAGCATACAAGAGTGAAAACACATATAAGATCCCTTGAAAAATTATATAATGAAACTTGTATGTTTTGTATACTTACTAAAAAAATATATGAAAGTAATGAGAAAGTGGCCACTTTCATGAGTAAATCATATATGTTTTTACTATTTCTTTTCCATATGGGTCATCTTCTGGGATTCTTCCATAGATTTTGGATTCTTCTCACATCGTCATTCAGCTTATTTGTTACTTGTATTTAGAACCAGGAAAAAGGGGACTTGAAAATATGTGAACTTTTAGCTTAATTCTAGCTATCAGTTGCATTCTCCTCATCCTATTGGCTGTTGGGTGATTATTTGTAGTTTTTTTCACCCTGTGTTCATGCAAGTATTATTATGCAAGCACAGCTTATGTTTGGTGTGAAAGGGTAAGGTGTTTGAAGGAGTGAATCTACATGGAGAGGAGCCAGTTGAAGACTTTGGAGCATGGCCTACCAGGTGGGAACCCTGGAGCATCTCTGCATGGATATAGAAAATTAATTTTTTTTTTTTTTAAACAGTTATTAAAAATCCCAGTACCAACCATCTAGTGTTTACCTGTATTTCTTCCCATAATCTACTTTGGCTTAGTCAGCTTTTGGACACTACAGAACCTCATCATATTTGCATTTTATCTGTGCTGATATAACAGTGCATTACTGTTTAAACTTGGTTAAACTGCACACTGAAGTGGACAAAGAGCGCCAGAACACACCATTAGTTTTGGTCTCTGTGAGGAGCAGCTTGACTCTGACCTTCACGTTCTCCCCTGTTTGTCTTTTATGTCTCGGTCCATAAACCGAGACAAAACAAGCTCTCACAGCCATCATTAGTCACTGTTAGAAGTGGAATTAGTTATATTTATTTGTGTTCATATTGTGTCCTGTGCTGGTTGGTCACTGTCTTTGTGTCATTTTTCATGGTGCGAGGGTAAGGAGGGCGTTGTTCTCCATTTACAAGCACTTCAAAGCATCAGCAAGAGCTCAGCAGAGAGCACTTCACTTGTTTTCAATTAAAAATAAATGATCGCAGTGTTTGTTTCTCCATTAACTGGCGGGAGATGGGATTTTGAATCCCGTGTTTGACACTAATAGTTTGACAATCTGCCCTCCGCCTTCGTAATCCATTCATCGAAACCAGCAGCCCCAAAAGTTCCCATGCTGTGTAGGGTGCCGCTCGTATGTAAATGTGTGTGTGTGCTGGCTTATGGCCAAGTGAAATCTGTCAGTCTTTCAGAGACCCATCAGCCTCTGTCCGGTGGGACAATAAGGTCGATACAGACGGCCCTGCCGTCTCGCCTGTCTCGCTGTCTGACTAACTGATGACACCGATTCATTCACACCCAGCAGGTCTGAGGCCATTTGTCACTCTCTGCTCATTTACTTTACTTCCATCTGAACTGTCGATAGCAGCAGCGTTTCCTTTAAAGTTCATTCTGGATCCCAGAAAGGAAGCTTTCAAATGTTTGGTTAGTGGTTTATGGAGCAATGGAGGCACATTAAGCAGTTACTAACTTAAGTTTAAGTCACTTACAGTCTTGGTCGGATGTTTTTTTTTTTTCAATTTTTCTGCATTTAGAGTAAATGCAAACTTTATATTCCTCAATCTTAACAACCATAACTTCATCCTTTCCACCAGGTAACTAAAAACCCAACCACTTACCTGGATGGGATTTACTTACCTGGATGATTGAGCATGCATCAAGACAACCCAACCACCCGTCTTCACTCAGACTTCTAGTGTCTTTAACCTCCTAAGACCCAAACTCTTCCATGGCATGCATTTTTAATTTCTTTGATATTTGGACATATTGGGACCTGATGCATGTAAAGACAAAGACAAAGACAAGGTCCCGCTGGTGTGAGGAAGGAGAGGCAGTCTGTGATAGCGATGAGGCAGGTGGTGAGTGTGTGTTGTCCTGGGGCGGCGGTAGAGAAGTGGAGTTAGAGAGAGCAAGCTCGCCAGCCCTGACTTGCTCCCTCCAGGCAGCTATGGAGCTGCCCAGCACAGTGTCCATAGAAAGCCGAGGGTTGCCCCGAATAATGGCATCTACAGCGCTAGCCCAACTGCCATGGTCCTCAAATCATTGGCCTGAGCAATGCGGTCAAGGAGCTTAATCATCCGCTCCATCTCAGCGTTGAATCCAAAAGCTGAAGAGTCTGCGGGGTCCATGTTCTGGTCGTGATCTTCTGTCAGGTTAGGGCTGTGTGCAGGTAGGAGTGGAAGTAGAAGGACCCAAAGTGCAGACACTCAGTGGCAGAAAGTGGCTCAAAACTCACCTTTTGTGAGGCGGAAAGTGGCTCAAAACTCACCTTTTGTGAGGCGGAAAGTGGCTCAAAACTCACCTTTTGTGAGGCGGAAAGTGGCTCAAAACTCACCTTTTGTGAGGCGGAAAGTGGCTCAAAACTCACCTTTTGTGAGGCGGAAAGTGGCTCAAAACTCACCTTTGTGAGGCGGAAAGTGGCTCAAAACTCACCTTTTGTGAGGCGGAAAGTGGCTCAAAACTCACCTTTTGTGAGGCGGAAAGTGGCTCAAAACTCACCTTTTGTGAGGCGGAAAGTGGCAGAAAGTGGCAGAAAGTGGCAGAAAGTGGCAGAAAGTGGCAGAAAGTGGCAGAAAGTGGCAGAAAGTGGCAGAAAGTGGCAGAAAGTGGCAGAAAGTGGCAGAAAGTGGCAGAAAGTGGCAGAAAGTGGCAGAAAGTGGCAGAAAGTGGCAGAAAGTGGCAGAAAGTGGCAGAAAGTGGCAGAAAGTGGCAGAAAGTGGCAGAAAGTGGCAGAAAGTGGCAGATCCAAAAATCCAAATAAACTTACATGACCAGGCAAACAGAACACACAGCATAAATGCGAGTAGATCACAACACAGACACAAAGAAACACAGGGCTTAAATACACAGAGGGAGCAATCAGGGAATGGGTAACAGGAGGGAAACACAGCTGGGGCAAATCAGGCCTAACGAGACAAGGGGAAGCAAAACCAGACACATTAACATGAGACATGGACTTTCAAAGTAAAACAGGAAACATAACACAGACTCACAGACAGGCACTATAACAAAGGGAACAGAGACGTGGGACCAGGGCAGACACAGACACTGACTGGATGTGGGGATACAGCAGACAGGGGAGACAGCAACTATGGAACACAGACAGAAAACCAGAACACTAAAACTCTAACCAAACCCCACCCAGAGAATCTTAACTAAGAATGATCCTAAAACCCATAAAGCAAAGCTAGAATATAATGAAATAACAAAATCAAAGAACCAAAAACACAAAACACTGGGTCAACGACCCAGGGACCCTAACACTTACTGTTTACTCCTCCAGCTTCAGCGCAGACAGTTTATTTGTTTTAAGGTGGTGAGAAGGCGGTGGGTTAATGTCTGGTTTCTGCTGTCAGGATAAACTGAGGCTGTCAGAAAAATAAACCAGTAGAGGACAAAACGAGGCACTGTGACTTTTCTGAAGCGGCTAAACAGTGTTTGTGTGTTTACTCCTAATTGATTTCCCTCGTAATCCACAGCCTCCACGGCCTGCTGGTTTAGATTAGAGATTATCCTCCATTCAAAAGCCCACAGATGCCTTGAGTATTTTTCTTGCTCAAGTGCCCTTGAGCAAGTCCCTCAAGCACTCACCCTGCACAAACGGTTCTGTATGACAGCATAAGCCACGCAGAACAGTAAAAATGTAAATTCCTGCTGAACACGAAGACGTCATCCTGTTCACAAAGCCTCTAACGGTCCCTGATTCTCAGATAAGTCTCTTTGTAACCGTCAATCCCTGCAGCTGGGAGCGCGTTTTGCTTCGTCCGTTCTCAGGCCTCACATCATGTATGGAGGCACTTGTCTCAGGCGACTGGACGCACGTGGCCCTCTCCAAAAACCAGTGACACGTCAACAATGCATGTCAGCGCCGCCGAGAAGGACTCACGGGCTCCACGCTGGGCGAAGGCGAGGGAAAGTCACACTCAAGTGATCTGAGAGGAGATGAATGTCAAGTGCAGAGTGGGATCCCCTCGTGGAGGTCCCGTCACATCTGACCGGTCCCATCGGCCTGCTCTCTGTCACACTGAGGGGACTGTTTGGGAGCCAACGAGGCCTTTATGAGAGTGGTACCTGATAGGGTTTGGTCAGATATGCTTCCTCTGCTGTTTGGGGCAGAATCTTTGATTCTGAAATGGTTTTTAAATCCTTTCATATACAAAGCAATGCATTAAAATCACTGATTTCAGTTTAGATGAGTGAGTAATGTTTTTAGACATGTCACAGTGAGAATTTCTAGCACACAGTAACAATTTCCCCCTCCTGCGTAGAAGACAATGTAGATGGAACTAAACTGAATACTTGTCTTCCGTGGGAAACAGGTATTCGATAAAAAGATAAAAGACAAAAATAAGTTTGCTAACTATCTTTAGCAATTCATGGACAAAACTGCTAAGTTAGATGCAATGACTAAACTATACTGTTAATGGATGAAAAGGAGTCCCCAAAACCACTGGAAGCTACATCCATCTTTCATATACCCTTTTCATTTATGAAAAAGAAAAGAAATTAAACCTAGCAGGAGACTAACAAGATACATGGGCTAACTTATTGGTTGTAGGTTACTCTACAAAAACATTCAGCTTATGCTATATTGTAGCAATCACACATCATGATTATAAAATTAAAGAATACATACATTTTCTGGGTATCCTTTGTCAAAAGCTACCAGGTTTGACAGCATTTGGTGTTTTGGTCACATGTTTTAACGAAACAGTCTCTTTTTGAGCTCATCTAACAGTGAACCTTTAGGGTACATTTAACTAAATTTGCATTGTTAGCTCATATCTTCTTATTTTTACATATTAACAGTGCAATAAGTGCTAATATCTACTTTTTTGATGTTCCGTTTTGCTCTTTGGACACACAGTTTCCCTTGAAAGGGGATGAATTCTGTCAATCTGTGCACTGAGAACTGAAGCAGTACATATGTGTGTATTTATGTATTGTCTCCATGTGTCCATGCTGGGCGTGATGCTGTTCATGTGTCACACCGAGAACTGCAGTAATTGCTTCTTTGTGTTTTAATTAGATCTGTGCCCAGACACCTCGTTCCTCTCAAACCCTTCAGTCTGCGGCCATTTTGTTGGGACATAAAACTCGTTTGTTTGACAGGAGAAGTGGGGACACTCTGCAGTGTTATTAGCACCATTGTGCCCACGCACCGCATGGTGGGCTGAATGAGGGGCATAGGGAGGAGGCAGAGGAGATTAGAGCCCAGGGATGGAGGCAGGTTTGGGCCTATTGTGCTGTGGCGTTGGGAATCAGTTGGTACAGCAGCAGGGCAGCTTCCGCTCAGCCATTGTGACGTGGTGGTGGGGGTTTGTGAGAAGGAGGGTTGGGGCCCACACAGCTAAACCATAATCTGCAAGACCCCCCTTTCTCATTTCACTGCCATGAGACAGGTCTATTTTCTTACTGATGAGACTTGATCTAGACTGGAGCTGCAGTATTAGTTATAAGGCTCATCAGCAGTAGCTTATAGTAACTTTAGAAAGATGGTGATACATGAATGTGTTAATTTTCTAGAGTCCTGGACAGTTTTCTTACTGGAAACATCTATTGCTTGGTGCTTTTTTTAGTTATTTATTTATTTATTTTGTCTATGAAGTGCTAGAAAAATAGTGTTTCTCTTAATCAAAGTTAAACCACACGTAATATTTTGAAAACCTCAGTCCGAGTTTGAATAACCACTACTGTGATTTCTTTTGTTTTTTAGAGCCAGAAATGACTGTGTTTGTACAAGAAGGTGGAGTACTAATTTATCACTTAACAATGAGTTAGCCTTTTTAGCTAAACTGGAGTAAAGACTTCTGGGAATAATCCACATTATTTGTCAGATTATTGCATAAAAATGCTCCAAAAAGGACAAACTGAGAACAGTCTCCATATGCTGATGATGTGATTCTTTTTATTACAATAATCATACAAAACAAAACACTCCAATCAGTGGTTCCAATTAGCTGAAGCAAAGCCTAACAGACAGCTATAAGCTACAGCCACCGGCCGCCTGTGTCTCCATCCACCTGTCAATCAAAGAGGCCGCACATGTATTAATGTAAACTTTATGGCTTAACAAATTTAAAGACCTGAGTTAGCAAAAAGTCAGCCTGTGTGCAATGGTTAGAAACAGTACATGCTGTGAACATGTTTATTTCATATGTAAAGTTGGCAGTGTTGGGAAGGTTACTTTTAAAATGTATTCCATTACAGAATACAGATTACATGCCCCAAAATGTATTCTGTAACGTATTCCGTTACGTTACTCAATGACAGTAACGTATTCTGAATACTTTGGATTACTTAATATATTATCATGCTTTTTACAACTATGTGAATGTACTATTGCTGTGTGATTTATTACTATTACTGAAGGTCCGCGACTCCGAACTGTAGTAAAGGGACCTCTGGCTAATACGGCGGGGTCCCTGTCAGCTCGTAGCCGAAAAATAGCTTTACTTTGTTGTGTGGGTCAACTTTTCTTGCGAGAGACAGAGAGAGGCGTTGAAAGGCTGCTCCAACGGAACTTATAGTTTTCGGAGGAAAACACAAACACGGTGTACAGTCGAGTCTTAATAGCTTACTTACAACTGGGCTCGTCAGGCACTCTTCTTGGCTGCAGTGGTTATTATTATATTTACATGCTTCCAGCTCCCGTTTTTCCTCGATGACAACTCGTACCTTTCCACTCCCCTTTTTCTCCCTCCTCGCGCTCACAGACACATAACGTGTATGGCGGTCCATTCTCCCTGCAGCACGGACTACACTGCCCATGATGCTACATTCTTTAGAGCTATGCTTGTAGCATTCTGTCTGTTAGCTTAGCACAACAACAACAACGAAAAGGCGCTCTCTCACCCAGGAAACACACAGTCGCAGAGAGAGAGAGAGCGTCGCCCTGTAACCATGGCAACCGTAACACTGCCGCCTGGAACAACAGAACGTAGCTGTCAAACAAAACCCAAACAGTCCTGACCCGCGACAAAATGAAACAGGAAAGTATCGCAGTGTAATCCATTTATTTCAACAAAGTAACTGTATTCTGAATACCACCTTTTTAAACGGTAACTGTAACGGAATACAGTTACTCATATTTTGTATTTTAAATACGTAACGGCGGTACATGTATTCCGTTACTCCCCAACACTGAAAGTTGGACATTTTAACATGGATGTATATGGGACTGGCTAACTTTTGGAGATAGTCTCTAGTGGTCACTAAAGGAAACACAGTCTTTGGCACTTCCTCCTTTTTTAGCCATATAGGCTGATGACTGGCCACTGGCTGATGGTTTCAAACATATAATTTTGAAAATATTTCCATATGTAAAAACAAATACTAGGTTTAAGGTTACTAGCTCTACCCTCTCATCTAAATATACACACTTCTGCATCAAAAAGATACAAATTGGTGATCTCTCTATATATAAGATTCTTGCTTGTCGCATTCCTCAAATAGTTAGGGTCATACAATCATTTTTATTTCCTTTATGAGTTTGACCCCAACTGGAAGAGTTGTGTTATTTTTAAAGGGTTTAAGTGCTCTCAAACAGATTGAAATCACAACTTAGTGATCTTCTTCAGGTCGATTGGGAGTTTCAGATGTCCTGACCTGAATTAAAACACTGTGAGCAAAAGGAAAACAGATCACATCTGAGAGACGAAGTAAGGTCTCTGCGTCCACTAGAGGGCAGTAAGTAGCTGTGATAGCCTGAAACTTCATTCAGCTCAGTTTCACAGAGAGGACTGTAAACCTGAGGGGGTTGATCCAAGTGCGTCCTGGAAAATCCATGTAAACTCCTCGTTCAATGAAATCCATGCATACAGCAGATATATCTATATGTTGATATCTGGAAACCTCAGTTAATGCGTTTATGTTTACAAAAATAATTGTAAGGCCATTTACTGTATAAAGTCTGCGTTGTATGTAAAGGTAGCTCTACAGCACCTAACATGAATTATAGATTTTTATTTGTTTATTCTAAAGGCATTTCTGTAGTCTTATTCCCCGAGAGCGTGTCCTGAACCTCCTCTGAATAAAGAGAAACAATAACGAGTAAAAGTACAAATTAAAGACATGTAAATATTAATGTAATCGACACATATGAAGGCACATGGTTAAAGACATATTGTGTTTTGACTCAGCACACAGAGATCTCTCTCTCACACACACACACACACGCTGAGAGTTTCTTTGTGGTGTTCACTAACATGTAGCTTGTCTCTGACCTTTGACCCTGCTCCTCCCTCTCCTCTCCACCCTCCACATAGGTGACAGTCTTCTTTACCTTAATCCTCCTCCTCCCTCCTCTACTTCATTTCTTCTCCCTGTCTCTCATTCTTCTTCTATGCCTCTGCTCCTTTTTATCCTGTATTTATCTCATCCTCTTCCTGTCTCCTCCACCTCCTCTTCCTACATTCTTCGTCTACCTTCTTTTATGCCTTCTCCTTTTTCTTACTTCTTCTTCATCTTCCTCCTTCTCTCAGCTCTTTTTTAAAATCTTTTTTCCTCCTTCTCCTTATACTTCTTCTCTTTCTTGTTCTTCATCTTCTATTACTTCTGCTTCTTCATTTTCTTCTTTAACTCCTACTCCTTCATCTTATTACTCCTCCCTTTTCTCTCATTTTCTTCTTCTTGAATACCTTATATTTCTTTTCCCCTTTTGTCATTTTCTTCTACTAATTTACTCCTTCTTGTCTTCATCTTCTCTCTTGTCATACTTCCTCTCCTCCTCATGTTTCTTGTTTCCTTGTCATCACATTTTCCACATTTTGTTATTTTTTTAGCATGAAGTCCTGGGTACTATGTAGGAATAATAACTTTTAGGCAAAATATATCTTTAAAAACATTCCCCCACCCTGGACTGTTTTTCTTTAAAATGTTTGAAAAAAATAAAGTTACCAAATAAGACGTGACGCCCTCGTCTTCCTGGACTGCTGCTTCTGTAAATAAATACATATTTGTGTGTGGAAAACGTTATTGACAGCACATTTTATAAACAAGCGAAGAAGAAGAATGCAGAGAGGTCTGAGTGGCTCATAGTTTTAAAGCACATCCAGCATAAATGATGGAGCTTTACATGAAGGCCAGTGCAGAGAGGTGTCTGCCTCCACCACAGACCTGAGGAGACAGTTTACAAAAGCTTGTCTCTGTGCTGTCTGTGAACTT
Organism: Simochromis diagramma; assembly: GCF_900408965.1. NCBI lineage: Eukaryota > Metazoa > Chordata > Actinopteri > Cichliformes > Cichlidae > Simochromis > Simochromis diagramma. The sequence continues at coordinate 2,254,215 of NW_024387209.1, read as the reverse complement.
CCTTTAAACAGCTAGAGGCTCTAAAGTTGGTTTTTAATGCCAAGAAAAGCAGATTTATGTTTTTCTCCAGAAATCAATCCCAGATATTCCCAAAATACCTTCTTTTTCCTATATGTTTGAATGATAGGTTAAATCCTTTTGTGCATATTGAGCACTAACTTAAGGAACCACCAAGAAACAAGTACTGCCTTAATTAACGGAGAGGAAATCTCTTGTACACGCTGCATTTTTAATTATGGTGATCTTATTCACATGTATGATCCCACATAGTGTTTTTGGGTTGATCGTAAAAGTGGACAAAAAAATGCTTGGCGGTGAGGGAGCACTGGTTAGCATAATTTCAGACTGTATAAAAGATGAACGTAGCTTCCGGATTTGCATTCTTTCTAACAGCCAACAGGGGACAAACCCCCCAAGTTGCAGAAAGACTTCTGTTCCTGTCTTTCTATGGAAGACTCTTACCATCACTGGAAAAACAAACAAAAAGTAGAAAGCCACCTGTAACTCAAGATTTTGGGTTAGCATCTTGAAATTTCAATCTAAAAGCTTGAAAATTTGATATTGATATGTATCTCAACATTTTTTACTTACTTAGATTTTTAAATCATTTGGAGGTACTCGATGTAAAAATTTGAGATGAGCAGTTAAAATTTAATTGTCAAAACTCTGGGGAAAAATGCAATTCATAAACCATGACTTTGACCTACTCAGAATTTTGACTTACTTTGAGATATGTAACATGAAATTTTGATAAGTCAAAATTTCGACTTACTTCTGGCGTTTTTGGAAACAAGCTTCCATACTTTCCTGTTGACTATATTCTGTTTTAGAAAGAAGTGTTGTTCTGGGTTTGCTCATTGGCCAACAACTGTTGACTGACAATTTGATCAAAGTTGGCATTTTAATATGGGAGTCTATGGGGATTGACTCACTTTTGGAGCCAGCCTCTAGTGGACATTTGAGTTACTGCAGTTTTTGGCACTTTATATTTCAGCCCCAGAGGTTTCAGCTCGCTGTAAGCCCATTTTAGTGATTGCTTTCTTTCTTTGTTTTTTTTTTTTTTTTTTACATATTTGACATCGTACATAACAGGCTGATAAATGTGGGAAAACTGTTGTACTTTTCTCCAGACGGCAGTTTTCAAAGATTCTGTGCGACATAAATCTCCACATTAAAGCTGAGATGTGACTCATCTTTCACTTTTTTGTCCGTCTACATTTAAACTATCTTCCATCATCTTCTGGCCATGCAGTATGGCTGCTCTAAACTAAGGAATGTGCATCTTTTCTCTGGGTCCCACTGCCTCATATCCTTGATCCCAGATGGCGAGGAATTCCAACAGATGCTTCGTGGAGACAAGCCACCCGACCTTTTTGGCTACATCGGAGTTTAATGAAAGCTGGGATCGCTGTCAGAGGGGGGGTTAAGAGGAAGCGCCTTGATCCTGGAAGCCTGGGCTGCATTATGGGCCGCGGTCATCTGGAGCCCGAAACAGACGCCTGAGACTGCACGCGGCCAACTTCTGCAGACGTCCAGGTGGACAGATGACGGCGACGCCGGCTCCTCTCCTCTTACACAAACATGTGCGCTCCACTTTATTGGACAGCATTCTTCAGATGGAGAGGAATGCACAGGAAGTCGATCACATGCTTCCTCCAGAGCGAGGAGAGTGGCGAGCTGCTATAACGGGCCAGCTGCGGGGTCAAGAGTCTCGGATAAAACATGAGACATGGCTGAGAGCTGTGTGTACATAAAGTGTCTTTATTTAGAGACGAGAACATGCTTCAGCTCCTTTATTGGAAACACTCGAAAGATAAGGAACAGCATCTGTGGGCTCCTTTTTGATCTAAACTTTATTCGTTGTGATATCCTGACGGGTACGTTTGCAGTGACCACGAGGTTCACACCTAATTATTTCCATATTAATGTTCTCCTCTCTCTCTATGCTGAAAGAAATCAGCTCCACATTCATCACTTCTCTCCGTTTCCTGATGACGGATTAACGGTCGTATGTTATCAGCTGTCAGAGAGCCGTGACCTTTGACCTTAGTGACTTTGCTGCAAATTACTCATATATTTAAGACCAGTTCTCCTGAAATAACAGCATTAGTTGCAAACGTCTGCTGCAGCAACTACAGCAAAAATATTTTTAATGAACTTTGAAGTTAAATCTCATAATATCTGATAATCGGATGATTTTAACATGAGTTATGAACTTCTTACATCTTAAAGTTGTCATTGTGTCATATATTTAGCATCAGTTCCTAAAATGCTGCTCGAGAGTATTATTTGCTGGATGACCGAAAGTCAGCATGGCAAGAGACATTGTCACGATTTGCAATCACATTTTGAGGTCTTTCCGGGACCAGTATCTAAATACTTAAATATTTACATTCACTTTGTTAGATAGAACTGCTAGTTAATGCAAATATCTAATCATCAAATCACATGGTAACAACTCAGTGCATTTAGGCATGTAGACATGGCCTGACTCTGGCAATGTTGTTGGTCCCGGCAGATCAGAAACTGCTGTTCTCCTGGGATTTTGTCTAACAACCGTCTCTAGAGTTTACAGAAAATGGTCTGAAAAAGAGAAAACATCCACTGAGCTGCAGTTTTCTGGGTGAAAATCCATTATCGATGTCAGAGCTCTGAAGAGATTGGCAAATGGCTTTAATGGGATAACAACTCAAACCTAGAAGTACAAGTGATAAAGCAGCAGAAGAGTACACTGCACTAACGGAAGCTACAATTTGCATTGGACCACCAAAACTAGACAACAGAAAGTTGCCTGATGAGTCTGAGTTTGTGCTGCCACATTGAGATGGTAGTGTCAGAATTTGGTGTAAACAACATGGAAGTAGTGATCTATCCAGCCCTGTATCAAAGGTGCTGCTGCTGGTAGTGTAATGGTATGGTATATTTTCTTAGTACCAACTGAGCATCAGTTAAACACCACAGCCTACCTGAATATTGTTGCTGACCATGTCCATCCCGTTATGACTGCAGTGATGGCTCCAGGAGGATAATACACAATGTCACAAAGCTCAAATGTGCTAAGGCAGCCTCCACAGTCACCTCATCTCAATCTAATTGAGCACCTTCGGAATGTGGTGGAGCGGGAGATTCACATCGTGTATGTACAACTGACACATCAGCAGCAACTCTGTGTGACGCTATCATGAGAACCAAAATCACGCCAACCGACTGAATCTATGCCATGAAGCATAAGAATAAGTCATTGTATTTTATATAAAATATATTGACTTTATTTTATGGTGCAGTTATGTTGTAATGCATTGCTAACTAAGCTAAACACCTAAAAGTGGGAAATAACAATAACAATAATAATAATAACCCTTAACAAAGGTCATGCTCTTTGACTTCACAGTAGCATCTCACGGATGAAGGTGGAGCTGTGTTCATCTAAATCATCCCCATACGATAAATAGCATGGCAGAAAACTCCTCCTGCTTTTCTCTGGGCCTGTTAGAGATATGTAGCATTAATATTTAAACTTCTCCAAATTTTGATCTCATTAAAAATGAAAACTGAACAGGACAGTGAGAATAATTCCTCCCATCCATCACCCTTTTACTCTAACAAACCTCTCCACCTCCACCCACTTCTTCTTCTCCGCTTTCCTCACATTTGTGCATCATATGAGCCCACCACAAGCTCACAGGGATATTTCATTACATCTCCTAACCTCTGACCTCTCCGCTATTAGTTGCTTGTAGCTGCCGTTCAGAAGCGGGAGTGTATTTTTCTACTGCAGGAGGTGACAGCGTGAAATTAAAGGATCAGTTTGACTTGTTTTGGCGCCAGTTTTGACAGAATACGTCCTAAATATTTAATGAGAGCGATGCGTATGAGAAACTACACACATCCGTCCTGCTCAGTGATGGATGAGGCGGGCAGCTACATGATATGCCGCCCTGACATGGGACAGTGGCCCAGGGTGCAGGCTGCTGCCTCCCGAACCAAACACCAGCAGGAGGAGGTGAAAATTTCCAAACGTGCTGCCTCGGAAACATTACGAGTTTAAAGTTACAATACTAAAATAATGAGATATTACTGATAATGTATCTGATAAAGCTGAAGAGCAGTGACACAAACACAGCTTTTAAAAGGTTATTTACAGAGTTAAAACTACAAAAGGAGGTTTTCAGGAGGTCCTTGAGATTGTTTTTGTCAATTTGATCATATTCAAATCCATTGTGGAAACTAAAAAGTTCAATTTAATTTAAAGAAAAATCTGTAAATCTAAATAAAAGTCAATGTTACTATTAATTGAAAGCTATAAGTCTAATTTTAGCTAAAATTAGCCTGATTTTAGTTCAAGCCAGTTGTGTTTAATCCTCACACCCAAAAAACTGCTATCAAATGGTTTCATTAGCTAAAATATTAACCCTAGCTAATATTAGCTAATGTTAGCTTAGTAGCTAACATTAGCTAAGATGCTAACATGTCATGAGGCAATGTTATCTTACCTTGTAATATTAGTTAAAATTAGCTGTTTGACTAACATTAGCTAACCCTAGCTAGCATTAATCTAGCAAGTTGCTTGATACCTGTTTTAGGAGCTAGCTGGCTAATCTTAGTTTACTCACTAATATTACCTGGGTGATTCTTTTAGACCTGAGTCCTTTGGATCATACTTTTTCTGAAAACATGACCAATAATAGTAACAGTACTCCAATTGTATATACTTAATTATATTAATCTGATAATGGATTCCTTAAATATTTTAGAAAATATGATTTTCCACCAAAACATGAAATCATTTTTATTAGACATTTATTTCTCATTAAGAACCATTTTGTGGTCGTCCCTGTTACAGACAATTTGAACCTAGCGTGATCGCAACAAAAATGCATTCTTGTAAAAATTCAATGATGACAGTGAGGTTGAAGAGCACTTACCAAGAAACACTCGGCATTTCACTCCCAAAGCAGGTCATGAGAATTATATCTAACCTCGATCTTCATATTTTTTTAACAAAACAAATACAGTTAAGTTAGGATTTGATAAGACATTAATATTATTTGACTGTCCTGTAAATTGTGTGTATATTTTAATTAACTTAAAACTCAAATTTCCTGTTATTATTGGAATATTACTAAAAGTACAGCAAGTAGCAGGGTTGAACTCAGTGTTATTGGAAATAGCAATGAGATTGAAGGGATGGGCAACATTTAATGTGGAGTCACATCAGTGTTAGCTTTTGGTCCTCCTGAGACGTTTGTGCTGGAGCTGATCTACTGGAGATGTTAGTGATTGGTGGACTCCATTTCTAAGCAAATGTTAGCTGTAGCTGCATACTCTTGATCCTGAAAGCAGAGAACGAGGGCCAGTCTTTCTTCTAGAAACCAGTCCACATCCTGATAGATGGAAAAGAGGGGTCAGTAAGGACTTCTTTTTTAAGTTTAAAATGTGTATAATAATAAAAGGTTAAAATGTGTATAGTACATGAAGAAAGTAAAATATCAGACATTAAATGACCTCCAGACAAAGTGGACTGAGCTGATGTCTGAGAAGCAACAGGTTCTTTGTTCTGTTCCTGCGTTTTTAGTGTTCTGAATGTCTCCATCGCTGACGGTCGTCCTGATATTTATGAATGGTTTTCTGTCGAAGGTGTAGGTGTGTCGAGGAAAAGGTCAGCAGGTTGCCTTTGTTTTCCCTCCACCCTCATCTTTCTCTTCCCACACCACGCCGTTGATGTATCACACGGGAGGTCACTTTGAAGTTCAGTGCCGGGCGGCCGGCCCTCGCATCCCCTCTCTCAGATAGATGCATCTGATGACAGGCGGCGCTCAAGTGCGTCTGCGACACACCGCTTTGGCATGTCATCAATGTCTGGGCCTCAGCCTGCACCGCCGCCTCGTTTATGGAGGGAGAAGCAAGGTCTGATCGGAGGCTCAGAGCGCAGGGTATAAAGGTCAAGGGGGCGTTTTTTCAGAGCAGTGATAAGCTGCCGTTTGACCTTATCGCTGCGCCGGCTCAGACTGGGCTTTGTGTCATGTGATATGAGAAGTGCAGGGATGAAAGAGGCTCATCGACACTGCAACACATGACATCAATGTCCATACTCTTATACATGTTTAGTCGGTGAGAAAGCCCCAAGATGTTCTTTTCTTTACACAAATCAAATATTTAAACCTAAAATTCTCTTGAAAAGAAGTTTTTTTTCTTTTTTCTCTGTTCTCAAACTGTTCTCCCTGTTGGAGCTCAGTCTGGGGGGAGTTCTTTTTTCTCCTCGTCTTTCCTCATGTCGTGTATTTTCCATTGTTATACCTCTCTGACCTGTCTTTCCCATGTGATGTTTGTGTAATGTATGTATGGTCGGAAGGGTAAGATGGCGCTGGCACGGCTGGCAGCCTTAACCCAACAATAGTAACACATAATAGTAACCAGGAACAACAAATTAATTGTAAATGATTTTATGTTAATATTTTGAAATCAGAAAACATTGGGTGGGTAGGCAGAAGGCACGAACACCCAAGTTTATGAACGTGATTACTCGAGCATGAGGCAACATAGGTGTTTGAAATGGATACAGTAGGTGGAATTTGAACTTGACCTCTGAACTCGACCTTTACCTTGATGTCGAGGTCAAGGTCGAGTTTCCTGAAAATCCTGTTAATGGGACAATGAGGAGACGTAGTGTTTTGGAATTCTTACCATAGGTGCATCTACTGAAAATTTCAGACAAGTTCGATTCTCATTGACCTTGACCTCAAGGTCAGAGGTCAAGTTTTCTGAGAATCTTAGGAACGCGAAACTTAAAACGGAAGTCCCCAAAACTATAAAACTTAGAAAATACAGAGAAAGGTCCTTCATGATTTCTAAAGATGTCAAGTTGGCAGATTGGAGTCTTTGCTGGGTCGATTCTGGGTTTAGAGTCATTTAGAAAATGTTTTTTTATTACTTTTAAATACAAAAATTTAAGTGTCTTCACTGCGGTAAAAACATTTTTTGCAGATAAATACATTTCTTGTGCAGGTCTGGAAAAAGTAAACTAAAACAGTGTTTACATTCAAACATCAAAATCCTAACTTGTGCTGTTACCACAGAAACCATGTGTTGAATGTTGTAGCCTGCTTATGCAAGTTCAAGCCTTTGAATCCCCTGAAGCCACGGGAACCAGGCAAAGGCAAAGTTTTCACTCATCACACTTCATTAGAGTGGAAAACAGAAAAAAAAGGCGAAATGACGACAGCAAACATCCAAACTATGGATACTCATGTGAAGTCCTACATCCAAAACTGGGAGATCTCAGTTTCAAATGGACTTCAGGAGTGCAAGGTTAAGCTGCTTCAGCCGTGTTAGCATCTGAAACAGAAAATTCATACCCTGAATGGAGTCCTTGATTTCCTATAAGGTAAAATTACAAGTTATAATGACGAGTCAAGAAAAATGAGGGATGAAATAATTTCCCTCAAAATGATGCTAAAAGAGGAAAAAAGCAAAAAACCAAACGGTCGCAAAAACCTCAAAACCCACCAAAACATCATTCGAGATTTAAAGCGTCAACTTCAAGATTGTCTCAAGCATGTTCTGGAGGCTGAAGCGTACGCCGAGGAGTTGTGCTGGGAGAACTTTTGGCTACAACATCGGGTGAAGGAAATGCAGGAAAATGCCACCACAGTGAGTTTGGAGGCTGCTCGAAACAAGGCCTTAACTTTTTAGCTGAAGGAGACTAAAACCTGTGCAGCAGACCCCCAGTCAGGATTGTTCCCATCAGTCAGAAGACCTGCCACAGATGGAGAGAGTGGAGCAAAAAAAAGCCCACCTCCAGCCTTCTGACCACTGAGGGTAAAAATCCAGAGGACAGTGTGCAGATTACAAGCACATGCATGAATCCTTGTGAGCAAAATAATAACGTTTCAGAGTATAAGGATGCCTTGGAGAAGATCAAGAAAGCACAGGTTTTTAACCACCATATTAAGGAAGAGCTGGCAATGTCTGAGCGGGAGGATGTGCAAACCGATCTTCAAAACACTGATGAAAAATAAGAAGAGCAGGAATTGGTTTGTGAGGTCATTTACCTCCACAGAAGACAATTAAGTTCACATTTTTCACCGGAAAGTAGAAACTCTCTTTGTCCTGAGAATTTGACCTGTACCAGAAATAAAAATATGAAAGCAGTTTCCACTGGCAACATATTTGTTTTCTATTCATTGAAAAGCACTTTTAGTGTTATAATTTAGTTTAGTTTAAAAATGTCACCAACAAATATCTGTCAGAAAAAGCTATCGTCCTCAGGCCTTTGTGTCCAGCAGGCAACTCTTGCTATGAATTGGCTTAAAAATATTACAATGAGAAAGATACTTCATTCGTCATTGCCATCAAAATAAAAAATAATTAACACAAACATTCATCTGTTTTGAGAAATCTGAACGAAGTCTTTACAAAATGTGAAAAGCACGTGAAAGCATCGAGGTCTGAATGTTCACATGGAGTTAAAGGAACTCAGTGGTAGGTTGTCAATTAGATTGTAATTTAGGTTTTTATACGTAACTGTACATAGAAATATAGCATATTTAATAGATGTGAAATGTTAAACATGGTGTTCCTAGATTGACAAGTCTTTAGGGAAAATAGATTTTGCAGTTCTAGTCTCAATTATAGATTGTATCAACTAAAAGTTTTCACATAAAATCATGTGTCTAATCTGGTCTTATTCTGTGGGTTTTACTGGATAACCTCACTGCTTCATCCCTCTGAGAGTGATTTTAGAAAATTGAGGAAGAATTTGCGTAGCTGAGCAAAAACAGATCTTTCAAAACACAGACGCAGAATTTGTTGAAACTTCCCTATTCCAAAACACTGGGTAAACACCGAACTTAAGATTACTTAAAGCAGAGCTGCGGTTTGGCCGTCCGGTTTGCTGAAGCAAAGTACTTTTCCTTTAGTTTCAGTCCTGCTGAAGTGAGAATGGGTCACAGGGCAGCGTGACTTGTTCTCACTGTAAAAAGTATATCTGCAGAAAGCCTTGAAGTCTCACTTTTCTTCTCTCACTGTAAATGTAGACGTCAGCAACACCATAAGAGTGTAAATAAAAACCAAAAACCTGCTGCTATCATCTTGTTTTGAAGATGATTTCCTGCTGATTTACTGTACGACAGTCTGACACCTGGAGTTTTATCAGAAAGCACCGAGTGGCTTTCGAGCCCCTCAGGACCTTGAATTAAAGAGATACCTTTTTTCTGAATCAGCGTCTTCACGTCAATGATGATTCCCACATGAAAACTCTTCCTGAGGCCAAATGCGATTTAGGGAAACTTTGGCCAACATGCTGAGGTTGGGAAATCAGAAATTACAGGAGTTGTTTAGTCTTGCTGAAGAGAAGCAAAAGGCCAGCTTTCTTCTGTGTTTCATATGCAGTGGACAAAATATCTCAAATAAAAAACATCAGCTGTTAAAAAAAGCATAAACTGGAGCGAGTCAGGACAGCAATCTGCATTTTTGTCACAGATTAAGTTTCTTTTGTAGATTTTCATTGTAAATCCTTTGTTATGGACACATTTTGTTTAAAAAACCTTTAGACAACATAAAATACAATACAACATAAACTGTGTGAAACCAATAAAACACAAAAATATGTTAAAACAAAACTACAAAACAATTTGTAGTGAAAGAGAAAATACAAAAATATAAAAACCAGTAATACACAAAATATCACCAAGAAATGTCACAATTTATGGAAAAACAGAAAACAAAACAGACAAGAACACACAAAAAAAAACCCAAAATGAAACATAACGCAAAACATTTTTTTAAAAAAGATGGAAAAACATGCATGTTTGATGTGCAAGTAATTAAATGCAAATGCTAAAAATGAAAACATAAAAAATTACAGCAAACCCTGTAAAACACAAATAATATCATATAAAACCTAAACAATTATAAAGCTCTAAAGCTCTGTTAAAAATCACAGAAACAAATATTAAATCCAGAAACCTTAAAAAAAACGAAACAAAACAGTAATGCACAAAAATATTTTTACAACTGAACAGGCAAAATATAAAAAACAAAAAATGTCAAAAATAGAAAAAATGGAAAACCATAATATACAAAAAAATGTATTAAAAAATACATTAAAATGAATTAATAATGAAAAATACAAAAAAAAAAACCCCATCCATTATCTTCTGCTTGCTCAGTCCTGGGCAGCAGGGATGTTGGAGCCTATCCCAACCTACATAAGGCCAGGGGCTGGACAGCTCACCAACCTTTCACAAGACAAACAGGGACAGGCCAACAACCATTCACACTCACATTCACACCTACAACAAATTCAGAATCACCAGTCAACCTTGCATGCATAGCTTTGGACTGTGAGGGGAAGCAGGAGGAAATCTATGCAGGCACATAAAGATCATGCAAACTCCATGCTGGAAGACACCGGGCTAAAATCTAACTCTGGACCTTCTTGCTGTGATGTGAAAGTGCTAATCACTGCAAAACAAAAACGCAAGACAAAAAACAAAACTATTTCACATCACTTAAAGTTCTGAGACGACATTTTTTGAGTTCAGAAGTGCCTCATTCCCCCACTCAAATGTTTTTTGTTCAGTCAATGAAAAACAGCACAGAAAACTTAAGTAGTGGGCAGCTAACAGCTCGCCTCCAGAGTTCAGAGGTCAGGAGGAGGTCGCTGTGTCTCTCAGAGAGGTCAGAGATGTTAATGAACTCAGAGCAACAGGTTAAGGCAACACCCTGTAAAGTGTAACCTGCTCTGACATGTGGAGATGAGCCTATAGGAACTGTCCTGCTGGTGAGGCGTGTTGTTATGCACGCGCTCTCCTCTAGCTAATGTAATGATTAACGCGTGTACAAAAACAGTTGCTACTTGTGTTATCTGTCAGAGGTTTTCCATCATTTGCATTGTCACTAACGGGCTGCAGAGCACTGAGAGTGTTCGGTTATGCCCGCACTGAATTATCTGCTTGAAGACATGAAAATACGCTCATTATCTAATCAACACCTTTATAATTCCGCTCAAGAGACAACTTCTGAAAGATAGCTTAACTTCAAACCTTTTGTTTTCATTCTAGTTCAATACAATATATTTTTCCTGAAGACAAAACACATCCTAAAACACAGACATCTTCTAAAAAGAAATGAAAAAGGGGGATAAGACATGTTTCAGATGATAAAACATAAAATTTATCCATTTTTCCAAAAGAAAAATGTTCATAAGTTCATTTTATTAGGAGTGTTGTATGTTGTGTAGAAAATTTAAAAAATGCCCAATAAACTACCCTCATTTTAAAGCTTCATGATACCTGAAAACCACAGACAGAGGTGTCACATTTCCAAACCAGCAGCGTCTCTGGCCACCATCCTTCACGTCTGAACGACACTCAAGTCCACGTCCAAGTCTACGTGTGTGGGTGTCCAAACAAACCTGCGCGAGTAACCTGAGAGCGCTGACCTGGGCATCAGGCCGTATCGAAGGTGGAGATCAGCTCATGTTGGAGGTGCCGTTATCATCTCCCAATCTCTGGACCTTTTCCAGACCACTCCACCTCAGCTTAACCCCGTGACCCCAACGCCAAACGCTTTCAGAGGCCCCTGCAAGGTGTGGGAGCATCAGATAAGGACGTCCACAGAGTGTGCGTATGTGTCAGTGGTTGAGTCTGAGGCGTGTTTGTGTTGGTAGATAAGTGTGAAGGGCTGAGTTGTGCTTTGGGACTTCACATTATTACTGGAAATAACAGCAACGTGAAAAGTTGCATACGTTTTGAATTTGCTGAATCAGCTCAGGAATTATTGCCATGTGACGCTACCTTGTCTGCCATTTTGGATGTGCTACAATCATGGTGAGAATCTAGGGTTGAGTAAATGTGACCCAAGTCCCACAGGCCTAAAGATTTGTCTGCAACCATCTGGCAACCAGTGGTCATGAAGGGAAAATGAGTATTCCCTGACCAAATGAGTTGCTGGAGGGTGATGGTAGACTCTGTGACCATGGCTTTAGCAAAAAAAACCTTTACCATGGGAAATACTCGTAATTCCTTAGTGGTTGAGAAAAACCTCCTTGCAATTGCAGATTGGGATGTCTTCATTTCTCCAGATGGTTATAAATCAAGTTTAATTTTGAGCTGATGAAAAGTCAGGCCAACAACATCTTGATGGCAACATAATGAAAAAATAAATAGTCTTTTTTAACCCTGAAACCCCAAAAAACTCAAGAGTGCCATCTTCATGATGCCAGAAGATTAAATATCCTAATTGTTGAAGACTGATCATTAAATAAAATGAGCTTTTAAAGCCTAAAATTTGTTCTGTAATCTTATTTTATTTTCTTTGAGTTAAAGAGCTGACACACATGAAGAAACAGCAGATGAAATTCCTCAGATTGTGGATCTGTGTGTTTACACTGGATTTTTATGTGCTCTCATTCGGCCTTTATGATCATTTTTATGGGAGCAGAAAACCCCCATGTGCTTATTTTACCCACGACCCTTTGCGACCTCTCCTCATCGAGCTGAGGGCTGCTGGCGCGTCGCATCCCAGGAAGGGGTTGGCAAGGATTCACAGAGCCGCCTGTCAAAATGTTGATGCTAAACTTACAAATGCTCCACTCCGAAGTGGCTTTAAAAGGGAAATGTGTTTAGGAACAGGCAGGAATGATGAGGTGGCGTGGACGTGCAGATGCACCCGGCTCCCCTCGGAGCAGGATACGAGCGCCTGCCATAAGAATGCGGAGTATTTTCTGGCTAAAGCTAAAGCTGTAAACAGAGTAGATTTGAAGGTGGCGTGTGGATCACCAGGTGCTGAGTTTTTTGTTTTGTTTTTCCAAGATTATAGTCCTATCTCCAGAGCTAACAATAAAAGGGTCAAAACTGTGAAAAAGAGTAACAAGTATTCAGAAAACCTGAATATTGTTGGTTTTTGTGGACCAGATGGAGGTGATAGTAGCTAAAGTTGCCATCTACTGGAAGCTTAAATCTCAGTGCAAGGATTTCTAATTGGTTCTAATAAGTTCATATTTTGTCAAAACAACTTTATTAAACAACAACAACAACACAGGAAAACGTGTCCAATATTAGAAATAGAGAACTGGATGTGGGAAAAGTCCTACTTTAATTGTAGATAGGATAGAATTGAAAGCTAACTTTTCTCTAGGCTGTTACGATGACACAATATATTTCCATTAGTTATAGGAGCACTGAATGATTTCCAGAAGCTTGCCAGCTTACCACCCTCATGTTGGCTCTTACTATAGAAAGTAATTAGTTATTCAGCTTTGCTTTGTATTGGTACATCATTTATTGATGGGTAAAATCGGCATACAGAAGGAGTGGATCACACTAGCTGCGGAAAGAACTGAAGACAATTAGTATTTCCTCAGATGCAACTTTGGCAGCAAACAGCTGATGATTAGCTAGCTCTAATTTAACCACACTGCATGTCTGTGGTGATAGTTAATTTGCAACAGTAGCTTACAATGCAGTTTGAAATTGGTTAGCTAAGTGAGCAGATCAGTCCTAATCCAAGTTTGGATTCATTAGTGAACTTATCCATTTAAGTATTTTATTACGTAAGATAGCTGGGTATTCGTCTGCAAGCTAACATTAGCCTGAAGAAATATACATAAATTGGTGTCAGAAAACCAAGCAATCCCTTCACAAATCCAACATCTGGGCAGATGTGCTTCAGGAGATGAAACTAGCTTTCTTCTGGTTAGTAAAGTTAATTTTTGCCTGCTAATGTGGAAAGATTTGCTTGTTACTTAATGTTAGCATTTATAGGTAAACTAATTAATAATAAATAAAATGATATAAAATATAATACACCACTGATACCAAGCATAGCATCTAGCTAGCTAATCTTAGCTTTATGTTAGCCTACCATCTTACTTGATATCTAACAAGTAACAGTGTTGCTAAAGGTAGTTTCACATAGTACACGGCACACACTGTGCTCTGAAAGTCATTCTTCTCTATTGCTTTGGCCACACCGAGTAAAGTGCAACGCAAGCACTAAGTTCAAACACAGAATATCAAAAACCATGGAAGAAAAGTTGATTCTGTGCATATCCAAATTCAACAAACTTATGACACAAGTTTACATCCATATGGGGAGGAAAGCAGTTTTGTGGAAACAACACACTCTTCACTAATATCTCTCTCTAAATGAGAGATGCATGTTTTGAAATGGCAGGGAGCCGGCGTCTCTAGTACAACATCCAGCACAGTTCAGGTTAGGGTTAGCTCAGTGCAACATATGCCACATCCTACATGAAAGGGCCTTAACAGCTGACACTGGGAGCAGAAGAGAGACACTGAGGCACTCTGAGGCATAGTGGGGGGTGAAAACTGCCAAATAAACAATGAAGAAATTGATGAATGACTAAAAATAAAGGGAACTCATATAAAATTAAATGCAACAGAAACACCACAGAAAAGAAGTATTAAAACAACAAAAATAATTAAATACATTTTAAATTAAAACAATTAAAGCCTGCATTTATTTTCCTATGTATAATTTTTTGTTTTGATTTATTTCATTTTCCAATTAATACATTAATTAGTTTGCTGCATTTCTGCATTTATGTTATTTTCTTCTTTGCATGTTTCCCCTATTTTTCCCAAATGTATTTCTTTGTCCATCTACATCATTTAGAAATGTGGAGATACTCCTTCAGTATTCAAGTGACAGATGTTGGGATAACTTTCATTTCAAATGTCAATTTGTCAACTTAATGTATTTATTAACACCCACAAATATTTGCAATTGCTTTTTACTACAAATAAACATCACTGTTTCATTTATTAATTCATATGTTTATGTATATGTATTTTTAAATGATCCAGTTTTGATTATCTATGTTGATATTTTTGATTTGATTCTTGGATTTTTGATATTTTTGTTTGATCATTTGTGTACCTTATTGACATTTTTCTGCTGGGCTATTTATTTACTTGTTTCCTTTGACTCTTTATATCTTTAATTTAATGTTGGCAAAATAAATGACAAAACAAAATGATTTGATCTGATTTCCATTGTAGGTGAATTTTTAAAAACACAATTTCCTCATCAATTTTTTAAGCCTATTACGTTATAGGACAATATAGACACAAGGCTAATTTAAGAATTATGTTCCTCTAGAACGACGACTTCTCTGACAAGGTGAAAAGGTCACTTTTTGTTCTGAGTTTGAGTCAAGGACTCTTGTCCCACTCGACCCAATGAGCACAGGTCGAGGAGTTTAAAGTGTGGAGGGGAAGGTGGGCTGAAGGACTCTGGGTTCAGCTTTGGGGTTGAGCATCAGGCTCTGTGAAGGGATTAAATGAAGAGCCTTGTAAGGTGGACTTCAGCGGGCAGAGCAGCCAGCATTCCTTCTGCTACAGCCCGTCAACCGCCACCTCTTAAAATCGGACGGGCCGATTGTGAGCAGCACGCCTGGGCCTCCGCCTCCACCTGAGGATGGAGCCGGCTTCTACCACGACTCACCCCATGGATCACTCTTAACGATGTGAACGGTTGTGTAATGTTATTTCCTCGCTTTGTTAGCAACAGATATGACATTGAGGATTATCCAAGGATGAGGAAAAGGTGTCTGTTCTTTCCACAGTTTGGACATTTCATTAATTCCTCTGTTCCTACAACTGTTTTTAAAGAGCTGTTAAACTTCCATCCTTCCCTTTTTGTCTCACGATGGAGGTGATTCACACTTCCTGATGACGCCAGGATCGCCATCTTTAGGGAAGTAGTTTCGCCAGTCACCGGGAAGTGACAGGGAGGACGTTTTTATGACTTTTAAAGGCTCTCATGTAAACAGAGGAGGTGCCACATAAATTTTTCTCATCTGTAGTGCTGTATGGAAGACCAAAGCTGCCAAAAGATGGAAGCAATAACTAAATTACTCAATGAAAAATGTATCAATATATCCAAAATCTTTCTAACAACTGGATCTAGATTTAGTAAGCAGGGCAAATTACTGTGTGTCTGCAAAAATAAACCGATTGGTGTGGAAAGTTCACCATTTAATCTGCTGACACGATTCAAACTCATAAAAAAAACAGTTGCTTTCAATAATATGCAACCTAGGCCACCAAAAGCAGAACAAATCAGACGCTGAGAGTTTGAAGCTCATGCACCAGTAAGTGTAGCTTGTGTTTTATGAACACTATCATTTAAATATACCTGTGATAAGAAGGAATTTCGGCAGACAGAGAAGAACAGCTTTAGCATTACATGCAAGTCCTCTGTATAAACCTGAAATCTGTCTAACAGCTGACCTGTTGCATGTGCAGAAGAATTCAGATGTGTTAATGCAACAAGCGTCCAAGCCTCAGTCACTTGTTGGCAACAAATTGAGCAAAATATGAGCAGGCATTACTTAGACTTTCACAGTCACATTAACGGCTTTATTTTATATTTTGATAAACATTCAGGATGATACACAACAGATCCAATACTGAAGAAGAGACTATTAAAGAAAAGCAAAATTCCTGAAAGTCGGTTTGTGATGTTGCAGAGCTCTGTGTGTGCACTCTTCAATTTTATCTTTATACACAGAAATTCACATTAACTGCTTACATTCAGGGTGCACCAGAACCTAGTTTTGATGCATGCTCAATCATCCAGGTGAGTACAACCCAGAAAGTTGCTTCTGTTCATCTGGACGTAGCGTTTTCAATGTGAGAAATGTTTCCTCACTCATTCAAGTGACTTCTTTAGTCTCAACTGATTGCAGGTTTCCCCAATCTTATAAACAGAACCTTTGTGATTGTTTGTGCATAGGTACTGCAAACTAGGGCTGGGTATCGTCACTGATTTCTAGAATCGATTCAATTCCGATTCACAAGGTCCCGAATCGATTCGATCCACGATTCGATTTAATTCGATTTAATTCGATTTAATTCGATTCGATTCGATTTAAATCTGGGAAGTTTTGACAGTCAGAAATATTATAATTCAGATCAGCACATTTACATATTTTTGTATCAATAAAAAGGACGCTGACACACGCAAGACTTTATCACAGGTGTTAGCGTCACAGCAGATGCCTTTGTGTCAAAGTAGCTGAAGATAAAACACAGAAAAATATGAAGGTTTTCCTGGCCTGGGATTTTATAAAAATATTCTGCAGTACATCAAAAACGAAAGAAAACCATTAATCAGCATATGAACATTACCTCTGAAGTTACAGCGGTTTTATTAGAGACACGGCTAAGCGTTTTGCATTTTGAATAATTTTAAAAAGTTTACATTTGTTCAGTATTGAACAGCAGAAATGAGGTTTTCTTTTCGGAAGAATGTAAAAGGGAAAAAAACAGCGGCTGACAGCGCTGTAAACAACAGTAGACTTGTGCGTAACAAGCAAGCGAATAATGAAGAAAGGGAAACTGTTCTTGAAGTACAGAGAGAGAGAGAGAGAGGGAGAGAGAGAGAGAGAGAGAGAGAAAGAGAGAGAGAGAGCTGTGCATCGCGGTGGAAGCAAAACAGTAAAAGTCAGAGTGAATTCATGACGATGTTTATGTGAAGCGTAGTTTGGATCTTCTTTTGCTGCTGGTTCGGTCAATATTGTTTGGAGAGAGATCAAACTAACAGCTTTAGAATCGGCTCATAAAGGGCGTGAACACAAAGCCGCCGACAGATCAGAATCAGTTAGATGTCGGCTTTCAGCCCCGACCGTGAGAAAGGCGACATCTAACTGATTCTGATCCGCGGGTCGCGCTGTGTGTTTAAGTCTATGTGCAGAATCCGTGTACCTGCTCTCATTTACTGTCTTAGCTGTTTGGTGGTTCTTGAAATTTTGTGAGATGTCACCAGAGATTCTGGCATTTCGGGCAAAATAAATTTATATTAAAAAAATCGATTCAGGATTTTAATGAATCGATTTTACGTTATCCAAGCCAGAATCGATTTTAATCGATAAATCGATTATAAAAACCCACCCCTACTGCAAACGTAGTGTGTGATGAACAGAAGCAACTTTTTGCACGTAGTGGCTGCAGGATGGCAACTTAACTGCCAAATGACATAAGTGCTTGCCCACATTTCTTTTATATATGAATATAACCAAAATATAACCAGCTGGAAACCAAATTAGTCCAGTCCCCTACTCCAAAGAGACATGTTACAGGTAAGTTGAACTCACTGGTCCTGATTGCAACATCTGTCTACAGTATAAAGTAGATGCTGAGAGTGATTGCAGTCAGTCTGAGTCAGAGTGGAGTGGAGTTGTTTGGAAACAGGTTGCCACCCACACCAGGTGACCTGTGCAATCATCTTGGGATCAAAACTGGACACCCAGATGCAACACCCTCATCCTCTGGGTGGCCAGTTGGTTACCGCAACTACTTGCAATCATTGGATGTTTCCTAGCTGTAGGGAGGTTGGCATCATATTTATACTCAGTGTGGCTTACGCACTGTAGATTGATTTCTCAGTAGAAATATAACTGAAAACCTGAAAACACTTCCAACCCCTCGGTTCAATAAAAAAAAGAAGCTTTGCTTACTGTAACAGTTTTCTCCACAATACTTGATCTCATCCACACAAGTCATTAACTCATTTATAATTCACCCTTTTCTTGCTGAGAGCAATGGCCTCAGGTCTGGAGGTAGTTAATAACACTGGGCTGTAAACAACACCCCAATGCCAATGAACTCAATGAAGTCAACAGAATATCTTGACTCATGTTCAGTCATCCAGATAAGGAAATCTGAGAAAGATGATTCTACTGAGTCATTTAGATGAATGACAAAACAGAATCCTTTTCTTTGGAAAGCCAGCAGAACCCAGATCCCGAGACACCTAAAATCAACGAGTAAATACTCTCAGCTTAAATTTATCCATTGAGCCATCACAGCAAGCTTTTTACACTGACTTTGTTCCTTTTACCTCAGGAGACTTCTGGAAGCTTTTCAGTCAAGAAACAAGCTTCTTCCACTACCATCTTTTCCCTCAATTAACATGAACCTAAGACGCACCGGAAAAAAACAAACAGGATTTATGAAGTTGTAGGAATAATGCTAGGACATAAATGTCTACATCCACATGTTTGTGGCCTTTGCCCACTATCTTTCTTAGAACAGGAGAAAACCACAGCAGCTCTAAGAACAAGCAAACATCTTTCACGTGTCAGACATTTTTCTAGGAACATTAGAGGTCACTTCTCCACTTCCTTTAAACTTTGTTCTGCTTTCTTTTTACGTCAAGTTTTTAGCAAAGTTTTTTATTCTCTAAATTTCTGAGGATTCAGCAATGCTGGTAAACGTAGTGTTGTAGGGAACCTTGATGTCATTTTTGACAGTTGTGTTTCAACAAGCTTTTTCCATTTAAGGCCCTCAGGAAGGTGAAAACGTGCCACCCTCATCATGACTCTGACAAAATCGATTCACGCCTTCATCACTTCTTGAGTAGGTTCCTGTGAATCTTTGTATCTTAGCCTCAATCAGCTGTTCCTTTGTCACCTACTGGCTGTAAATAATGCCACATCAAACCTGTACTGATCTCTCAGTAAGTAACAAGCAGTAAAAAGTCATTACTGCTTGTTTTTAAGCGTATTAGTAGTCCTGTGCTATTTAACTGAACATTTGCAGCTCTGCACTCCTGTAAAGAGCTTTGATGTCTACAAAGTAGCTGCTTAAAGGTTCCTAGATCCAAGCTAAAAAGGAGAGGTGAAAGAGGCATTTCGATGGTGGTGTCTAATCTTTAGAACAGCCTGACTTTTCACATAAGAGTTGCCCAGTCACTCGGTCTTTTTAAAACACTCTTAACAACCTGCTTCTTCTCACGGTACAGAATATCTTTACTTTTCATTGTGCAAGCCCAGTCATTCTTAGGTCTGTTGTTTTTAATTGATGCTCTTGTAAATCAGATTATATGTTCTGTTGTGTTTTTAGTGCATATTTGTTTTTGATGTACTTATCATCATCATCATCAAGCCTGTAGACTCCTCGTGGAGCAACAACACCACGCCAACAGACTCTGTTCTGGACCGTTCTCTTCAGCTGGGTCCACGTCATTCCAGCAGCCTTCACTTCGCTCTCGACAGATCTTCTCCACGTCTGTTTGGGTCTCCCCACTTTCCTTTTTCCTTGTGGGTTCCAGTCCAGTGCTTGCCTTGTGACGTTGTCGAATGGTTTTCAAAGTGTGTAGCCCATCCAGCCCCATTTTCTCTTCTTGATGTCTTGACCGACCGGGTTCTGTCTGGTTCTCTTCCACAGGTGTGTGTTCGAGATCTTCGCAGGCCATCTGATGTTGAGGATGTGTTGCAAGCACTTGTTGATGAAGATCTGTATCTTGCTGGTAATGGTGTTGGTCACCCGCCACGTCTCGGACCCATACAGGAGGACTGCTTTCACATTGGTGCTGAAGATGCGGATCTTGATGTTTTTGATGAACTACAGGGCATTATTTGCCAGAGTAGCTGCATATGCAGCAGTTCACTTTTATTTATATACCACCCAATCACAACAAAAGTCAACTCAAGTTGCTTTACATTGTAAGGTAAAGACCCTAAGATAATACAGAAAAACCCCAACAATCAAATGACAATTAGCAAGGACTCAGCGACAGTGGAAAGGAAAAACTCAGGTTAAGGGTGAAAGGAGAAAGACATCACAAGGTTAGGTGGATGGAGCTCTGACTTTTTGTATTAGAAACATTAAATCTTTGCCCAAAAAGAATGTTAAGGGTTACATTTACTCTTTTATGTGCACATATTGTTGGCATCTTCTCTTAAACTGAAGAACATTTTCAAGTTTTTCAGGTGGGTCAAATAAAGGCACTCTCCTGCAGGAGGGAATCATGTTGGATTGTGAAACTGTTGCATGAAAGCCAAACATCACAATAAAAATATATGAAACATGCAGTCTTAAATAAAGCTTTGACCTAAATTTATAAGCTGTTCATCCAGTAGTGCAGCCTAACTGACAACAGTGGTTAAATAATTACAAATGTCCAGCTAATCCAGTTTTAAGGTGCACAACTTCTGACTTCTGCAAAGATTAACGTAACGAAGAAATAAATACGCACCAGTTCTTCCTGGTACTGACTGTTTTGCTTCTCAAAGTGAGGATCAAAATATCAACAAGAAGTTTGTTTTCGTGTGTCATCCCTTTGTGTTTGTTTTTGAATCTGCGCTGGATATCTTTCTCATGTTCTAGTGATGCCATTGCTGCAGGTCCTGACTTGAGTTTACAGTAACTGTGAGTCGTCAGCAGCGTTGCTCAATCTGTGGACTTCCTTCAGTGTGCATGATCGCTGTGTTGTAACGCTGCTTACGCATTTTTTCTCTCTGTGTGTTGCTTTTGCTGCATGTCTCATGGCAATGTGTGTAACATTGTGTTGCAATGATACATTTGCAAAGAGTGCATGGATTTAATGTACAGATACATAAACCAACAAAAAGTTGATCCAGCAATTTTCATCTTCTACATGGAAAGAAAAGGATTACATAATCAAAAGAACTTTACCTCTGCAGTCTGTAGTGCAAATCTACTCTCTGTCTGTACTTTTCCACACAGAACAGTATTTAAATGTTTTTTTGAAAAATAATCCTTAAAGCTTTGATTTTTACAGACCAAACCAATAATTCATGTTCAGTCACCTTGCAAAGTATCGCACTGAATGGCAGAACTATCATTGTCCAAAGAGGAAACTGTCCCTCATCCTCTGAATGTGGTGTTCCACAATGATCCATTCAAGGTCCTCTTTTATTCTAACTGTACATGTCATGTCTTTCAGAAACACTGTATTCTAGAACCAACCTCAAAATAATTTAAATAAATTAAAACTGGTTTTACTTCTTAGAAAAAGCTCTACACATCTTTATCACCTCTCAGCTGAAGTAATGTAACTCTCTGCATATATTCAGGTTGTCCACTTCCATCTTTTTTGATTGTAAAGTGTTCATGTAGCTGCTCAACTTCTGACTGGTGAAACGGAAAGATTTAAAGTTTTACAATCTACTGTTCACCTTCTTATCAGATCCTGTAACATAACAGTAGCATATCTCCCCTGTTCTGGCCTCCCTTCACTGGCTTCGACTTTGACTCCATCTTTATAAATAAAGTTGGATTTGCTTTGAGAAACTGCAGGTTTTGACACTTTAGTTTCCACTGGGCTTCACATGGGCTTTCCCGAGCATACCAAGGTTAGCAACTTAGGTGTTGTGCTGAATAGCTAGGGTTAGCAGGTAAGCCAGTGGTAGCCAGAAATTACTGGTCCTGGCCTAAAGTAAACATCATATCTATGGTCTACAAGACCAGCGGGACTTTTCCAACAAAAAACAATAGGGTTATGAGACACATCAGTGTAAATACCTGTTAGCATCATTTTATTCAATGTTATGACTGCAGACACATGTATTTATTGCTGATGTATGATGGAGGCTCTTGCAGTATTTCAAACACTCAGGAAAGTGAGAGTGAGGAAGCAGAGATAAATGATGGTGTCTCTGTGAGAGTCCATGATCCTTTTCATGTGCTTCCCTTTGTGCTAAGCAGAGAAAACCTCTAACAGAGTCCAGCTGTGAGGTTCACAGAGCCATGCTGTGCTACAAGACAAATTACACCTCCTCTCAAACCATACATCACCTCATCCGAGCTTGTGCTCTTCTCACCCTCCTCGTCTTTGGCCTCACCATCCAGCCTCACGGGAAACTGACAGCAGCTGTAAGTGAAGAATGATAAAAATGGTTTCTTTTACATCCTAGTAACAGGCTCCTCAGCAGGTTGAATTATTAGAAATAGGGTAATTTTTCATAATATGTTGAGTTCATCAAAGACCCACCTAACTGGTGAAGTTGACTTGGTCTTCACATGTAAAGATTTGGCAGATTTCTCTCCTAAAGCGCTCTTAAAGGAGTTCAGATTCTGATAAACCAAAACTGTCTGTAAAACCTGCTTCTTATGGTCTTGCTGTCTGTCAGATGTTTGAGAAGTGTTTTCAGGTTTATGCAGTAAATGCTTCAAGCTACAGGATACATGTTGCTCCAAACTGGAGGGACTTTAACATCACATCATGTCTGCGCTCTAACAGGCAACATTTCAGGGTGGTACTGATGATGCGGTGAGCGAGCCTGCCTCAAACATGTGGCGAGCGTGTGGACTGCACTCCATCTGAACCCGGCTTGCCACCGCAGTGCTGCATGGGAGTCATTAGCGGATAATTGGGAAGCGTGTTTTCGTCGCTGCTGTGCAGCAGTGCACCGGAGATAAGCACGAGTGTTTTGGTGACATCAGACACATTCGTGAGGTTTGGGCTTCCTCTCATTTTGAGGCTGACGGCAGCGGTAGAAGCAGCTACAGAAATAAAATGGCTCCTGAGGTTTGAGGACACTTCCACTCCTCCTGTCTCGTCTGCTGTTTTCTGATGTTGTGTTGCACATCTGGCTTGTGCAAAATAGATATAACAATAAAGGTTTTACAAAATTAAACTTATGACTGCACGTTAACCAGGGTATTTCCTGATACTGAGTGCAGATGTGATACTAATAAACACAACTCTCATTGTGAAGAACAGATTGGTAATCTTCATGTTTAAGACCTCAGGCTCAACTTAACCTCAGGTTCTCAGTCTGAAATGAACTCAACCTTCAAGAGTTCAAGAGTTATTTTTAAAATATTTAAAAGTACCCTTTTCTCCAACACAATAGTTTCTAGTTCCTCATTTATTCCCTGAACACTTCCATCTTCTGTAAAAACATTTTCTTATGAGCGAATGTCCATTTCAAACAACATTAAATCCTTAATTCCTGTTTATTTCAAGAACGATACCACCAAATTAATGTCCTTAAGTACCATGGTTACTGAGTGATAATAAAACATGTTGTAGTAAATAATAAAGTGCTATTAACAGTTAAAACGTCAGCATTTAAAGGTGTTTTTTGTTTAAAGAATCTTTAAACAGCTGCGATCGGTGGAGGTGCCAGAGACTTCTTTTTGCTGCTGTTTCCAGTTACCTCTTTCTACTACAACCACCACACACAGAAATCAGCAGCTACTCTACAGCAAATATTATAACCTTTCACACAAAAACCATAAGCTCAGTCACCAGCTAAATCTGTATTGCTTCTATTAATATAAATAGATGAAAGAGCATAGGACAGTGTTAGGACACTTAGTTTGTGCTTCAGCCACCAAAAGTTTGACATTTATAACAGACAACAGAGAGAAAACAATCTTGCATTTACAATTAGAACTCTATAAAGAGTCAGTAGTGCAGGTTACTGGCTGGAGAGTGGCAAGTGTTGTTTGTCAAGTGTTTTGTTTTTTCTTGGAAGATGAGAAGACTGTGGTCCATCTTACAGAAGATACAGGAAGTGTCAGAAATCATTCTGTCAGCTTGTGGATGTATATAACTGCATCTTTGCACGGCTTCAGGAAGGACACAAACTCCTGAGAGTTCATATTTTCTTTGCCGTAGTTGGTAGTCCTTGTAAGTACTAAAAAAGGTACATTTTATTCCCACTTCTTTCTGTTTAACAGAGGTTGTAGTGCTTCCAATGTCTGGAAAGACGTTCCTAATCCTAGTACCTTATAGGCATCAGAACAAACATGAGGTTCTCATGCAACATTTAAAACCTGTTAATACACTGTTTGAGACATTTTACCCTTTCTTTAAGCCTTTTATTACAAAGAATGTATTAAAGCCATTTTAAGACTTTTAATTCTGTTTTAACCAGATTTTTAAAAAGCATTTAAGTAACAGCTGTCTTTATGCGCAACATGTTTTGGTGTTGTTAAAAGTTTTGTTGGAGAGATATCAGCTGAAGCGGAAACAGAGCTGGGTCGTACTCATATGTAATACCACTTCTAACCACCAGATGGAGTGTTAGCCTAGCATTTATACGGAATGCATGGTGCTATCATGCTTATTGGGATCGTTTCGGTAGCTAGAAGAGCTCAAACTGTGCTTTTTTTTTTTAAAGAAAAGAAAAAACGTGGTAAAACGCACAGTAAAAAATCTGCTAAAATGGTGCCACCCAGTGGTGAGACTGTACAAACAGTACTTTTAACTGCCCCACACTGAAACATTGATGAAGCAGGTTCTAGGTTAAGCCTGCACACAGGTTGTGGTGGTTGTTTTAACCCTTGAGCTGATCAGCTTCCTCCCCTGGAGGCCTCCCTTTTGTTTTCATTTGTGCCGTTAATCGATTTAAGCTAATCAGCTAATGAATCATTTAATCCACCAACAGATTACAGGAGCCAGGGAGGCGGCGGTGGTGCCATCATGACTCCAGCACTCCATTCTGACTCGGTGGTCTGATGGCAGGTGAGTCGCCTGTGTTCATCCGGCCAGTCCGCACAGACATAAAACCACATTCATGTCCCTTCAGCACCGCGATCTATCATAACTGTGACATAAAACCTGCAACAATCATCTTGTAGTGCAGACAGCTGGCACGTCTGATCCTCACTGATTGGTTTTAGTGGCACACATAAAGCTGATTAGCACCACATCGACGGTCCCGCTGACCTGTCACAGACACCACGGACACTGGGACCTGTCTTGAGTGTGTGTGACAAAGCAGTATTTGCAGTGAGCCCAGCCTCTGTTACATACATCGTCACTGTGATCATTCCGACCTGAAGATTAAAGAAACCCACTGCATCCTCAGCAGCTCCATACCTACATTAATGGAAACAGCGTGGGCAGAGGACAGAATGGAAGTCAATATGCGGCATGTACATACAGATCGATGTGTTTCCGGTGGCAGGTGGGAGAGGAGGAGAGGCACATGGAGAGTAACCTGGGGTCATGCCCTCATTTCTCCATCCCCTGGGCTGAAGTGACGTTACACCAGCTCATAGTTATTTATGAGGAGCTTTTAATGGACCAGAATTTAAAGCAAAAACAATCCAGCATTGATACTTGAGAACTGAGTGCACATGTTGTCTTCTTGTTTGATGGCAGACACTCCCTTCACCCTGGCCAAAAAAGCTAAAATGACCAAAGAAAAAGTGGAAAACAGCTAAACATGAGAGGTTTTTGGACAAAGTTTTTGTTTTTTTCCATTGTTTAAGCACTGCTTCCAGCCAAGAGTGATACCATATATGCCCTATAGCTGCAGAAAAGGCTAACACTGTTATCTTTTTACAAAAAAAACAGCTAAACATGAGAGGTTTTTGGACAAAGTTTGTGTTCTCCATTCTTTACGCACCAGTTGGAGCACCGTTTAAGCACCGGCATTGTTTCAAAAGTACCGGTTTGGCACCGGTATCGGATAAAACCTAAACGATACCCATCCCTAGCGGGCGACCGTGGCTCAGGGGGTTGGGAAGCGTATCTGTAACCGGAAGGTTGCCGGTTCGATCCCCGGGCTCTCTGTCCTGGTCGTTGTGTCCTTGGGCAAGGCACTTTACCCTACCGCCTACTGGTGTTGGCCAGAGGGGCCGATGGCGCGATATGGCAGCCTCGCTTCTGTCAGTCTGCCCCAGGGCAGCTGTGGCTACAACCGTAGTTTGCCTCCACCAGTGAGTGAATGAATAGTGGCATTGTAAAGTGCTTTGGGTGCCTTGAAAAGCGCTATATAAATCCAATCCATTATTATTATTTGGTGAGGCCAGCTTTTACCCGCAACTGTCAGAGGAAAACGTGAGTGAAGAGGAATCCGCCGCCAGCAAGGACAGCGTGTTCTCCATGAGCTTGAGAGCAGTACCATCACCCAGGCCCGAGCGACAGAGGAGTTTCTCGGCCACTCTACATCAGATAGGGAGTATCACTGCCGCAGCAGCGCCTTGAGAGTGGTGTATTTCCCTTGGGTGGAGGGATCCCGGAGGAGGGTCATCACACAGCGGGTGGACAGTGGATCCAGCAAGGCCACCACATGATGGTATTTCGTGTCATTGGCTGAAACGCCACAAAGAGCAAACTGAGCTTCGACATGCACGGACCATGAAGGAGCCAAAAATTTGTATTATATTTATCCCAGATAGTGGAAGCCCTTGGTCCTCTCTCGGTCTATGTTAAATACTCTATCAGGAATTCACTTTTGACTCGACTCTTACATTAGATGGGCATGTGAATTCTCTGGTTCGGTCTTGTAATTATCATTTAAGAAATGTGGCTAAGTTTAGCCCTATTTTATCTCGCTCTGAACTGGAGATTGCTATACATGCATTCATTTACTCTAAGCAAAGGTTCTCTGGATCGTCTACAGGTTGTGCAAAACGCTGCTGCTAGGCTTTTGACAAAATCCTCTGGGCATTCACTTGTGACACCGTTGCTATCTCAGCTACACTGGCTTCCTTTTGAATTCAGAGTCAATTTTAAGATCCTGATCTTGACTTATAGAGCTTTGTATGGCCTGGCACCAGCCTACCTGATCTGCTACAGCCCTATGTCCCTAGCAAGTACCTGAGGTCATCTGATCAGGGCTTACTTGCTATAAAACAGACTAAGGTGAGAACTAAGGGTAATAGAGCTTTTGCCACTGTGGCCCCTAGACTGTGGAACGCTCTCCCCCAAACCTTAAGGACTGTGGACTCAGTAGTTGTTTTTTTTAAAAAAAACACCTCAAAACACACCTTTTTAGAACTGCTTTTGGTTAATTTTTGCCTTTTTCATATTGTCTGTTTTACCTTTTTATGACTTGTTATCTTATGTGCAGCACTTTGTGACTCTGGCTAGAAAGGTGCTATATAAATAACATTTTTATTTATTTATTTATTTTTGAAAACTTAACCACCACAGCAAAAATTTTTACGTACAGCTCTGCTATCACTTCCAACATAAATGAAGACAGAAAACTAAACAGCAGTGATGTTTGTAGGGTTACTGAAGTTGGGCTAGCTGGTATATAATGATGTGCTGTGTGGTGGCTAGCTACACAGCTATGGTTAGCATAATATAAACACTGGAGCTGGAGGATGAACGCTAACTTTTTTTCCACTCAATGAGGGTTCCCGATGGTTAGGAACAAATGTAACTGCATGGCAGGATGCTGTAAACAGACCAAACTTCAGTCAGGAGAACAACTGCAATGTAAAGTTAGTCATTAATATACAGCTGCATGGGCTGGGCTGTAGTTACATTGTAAGGTTTTAAAAATTGAGCTTTAAAATGAATAGTGATGATAAAAACCGAGACAGTGATCACTGACTTTTTTTAGGGGCTTGTTCATATTAAATAGAACAAAATACAAAGCATTAAAACATGTTAAAAACACAACAGCCTTAATAAATGCAGAGTAGTTTGGACCCGGAAGCAGGATTCATCAGGTCATCGTTTAAAGACCGGATATCCCACCTGCTGTGAATGTTTTAATGCAGTACAGTTGTTATTATTATCACTTGTCACATCCTGTTTATGACAGTTAAAATAAATAACATTCATATAAGAAATAAAATTGTCTGTGTAAACTGTATGTGGTGGTGAATAGGCCTATACTACTGTACTTTAATGTCGGTCATAACGGTGGTACTTCAAGAGCCATATATTTTATGAGGTGGTACTCATTGGGAAAAGTTTGAGAACCACTGGAAAATGGCACTGAAAGTTGCTTGCGTTTAAATAGACTTTGCTTTATTTTTATTTAAAAATAGAGCATGAATGACGCACCAGAACATCATCAAAATGACTCTACGCAAAGGTAAAATAAACGTTGTTCACAGGTAAACAGCTGAAGACACTCAGACACTGTACGTTTGAGTTTTGTGGCATTTGGTTCTGCAGACAGACGTGATGTGGGGCGCTCGCTGGACGCTGCTTCCTCCCTTAAATGTCAGCAGGCCTCCTTGAGCACTGCAGGCTTAACCTGTCCAAATAAACACCTGCATGTTTTTGGTAAGCTGCGTCTTACTTTCTGTGGATCTGACTCTGCCGCCAAGTCTCCGGTCATAGAAAATCCCAGCCTGATTGATGTGTGGTGCTCTCTGTGTTTCTGTTATTATAACAGATTTAGAGGAAGAGGGAAGGGCTGATGAAAAGTAAAGGAGCTCTTTGAAGATGACATTTATGGACGCATCACTTATGTCACCTGGTTTTAACTGCCAGGAGAGGATGGACCCGCTTTAGTCCATAAATCAGTGTGTTTAAAGTGCCTTAAAAAGCACTTTTAGTAATAATTTACTCATTCAAACATCTATTGCTTTTAGTAAATATTGAACTAAATGTGAAGTTAAATATTTCTAAAGCATCTTTTTTGTACTTTGGGGCCTTTGTGGCTTCAGATTTTTCCTTTTTTCTTTCTCAAAGACAGAAAATGAGTTACAAAAGACAGTTTTTGAAGTGCACGAGCGACCTAAAGTGGCGTTTTCCTCCTCCTCGTTACACATGTTGCATCGTGACCACATCTGAAGCGTCCTGCAGCCAGCTCGGCATGTATTTACAGCGATCGAATTACAGGCCTGGTTTGGAGCGATCTTTCTTGCTTTGGGAGTAGGGGACATGCACACAGTCTAATCTGCCTTTAAAAACATGAGGAATATTCCTGATATTTCTGAGCTGTGAGCGGAGCATGCTCACTGACCCTGTGTCGTGTTTCCTCCCGTGCTCATGTTCAAAAAGGCCTTGAGAAAGAAAGTTTGTCCTCAAACTAAACGCAGTGAAAAGGCGGGTATCTGGTGTCCTCACTTAAAAGGTGAAAATCAACCTCTGTGCCTTCAACAGAGCTTGCCATTGTCTGACGGTTTACAAAAGCCACCTCTCCTAAGATAGAGTTTAAAGCAGCCAGCCCGGATTGAGTTACCATATATCAGCCGTGCTGCGGCCAAGTTTTCAATTGTGTTTCTCGTTGGTTTTAAGAGCGAACAAAGGCGGCTACAGTTGAACTGCAGGTTAAGAAGAGAGCGGAAGGGAACTGTGCAGATGTACAGTGAGATATTTTTGGTGTGCATTCTTCAAGACTATGAAAGTTATCTCGGATCAAAGACGCACAAAAGTGACTGGAAGGTGTGCTTTCCATGCACCTCTTTCCATCACCACCACCCTCCTCTTCTTCATCACAAGTGACGTGGACTCAAACTTCAGGGTTGTCAGGTCATCGCTTATTGTGAAAAAATGAATGAATGATGATAAAAAGTGGTTACCATCGGTTTTTCTGTTATAAAATACAGGAAGTATTTAGGTGAATTAAAATCTGTTTTATTCATCAACACAACATATAGAAGAATAACAGAAATAAAGAGTATTTCGTTAAATCACAATTATAAAACAAAAAAACTCAGTAAGTTAAAAAAAAATTTAAAAAGAAACTAACTTCAAGCAAATGTGTGGAAAAGTAAGGTGTGTAACTAATAATCTAAATAAAAGGCAATAAAGGTTAACACAATTATCAAATAAAAAAATCCTATGTAAAATGCTAAATATAGTAAAATAAAGTGACTTTTTAAAGTAAAATAGCAAGGTCAATAAAATGAATAGCTCAACAAGTACAACTAAAATAAAGGTAAGACAGAAATAAATATTAAAAAATATGATTTAATAAAATCAAGTTCAATTGCACATAAAAATAAAGCTAAAGTAAATGAATTAAAAATAAAAATAAAAACCATAAAATGGTAAATATATAATTATATATTATATAAATATGCAAATATACACAGCAAAATCTCCAGTGTTAAATTAACACTGGAGAGTGTCTATATGGGTCCACACCTCTGAGTGTTAAATACAACACTGTTGAGTGTTAAATTAACACTTTTGACAGTGTTATATGTTTAAAAGTAACCTAGTCAGTTTTGAAGATTAACAATGGCTAACACTGAGCAGTGCTGATTTTCTAACACTGGAAAATAACTCAAAATGTTAGAAATATTCCAGTGTTAGAAAATCAGCACTGCTCAGTGTTAGCCATTGTTAATCTTCAAAACTGACTAGGTTACTTTTAAACATATAACACTGTCAAAAGTGTTAATTTAACACTCAACAGTGTTGTATTTAACACTCAGAGGTGTGAACCCATATAGACACTCTCCAGTGTTAATTTAACACTGGAGATTTTGCTGTGTATAATAATGCAATTATCGAACTTATCAGATCCAGCTTTGAGCATCACAAAAACAAGAGAAAATACAGGAAAAAAGAAAATAAACTTCAAAAAAATTGAAAGATAAAAAGTAAAATGTTTTAAACTTCAAATTACAATTGGCTATATCAGTGCAACATCAGACTCAATAAAATAAAATGACTGTCTGTCTGGGCCTGTCCGGGGTTCACCCGCCTCTCGCCTCACTGTATCTTGTATTATTGTACGGTCTTTACGCTCCAACATAAAGCACTTGGAGGCAACTATTGTTGTGATTTGGCGCTATAAAAATAAAACTGAATTGAATTGATAGGCTCCCAATCACAGATCAGTTCACATTCTAGAGTTGAATTTTAGAATGGATTTGTTGTATTTACTGTCCTTCACTTGCTGTTTCCTCCCTCTGACTGTTTTTCCAGACTTTTTCTTTAGTTGGAACTCATTAAGGTTTTTGCCTCCAGAAGAGTCCGTGATGCCTCTCATGTAAGACCTCTTGAATAGCATCAAGGTCCATTTTTCCAGTCTTTTTGAAATGGACAAAGATGTGTGTAGTTAAATGGTTGAAGAACCGAGACTTCAACCATTTAGAAGAATTTATGACTCTAACCCAAACCATTTAATGCTGTTTTTCTTTTCACATTTCCTTATGATAAATTTGTTTTCAAATGTCATTCAAAGTGCTATGAAAAAAAGTGGTAAATCTAACCTGTGGGAGCCTTGATGTACTAAATTTAAGACCTGTTACATCAGGGGTGTCCAACTCGAGGCCTCAAGTGCCGGTGTCCTGCAGGTTTTAGATCTCACCCTGCATCAACACACCTGAATCAAATGATTAGTTCACTACCAGGCCTCTGGAGAACTACAACACATGTTGAGGGGGTAATTTATCCATTTAAATCAGCTGTGTTGGATCAAGGACACATCTAAAACATGCAGGACACCAGTCCTTGAGGCCTGGATTTGGACACCACTGTGAAACACTTGCTTCAGTGATTCAGAGCTCACTTAAGAGCAAAAGTAAGCTTTTACATTTGTTGGAACAAACTTCTGTTACATTTCTGCAAGACTTAGGAATTCAAAGCTGAAAATGTTAGAAAATGAACAAAAGTAATGTAAATATTTCCATGGTTAACATACTGGGGTTTTGATTTGATTTCATCTTGACAGACTGTCATCCTGACTGAGGCGAAGACCGTTAATGCTAATCAGGACTTAGCTGGTCTTCACAGGCTGTGAATGAATGAATTCCTTGACAGATGATTACTCTGTGATAAGATTTTAATGGCTTAATGTTGTAGCTATTAATCTGCTAAGAAGCGTCTTTGTGCTGATTTGATCAGCAGGACCGCCTCTGGGACGCATCAGTTTAATTAATCCCCAGGGTGTTGTTCTGCAGCCATATGACCACGACAACAGCATCCAACACGTCACTGCCACACCCCTCAATACTGCAGGATGGACACATCTCATCACTTATAGTCACAGGAGATGCTCCAATGGGAGCATTTTAGTTCAAAAAAGAGTATAAAAGGGTTAAAGAATGGTCCTTTAGGTTTAATCTTGTAATCCTGTCAAACGGACCCAACTCAGGCAACCCACAAATTCAACCCATTATTGCATATGGCATACAGCCTGTTTTTAACTGTTCAAGAACAAAAACGTGTCAAATGCTCAAATTTAGAAATTTTTTCATCTTAAAAAATACAATTTTTATTAAATGGAAACTGTCTTGTTTAAATATGCAGTAACATTTTCAAAGTACATCTTGCATATTTTAGCAAGACAATGGCAAACTATATTCTGTAACCGTCTAGAGTTACCTGACAGGTAAAAAAAACAAACAAAAAAATAAATAAAATTGTTAGAAAGTAATGTTTGGCATTAAAAAGAATCCATCTCAAATTCATAGTATCATCATGCACATAATGTTTATTAACCCTCAGTGGTCTCAGCCATCATAGCTCAGAACCCTACAATAACTCTGGTTTTTGGAAAATGACTGAAGACTGAATAGTTTCTAATGTGTGTGAGTTAGAGAACAACTCAGAGACATTTTTTGATTTCCTGGGGTTAGAGTTAAGGATATGGTTGGGGACATCACCAATGATTACTTATGATTATGATTACTGTCAACCTGACAGTATCAAAATGACACATGGTCAACACTAGCAGGATGGTGTTTTGCATGGTCTTAATAAAATAAGCAAGACCTTCCCTGAAAGAAAGAAGGTGCCATCTGTGGATTTTTCATTGAGCATTGCTGCTGCATTCACAGTTTTATAGGTCTCTCTCGTACCATTGTCAGTGCTTTTCTTTGAACCGTGTGCTGATAACAAGCCCATGATTTCAAATTGACAGATTTTGACAGATAAGACATCAGCTGATATTTAACAAGCCAATAAAAATTAACATTTTAGGTGGCAGGGCTGAGTTTCTATCAGTGAGTATTTGTAACAAGTCAGTTAATAGCAAATCTAGGATACAACAGATGACTAAAACTAAAGCTTTAGTTGGACTCTAAAGAGTGATATTCATATATTAATATAGCTTGTGTGGGTGTAGTTTCACTAAGCAGTGATGCATTTGATGCCATAATGGATATGAACTTCAACACACACCCTGGCTTCAAATGTGGCAGCCATCAAGTTACAACAACTCATTTCTACATTATTCATACCTTTGCTCTCTGCAGAACCAGCACATGTCAGTTCAAAGTTGATCTTTGTCCCACTGTTGAGAGTTTATTTTAGTGACTAATAGCAGGAGTGTTTCATAAATGATATTCCATGTCATGATATTTTTTGTTGGCTAATTTAAACTATTTATGATGAAAATAGTGTGTTATGCATCCACACTGTCTCTATAGTCATTAGGAAGAAGATTAAACTGAGCCTAAATCTTTTCAGCTTCATATTCTTTGTCTTTTAATCTCGACACATGATTTCCTTTCCTCCTTGACGTTTTTGTTTCTTTGTACCCTTCCTATGCTTTTTGACCCTGAGTGAAGCAGAGGTTAGTGCCTCCTCAGAGGCCTTTTACATTAAGACATATTAGAGGACCAGCCTAGAAGAAAGTAATGACCCACTTTGAGTAGAGAGCCACAGTTTAAGAAACTGATCTTATCTGTTAGATTTGGAGACTGTAGAGCAATCTGGGCCATCGCATTAAACACAGGAAGGATTATCCGTATTCAAGGACCCTTATGCTTTCACATATGACAACAACAAGCACAAGCAAATAAACAACACGTGCCCCATCTGTGTTTACAGTAAAGCGCAATATCTCACACCTCTGCTAGAAGAAGACAGTCATGAGTCACTGATGGATTTGCTCAAAAAAATCTTATTTATATTATTTCATTAAATCTTTAATCCTGAAATCAGTGCAAGGTAATGATTAAAATAGGTTTTAATCATCAATAGGTTTTAAAAAAATCTTAAACTGGTTCTTTTCTGGATCAGATATGAAAGCCAATAATTTAAGACCAATTTTGGGCTTAAACGTCCAGGTTTGAACTGTAATTTAATATTTTATAATGAAAAGCAAACGGTGAGTCTTCTGGTTGTAAAAAGAAACCTAACTTGGTGCATTAAAGTCATGGTTTGGGATTTAAATCATGAGGTTAAATTCATATTTTAAAAAGCTGAGCCCACTAACATTGCAGAACGATCGGCTGCTAGCACAGCACAAACTCCTTATAAAGACAGAAACTGTTCTGGCTTCTCTGAGGATTTAGATAATGATACTGTTAGCAAAATAGCAAGCTAAACTCAGCCAGCTAGCTGATTCTCCAGGTACCAAAGGATCATTTGTTGAATTTGTTGTTGAGTTATAATGCTGCATTCAATTTGCCTCAGATTCACTATAGATATAGCTATAGCTATCCAATATTGGATAGCTAACAATTTTTCCAGGACAGCAGGTAGATAATATTAGCAGAATGAAAACAATCATCTAAGCCTGTGGGGTCAAATATGTACATGACTGATACTGGAGTAATGTTACAGTCAACATAAGTAGGACAAGTAGTATTTTGCTAATGACAGTGTTGGCGAGAAAGCAAGTTAAGGTTAGCCTGATAGCCGCTACCCTGGTTACAAAGATGAATTGCTAGCTATCACATACCAAAAGGCATTATTCAGTCAAACTCTCTGGCGGACCTGGTAAATTAGATGACCATTTTCAAACTACTTCATTTTACTTTAATGACTTGCAAGTCAGTTTAACCTCCTAGGACCTGGCATCCACATATGTGGACATCGCATTTTGGGATGTCTAGACCAAAATAATAAATTCTGCTCTACAAGGGCCTGACATCCACTTACGAGGACATCATACTGCCACTGTTCTATTGACATTTTAAACATATGTCCTCATATGTGGATCTAATTTTTCTCAGAAACAAAAAACAGGTAAAAAAAATAAATAAATCTGAAAATTCTTTGTTTTTACATTCAGCAGGTCCCAACATGCCCAGATATCAAAGAGAAATAAAAAAAAAAATGCATGCTATGGAAGATTTCAGGTCTTAGGAGGTTAAGATAGTTTTCTTAAAGAAATTACTACTAAATTGAACTGAGACCAGACATCATGATTTTGTGTAAGCTTTAAATGCAGGCAACATGTGTGTGTGTCCCTCCTCTCAATGTTGAGATAAAGACCCCTTCGTGCAGAGCACCTTGCCTCAGGCCCAACAAAAGCCTCTAATGCAGATTTAGATTTTCAATCCTGTGCTGCAATTCTGCTCGCATTGACAGGTCAACAAGCATCCAACAATCTGTTCACCTCAAAAAGATTTGTCCTTCCTCAACTCCGATCACTCATTACCTTGGATTGGAGGAGGAGAAGGAGAATGGAAGGCAGACTGAATAAAAGAATAAAGAAGAAGGAGAAAAGAAGCTGATTTTGAGTGGTAGAAGTAGGAGGGGATCTGTAGAGGAAGGAGGAGGAGGCGATGAGTAAAATCCTAATTACACGTTGGAAAAGTCTGGAAGCCGAGCAGAAAAGTGCCCAGCTTAGAGGCCTCCTGTTTGTTGTGGTAATTATTGTAGCCTGCAGACTGTAACTAATCCATAATGCTCCTAACAGTGAACAAGCCGCTTTTTAGGAGATCTTTAACCAACGCACAGCCGTGTTTGGACAGTGCGAAGGCTGCCTCTATAATCAGGATGGTTGTCGGTTTATTTCCCCATGTGTCTGTCTGCATTTTTTTGACCCCTTTAAAGCCAAAAATTAGCCATCTCAGATGTTTATTAAACAAGAATGGAGACTTATTTCTTTGTGTTGCTTTAGTAGGTACATTTAGAAACAGGACTTGCTTATTTCTACAGGAACTTTAGAAAATATGATAATAGACATCATTCCCAGAGGGATGAAATACTGCCATTTTGTTAAACTTGGTCAGTTGAGACTGGCTCTAAAGTGAGTCAGTCCCCATAGACTCCCATGTTAAAATGTGCAACTTTACAGCTGAAGAAAACATGTTCCCAGCTTCCTACAAAAAGCATTTGGTCACTTCCTAACACTTTTATAGGGGTGAAAGGGGATTATGAATAAATTACTTGTTAAACTTGTGTTAAGGCTTAAATTTAGCATGATTAGGTGTGTGGCCTCTGTATAACAAGTGGCTGTAGATGGTTGAAGTCTGCCAGACCTCAGCTAATTGAACCCCCTAAACTATACTTCTAGAATGTTTGAACTGATTTGTGTAATTTGGTAATAAATAGAATCACATCATCCGCATATAGTGATAGTTTGTGCTCAGTCTGTCCAATTTGGTGTGTTTTTCATGCAATTGTCTGAAAAATAATACAGCTTTCTTTGCAGTTAATCATTTTAAAAGATCATCCAAGAAGTCTGTGATCCGGTTTATGTCTGTCACTTCCTAAATAAGCTAGCAAGTCTGGCTTTTGGCCATGAAAGAACAACTGTGTCCTTGATCTTGACCTTTAGCACAGTTTGGTTAAAGACTCCTTGGGTCACTTTTGTTAGCAAGTTTCATTAAATTGCGATAAATACTGCAGGAAGAGGAGAGATTCTTGTGAACTGTAAACAGATAAATGGACAGCAGACTTGTTGTCATGGCATGAGCTTACTGATTCTAGAAGGTATCTAAAAAGGATACAATATAGCCAGGAGATCCAGTGAATGTAGCTTTTATTTCTTCAGAAAAGAAGCTGGGTCCATGGTGGACACTGAAAATATGAAAAAAGACTTTCAAAGTCTTCAAGGTTTCCATCCATTGCAGTGGCAAAACCTTTCTGACCAGCAGAGCAGCATCTGAGCACCAGGGCCTGGCTGGCTTCATTGTGTGTTTGAGCAGTTTTCATTTTCTATTGTTCTACAACAGTTTTCCATTAGGCCAATTTTGGGATGAGCTGCTGCCAAGTTGCCATTAGCAGAGAGAATGCAGTACACAAGCTGAGACACAGAGCTCATGCTACAAACAAACAGATCTGACAGTGAGCTGGTTGTTGGCCTGAGAGCAGGAGTATATTCTGGGATACTGGGCAGACTAAGTCAAATTCCACCAAGCCAGGAGTTTGAATTATCATAATTGGAGGCCACAGCAGTACATAGAGAGGGGTGGGGGGTGAAGGGGAGCTGGCAGACAGTTCAAAATGTGATATTATGAACACTGAGTGCGCAAACAATAGGCGTGATGTATGATTATGCATGACTCTCCTGTGGGGTGGAGAAGGAGAGTCCAAATCTGGCATCGGTTTCCTTTTCTTTGTTGTCAGTTTTCTTTTTCTTTTTTTGAAGAGTGGGCTTCCACTCCCCCCCAATCGATGGTCTTTCCAGCTCACTAACCATGAAACCCTCATGTGGCTTCAAAGGTTACAGAGGATGCACTGAAGAATTACTGAAAATTTGTTCTCAGCTCCGCCTTCTTTGTTGTCATATTTCCGACAAAAAGGAAATTAGTGACTTTTCTCACTCTGCATTCAAACTAGGAAGTGAATCCACATCAGTGTGATGCCACTGACCAAAACACATCTCCTCCTCTGGTATATTTTTTAGGGCAGGATCACATTAACACATGTTCAAGCTGGGAGGAAACCGGGGGATTTGAGGAACCATCTGTTAACCAAAGCCTTTGGGAAGCACACTAAGATGATCTTAGGATATTGTTCTCCCCAGGTGGGAATGGTAGGGGCTCCGCGGGGCCCCTTGCGTCCAAGCAAAAAAAGGGAGGGAAACGGGGAGATTAAAGATGCCATAATCTCATTTTCATTCATAACATTTCAGGTTAGAAAAGGCGAAATAACAGAACATAATCAGAACTGGACTTGTCTCTCACGTCACATGTTTTGAGTTTGCCCAACTTTAAAATCATCTCCAGAAGCAGAAAACAAGGGGATTAACTACATTTTTAAGCATTGCACACACTCCAACAGGAGACTGCTCACAGGTCAGGAAAGAGAAAAGAAGAAAATGGTGGGAGGATTCATGTGATCGGGCCGCATCCACCCTTCATCACCTGCAGGAAGCTCTAGCACAGGTCATCTAGGTGGAGGTGTCTAACAATTTAAGTGAGTTCTGCTCTACTGTGAAGTCGTGTCCTGTCCAAGCTCCCAATGTTAGATACATGCTCCTTCCACACAGGAGTAAATTCTAAGAATGAGAACAAATAAAAAACACAGAACTCTATTTTTTTCCATAAGTATGTGGACACTGTGGTATGCGGATGCACACATTGCAGCCATATGTGATAGTAGCCAAGCTGTAGGCATTAGTGCATTGCCTCCACTCGTGTGGTTTCCAGCAGATGTTGAACCTGGCAGTAGATGTTGGCTCCCATTCAGAAGCAGAGGAATTAGTGACATCCAGCACTTGTTAGTGATCAAGTTCATTACAAAGGTTTTGGATGGGGTTAAGACTGGAAATCTGTGCATGCCAGAGGAGTTCTTACAAGGTGTGATCATTAAAATAAACACAATTAAATTTGCATCCTCACCGATTAGAGATGAGGCAAGGGTAAGGGACGTAGACAGTGTTGCAGGGTGGCTAATATCAATGGGGCTGAAGAGTTGTTGTGTTGTTGCGGGGAGGAGCTATCTGTCCACAATATTTCTTCAACCTTGAATCAGAAATTTCTAAATTGCTGTTTTTATTTTAGAAATTCATGTATAAACTGCAAACCTGCAACTTGCTTTACGAATGAATCAAATTAATCTAACTTTTTCCTTATCATGATGATGCCTGGGAACCTTTTATATTGGCATGTTGCCTACATCTGTGCCTAATGAGCCGTGATGGAGGACAAACATGGCAGCTTGTTGATGATAATTCGACCCATCAGTGAATGCCGGCATTGTTCCCGCTGCCGATTTACGCTGTGCGTCGTTTCCAGTTCACTTCATATGTGTTTCCTGAAACAAAGGCTCATGTTTATTTGCTCACCATTGCTGGCTTAATGCATCGATTGTGCTTGGGTGCTGGGTGTTTGGTGATAAGCCCCTCCCTACCAGCATTATCCCCCCACTACCATCGCCACCACAACCTGCTGCAGCCAATTATTTCATTATTA
The DNA here is from genome assembly GCF_900408965.1 of Simochromis diagramma. Lineage (NCBI taxonomy): Eukaryota > Metazoa > Chordata > Actinopteri > Cichliformes > Cichlidae > Simochromis > Simochromis diagramma. Next base: position 2,214,736 of record NW_024387209.1, on the reverse strand, counting down.
GGAGAAGAACGCCACCCACGCTGTTCACTGCCACTTTTCACAGAGTTTAGCCCCAATAACACCAACACAGCTCCCACTTTGATTGAGTTTCCCACCAGTACAATCCTGAATACCAGACAAATAAAATTTATATTTAAAACAACCTCTGAAAGTACATTAAATATACATCACATACAATGAGAAAATACATGAAATAATAATATTGATAAAATAAAACTAACCAATAATCAGTAAGATTTAAGAAGTTCAGAATAAACATAAAATATTAAATGCCTAAAAAACATGTAGAATAAAATTACAAATGAGTTATGAACATAAATTTAAAAAAAGAATGTCAGCAAAGACAAAGCAAACAGAACAGATCATTTTAAGCCTGAAAATAATGGCAGGTGTTCACACCTAACCCCAAAGTTCAGCCTCTGGCAGCAGAACTCATCTCGTTCAGGTATCAGAGTCGTGGACAGGTGGAGCATGGCGGTGTTGTCAGCCGGCCATCCTGCATCCTTTATGATGGCAGCATATGAAAAGCGATACAGTGAGCTCATCAGCATGAAGGCTGGGCCGTCACAGGTGTTCTGTCATCCCTGACGTCTCCACACCTGTGAGGGCACCGAGGCACCGACACCCTGCTCATCTTTTCAACAGCACCTGTCAGCGAGCTGAGACCTTTTCAAAAGTCTGGGCTGCTCCTCCAACTGCCCGACAACATCTATTGTCTGTCCCAGCCCACCTATTCAAAGCAGGGTGGGGGACCTGTCATTAATAAAAGCTCGCTGTCAACCAGCGAGGCCCTCGGTCGCCTCCACCACTTCCTCTCTGAGGCAGGAATTCAGCTTACAGTGACATGCTGCACAATTGGAGCAGGAGGGGGTAAACAGGAAAGGGAGAAGAGGGGAAGGAAGACCAACATATGTTACAACAAGGACTGATATTTAGATAAAGAAGAGCTGAAAATATGAATATTCATATGTGCAAAGAGGGTGGAGCTGATGATGCGTTCAGTGCTCTCTGCTTTGGTTTGAAAAGAGATGTTTGAAGAGGGCCAAGTACCTGAAAACAGAAGTCTATTTTGCACAATATAAAAGACATGCAGCTTTCAGACTGTGTGAGATGGATTGTAGGGATGGGAATACAGCTTTACATTGATTTCATGACTTGACATCATAAATTGTGGGTTAAAAAATCTGTTCATGTTAATAGTGCAATAGTGCAAGTGAAAAAACTTGATTTAAGAGTCTTTGAACATGGCACAGTTGTTGGTCTAAATATTTTAGAAACTACTGGTCTCCTGGGATTTCCCCACACAACCTTCTCTAGGGTCTACAGAGAAACAGTAGCTCAGATAACCACTAGTTTCAACCAAGGCATGGAGAAGAGCATCTCTGTATGTACATATTGTACCGTGAAGCAGATAGACTACAGCAGCAGAAGACCACACTGGGACCCACTCCTGTCAGCTAAACAGTTTACTCAGGCTCCCCAAAACTGGACAATGGAAGATTGGAAAAATGTTCCCTGATCTGATGAATCTCAATGTCTGCTGTGACATTCAGATGATTCAGATAGAATTTGTTTGGTGTGATGGTGTGGGATTCTTTTTTTTTTTACACACTTACTACCAACTGAGCATCATTTAAACATGAAAGCGTAGCAGAGTAGGGTTGATGACCATGTCCATCCCTATATCAACTAGAGATGGACCGATCTGATATTACGTATCGGTATCAGTCCGATACTGACGTAAATTACTGGATCGGATATTGGAGAGAAATAAAAAATGTAATCCGATCCATTAAATATCAAAAAAGCACCTCACAAAACTTGCTACATAACCGTAGCACGTGGGAGCAGTGTGCTCACGTGATGGAGCAGCTGTGTATATTTGCTACCAAACCAGCATTTCATCTCAGAGGATCCCAGAGAGAAGTAAAGCAAGTGTGTAAGTTTATCTCTGAATGTTTGTAAAGCATTCCCACATTAAGCTTAACAACCGATATATGGAGCGAGTGCCTCTCTCTCTCTCTCTCTCTCCCTCTCCTGTTGCTACTTCAATCATGAAACTGATCAATGATCAGCTGATCGGCTTTTCTGTCGCAAGTCCGTCTCTCTTCTTTGTTTTTGGCCTACTTTGCACCAGAAAGAGGAAACCAGCGGCTGAACAACAGCAGCATGTTTAAGCTTGATAAGCTGTTGTTAGAATTTATTTAATTACTTTCTACACCAGGATCTTTTTCTACGTAGCTGACGCTGGTAACTGTGCAGGGGCGGATCTAGCAAAGTTTAGCCAGGGGGGCCGATAGGGCATTAACAGGGAAAAGGGGGCACAAAGACATACTTTTCTTTCTTATTCTCATTTAAAATGTCTAGCTTTTAATAAATAATTATCTGAATCTTACACCCAAAGTTTTAATCTGATGTAAAATGTATAGAAGTCCATTACGGTATATAGTAACTGTTAAGTCTAATATACCCAGTGATGCTGGTAACGCGTTGCTTAGTAACGCGTTACTCCGAATATGACCACTTTTTCAGTAACGACTAATCTAACGCGTTACTATTTCCATAACAGTAGTCAGATTAAAGTTACTTGTCCAAACCACTGTGCGTTACTATTTTTTTAAGCAAAAAGATTTGGTTTCTTCTTTTCGTCTCAGCGGATGACAAACGCATACGTGTCGTGAAACGTCACATAAGCGACAGGTCACGTTTCCCGCTCACAAGCAGCCAGCGACGTAAAAAAGTGTAAACAACAATGGAGGGAGAGAGATGTTCGTTCTTTAGCTGGAAATATGGTCACTATTTTGAGTTTCTGTTAACTAAAGATTTAAATATTAAGGTTCGTTGTACACTCTGTGTTGGCGAAAAAGTGTTATCTACCTTCAAAAACACTACGTCAAACTTAAAGAAACATTTGGAGTCGCAGCACAGCACAGTCAAACTCACAGAGAGAGTCCCACCAAGTGGTCCGAAGCAGAGAGCCGTGACTTCCGCAGAAGGTCCTACACCCCCCAAACAACAAAAGTTGGACTTTGGTGCAAAACCAGTAAGTGATGAAGAATTGATGAAGTTGGCCGCGCAGTATATTGTAGAAGAAATGCTACCTATAAACACTGTTGACTCACCCTCGTTTCATGTCATAATAAAAAAGATCCCTACTTCTGTTAATGCCGAGCTGCCTCACCGAACGACTTTTACTTCTTACTTGGAGAAGGAGTTTACAGAAATGGAGAGAAATTTGAAGGCCACACTGAATGAGATTGACTTTGTTTCAACTACCGCGGATATTTGGACTGCTAACAACAGAAGCTATATGGGAGTAACACTCCACTGGATCAGTAGAACCACATTAGAGCGTCACAAGGTTGCATTAGCATGTAGGCGAATTCGTGGTAGACACACGTATGATGTCATTGGTACAGAAATCGAAAACATCCACTCCTCTTATGGATTACTCAACAAAGTAGTTGCAACAGTTACTGATAATGGATCCAACTTTGTTAAGGCGTTTCAAGTTTATCATCCTGTCACGGAGTCCGATGATGAGACGGAGGAGGAAGAGTCCAGCCCCAAAGACGATGATGTCACTTTTTCTGATCTGTCAGAAATCCTCTCGGCTGAGAATGAAAGTGATGGTCAGCTGTCTCTTCCCCCGCACCGCAGGTGTGCTTCGCACACCATCAACATAATTTGCACACGTGATGTGGAGAAACATTTAACAACCAATGCAGAGAGCAGGGCTGTGTATAGGAGCAGCACAGCAAAATGCACAGCTCTTTGGACCAAATCGAGTAGATCTACACTTGCATCAGAAACAGTGGAAGAAATCAGCAAAAGAAAGCTCCTAATACCAACATCCACAAGGTGGAATTCCTTTTTTGATGCTGTAAAGAGAATTGCAGAAATCCCCATGGGTGAGCTGAATACTCTGTGCACAAAGCTAGGACTGAAGTGCTTCAAAGATCAAGAATACCAGTTCCTGCATGAGTACTGCATGGCCATGAAACCTCTGACTGCAGCACTGGACATTTTACAAGGCGACTGTCCATATGGAACTTTACTACCAACACTTGAAGTTCTGATGCAGAAGACCCAGGCTGTGAAAGATGACCTCTCCAGGATGACTGCAGGCCTTCCAGATGCCATTGTACAGGTACGCTCTATCTTGAAATTAGTCAGATTTTTTGCTTCATACAATTCACAAACATGGAACAGAATATTAATTATCATTGAAAAATAAGATTAAAACAATTAAAATGTTTACAAGTAACCTAAAACAAAATAAATCCATAATACTGATCTCATATTAGGCATGGTTTGCAAATAATTCAATAACATAATAAATTGTAGGCATAAAAATATCAATTATGTTTTTTAGGTTATTCAGACTCGTTTCGCCGGTGTGCTGGATGACAAAGATGCCCTTCTTGCAGCTGCCAGTTGTCCAAAATTCAAACTCCGATGGCTGAGAGATGCAGGAAGGAGGGAGCGAGTAAAACAGCTTCTGACAGCAGAGTGTTGCACCACTGCTCCTCTGGCAAAAAACCCTGCCAGTGTGCCCAGTGCTACTACATCTAGCAGCCAAGGTGAGATGGACTTTTTCACTTTTGAGGCAGAGCCAGAGGAGGAGACCTATTCTGCAGAAAAAGAAGTCATGGACTACCTGATGTCAGGCTACGACCTTCAGATTCTGCATAAATTTTCAAGCATAAAGACAATTTTTTTAAAGTATAACACTCCAACCCCATCAAGTGCTCCTGTGGAGCGACTTTTTAGTCTGGGAGGTTTGGTGCTCACGCCTAAAAGAAATCGACTTTCTGACAAAAGGTTTGAGAAGCTTCTGTTAATGAGGTACAACCACTGGTTTACTCGCTCCACTCTACTGTTTCCCCCATAACGTGCGATGACAACATATACTGAAAAAACAGAGAATGGGGAATCCAATTTAAATAATTCAATTACTTGTAAATAGTTAAGTTTATCAAAGTCACTTAATAAACTTATTAAAGTTTTCAAGTTGATTAACTTAAAACAATTACCTGCAAGGAAGTAAGGCAATTTAAGTTGGACCTGCAGTCTCTTTTTTTTTTTTTTTTTTTTTTCATAAGATTAGTCCAAAGTTACAAAAGCGGACAATAGTGCTTACATGTGGATGGTATAAAAAGTATCTTAAGGGAAGTCAAGAAAGACTCTTTGTTTGTTTGTTTGTTTTTTTATAAAAAGTATTTATGTTAAGTGAAGTAACAAAACTGTCTTTATTTTCATACAAACAAGTATTTCTGTCAGGAAAAAAGTTAAGTTCAACTTCAAATGTCAGGAGATATATTGTTGACATTACTGTTAAAATACACTTCCAATAAAGTGAGTATTGGCAAAATCGGTTGATGTTTTTATGTTGAGGCAGTGGGGAGTGTTATTGGCAGCTTCTGAAAGTAACTAATAAAGTAACTAGTAATCTAACTTAGTTACTTTAAAAATAAAGTAATCAGTAAAGTAACTAAGTTACTTTTGGAAGGAGTAATCAGTAGTCCGTAATATATTACTTTTTCAAAGTAACTGTGGCAACACTGAATATACCCTAGTAAGCTATAGTACTTTTTCCTTTGGGAAGGTACCGTCTGTACAGTCTGCAATTCTGTTGAAGAAAAATGTTGAATCTATTTAATTATTCTTGAAAAATAATTTATTTCTGTGTATTTTTTTTCACACTGCATCAAATTTAAGTTGATTGTGTCGATTAAGCATCATGAGGTGGAGGGTGGGGGGTGGTTCCCTATTTTGTTTTGCTGGGAGTTTGCAACCCTATTAGTTAGGTTGCTTAATATTTCTGCTAAGTACTCTTTAAAATACCAGAATAGGAAGGATGGAATAGGTTTAAGTTTATTAGATTGATCAGTGTTGCTGAACTATGAAATATTTTGGGTGCAGTGTATTTTTTACATACAGGTATAACAGAATAGCTTTAGTGTTCTTTATTTAAACTTGAGTATGAACTTATACAAAATGCAGCAAGATATTTTAAAAAAAACAGTTTTATTGATTAAAAAACACTATATCGGATTCATATCGGTATCGGCAGATATCCAAATTAATGATATCGGTATCGGACATTAAAAAGTGGTATCGTACCATCTCTAATATCAACACAATGTACTCATCTTCCTATGGCTGCTTCCAACAGGATAACACACCAGGTCACAAACAGATCATCTCAAACTGGTTGCTGGTTGCCTGAACATGACAATGAGTTCAATGTACTCAAATGGCCTCTACAGTCACTAGATCTCAATCTAATAGAGCACCTTTGGGATGTGGTGGAACAGAAGATTCACATCATGGATGTGGATCTGACAAATCTGAAGCAACTGTGTGACACTGTCATGTCAACATGTTCCCAGGACCTTGTTGAATCTGTACCATGAACAATTAAGACAGTTCTGAAGGAGGTCCAATCCAGTAATAACAACATGTAAATAATAAAGTGTCCAGTGAGTGTAAAATTATATTATTTCTGCACACAAAAACCAACAGCCATCAAAAATAGAAATTTAAAAGAAGGAAAATTGGAGTTATAAAGCAGAAAATAGACCTACCTTTTGCTGAATGTGTACATACTGAACAACCTAGTCAGGGTAGAAGAAGGGAGAGTTTTCCATATTCAACCACTTTTAATGGTTCTTTCTCTAAACCTAGCCAGGCTATAGGGTTACGGTTTCTTTTATACCTATTTAACCAACTGGTGAAAATAAGTACAAACTAAACAAAGTTCACAATGTTCCCCTCCAGCCGCCTAACATGCACTTTGTAGGTCTCTAAAACAGCACAATTATCTCCTGATGTGCATCAAAAAACCAATGCAATAAAACATCCTGGGCATGAGAGGACAGCAAAATCTGAAATCCGAAGATTATAACACAGAAATATCAGAAATGGGTCCTCAGAGTTTGACTTTAGGATCAAACTAACCACACAGGAAGAAAAGCTGACCCATCCATCAACCCTGACCTCCACCCTAAATACCCCTTATGACTGTGTAACAACATCCAGCTGCTGTCTCCAAAAGACGTAAACAGCCCCATGTTCTAGTGTATGAAAACGTAGTCATGCGGAGGTGTTAAAGTGACAAAGGTCTGCAACAACCGCAACAAGAAGAGTCAACGTCACCAACGCTGGTTTCCCACATCTTCCTCAAGGCCATGATGTCACTGGGGCGGGGTGATCTGAGGATAATAACGAGCTCCATCAGCTCGAATTTGACGAGAAATACAATGAGGATTAACACATACATATACATACACAGCTCCATCACACTGACCACCCAAACCTTAAATTCACGCTAAAGTGAATCATTTCTTCTGTGGGAATTTTTCTTAAAAGCCCTAAACTGGAGGTGGCTCCCCACACTGTGCCTGAGTAAACAGATTTATGGTCCTACATCACGAGTTATAAACACTCTATACACTCCACCACTAACCCTAACCCTCCCGCTCCTCATTCAGAGCGCACACACACATCGAAAGAATAGGGAGCAGGAGCTTTGTGGGGAGCGGAGGATGTCATGAGCCCCCCGCTGTGCTTCACAGTGATGCTGCAAGATGGGACATTGCCTGACTGGGAGCACAATAATGTGTGTGTGCATTCCCGTATCTGTGTAAGGGTGTGTGTGTGTCTTTCTTTTAATGTACATACACTCACGTCATTGGAGTGCTCCCCTGCTGTGTTCCTATCAGCATCAACAGTGAATCGGCGCGCTCAAGCAGCAGTAAAATCCTCCAAAATCTCACTCCAATGACCCTGCGTGGACAATAAACTGCATCTAATTACTGGCGCATGCACTCCCAGCACTCCCGGCGCGGTGCTCCCTGGCACTGGCCACGGATATTCACAAAAAGCAACTGGAGCGCAGGCCAACTTCTTTTAAAGATATAACGTTTTTTGACAGATTAAGCCTTTTCGGGTGATGTGCAGCACGGTGCACAAAAGGCCACAGTCGAGTTGCGCGGCGCCCGCGCTGTGGCGAACAAATTTCTGCCTCTGAGGGCTCAAAGCCATGCCAAGAGCAACATGTTGGCCCGCTACAGGCTGCCTCTAGGGGGATATAACCCTCTCACTGGTGTCTGCTGCCACGGATAAAGGTTTAAACAATGTCTTTTTAAATGAACTTTTGTAGTTTCTCTCACTATAAAAAAGCCTACAGACGCACTTCCATGACCCACCCGTCATTTTTTATATTTTGCAAGGAAAATGGAAAATAGTTGTAGTGCTTTATTAAACATGTGCAAACACACATGGAAATACAGTACACAAGGCAAAACAGACAGACTGAACTCTCTTAGGCAGCTTTTTTGTCAATTCTTTAAGTAGTCTCCAGGAATAGTTCTCCAGGTTTCTTGAAGGACATTCAAAGCTCTTCTTTGGATGTTTCTGCATTTTGTTCTGTTCTCTGTCAACATGATCCCACACTGCTTCAATAATGTTGAGGTCCGGGCTCTGTGGCGGCCAATCCATGACTGATAGTGCTCCACTGTGTGTTTTTATATCCAGGTACGATTTTACTGCATTGGCATTGTGTTTGGGATCATCGTGATGCTGAAAAATAAAGCTGTTTTCAAGAAGACATTTTCCAGATGGTATTGCATGGTGTATCAACATTTATTTGTACTTTTCTGTGTTCATAATTCATCAATTTTTACAAGATCTCCAATGCATTCATCACTCCATCAGATCGGTTGCAGCTGATTTTCAGTCCAGTTCTTGTGTAATTTTCACACTTCAGCTTTTTGTCCCTGTTTCCCTTCCTTAAAATGGTTCTTTACGATGAGGCTTCAGTGAGCAGTAGATGGATCAGCTGAAAGTCTAGATGCATCTCTCAGGTCATGTGTCAGGGCTTTGCTAAATTTTTTAAATGTTTTTTAAGGTCATGACTTTCAGATGCTGTTCATCTGCTGTAGTTCGCGGCACTGGGAATCACCTTTTTGGTGTAAAAATATTATTTTATGTCTGTCAAACTATGTTATCTCTGGCACTTTTTATAGATTCCACTAAATAAAATGGAACAAAATTGTTTCTTTCTTATGTGTAGACACAACACTGATTCCTCCACTGAGTTAGGGATCTTTTTCATCCTTGAATGATTCATAGGTCAAAATAGTCTGGACTGAAAATAAGTGAAAAGGTGAAAATGTCCAAAGAAAAATGACCTTAAGAAAGTCGGGAAAAATATTACTGAGGAGCACTTCAAAGTATTACAAGTCTGGGTCATTGGAAACAAAACATAACGAAATGAGGGGTGACTCAAAACTTTTGCACAGTCATATCAATAAAATAAAGCATTTTTTAACAAGTGAGAAGATGACAAGGAGTGGCTTATTGAAGGTAACTTTACGTTTCAGTTGTGTCAGAGGATGCTGAGTGATAACAAATGTCTTTTAAGGTGCAAAATCATCAGGAGGTCAGAGAGGTGACAGTGGGATAAATGAGGTTTTTGGCATTTTTAGACCTTTTAAGGCCAACTGGGCTACTTCTTCTTGGCTTCCTCTGGACATTTATTTATTTTTTGAAACTTTTTTTCCTGCTGTGATTCTTTTTTTGATCTAACACTAACATCTGAGATCAAAAGTCTGCTGTAACATCAGGGATGCCCACACCGAGACGGAGCAGGACTCTCCTTTGTCACTCTCTTATTGTCACTCTGCATGCACGCTTGTTTAATACATTGTCCTCCCAATCGCTTATGGAAATTGGTTCATTTTCCAAACACAATGATGAGCTGTGCCTAGTGAAAGGAGCACTCAGTGCCAGGACTTTTTCATCTTTTTGTCCCGGTGCTCAAAGAGCCCATCTCCTTTGCCCTCTCACCAAACTGTCGCCGCTGCATGCCTGCCAGTCCTTTCTCTCCCCGACTTCACCAATAACTCAATAACAAGATCCGTGACTGCTGCCCTTTGTTTTGCCCGGGTAAACAGTTTAAAATGAATTTTAACTGGCCTGCCCTGGGAATACGTGTCATATTAGGAGTGTCGGCCTTGTACGAGATGAAAATAATGAATTGCGAATTGGGGATGATGCCAAAAGAAAGCCGGGTAATCAAGTCTTCTCACCGAGGGCAGACAAAGGCCTCCACACAATCCTGCAGACATTAGCTATGCATGCCTTCCAGTTGCCGTAGTTAGGATGGTAGAGGTGGAGGTAGAGGGGAACCCATTTCCAGTCTATTAATTATTAATGACTTTACTCCTTGTTTACCTTTAAGTGATGCTTCTACCGTTTGAACTAAAGACTGTTTCTCACCTTTTTAGACTTCGGTTATATGTCTGCAGACTTAAAAGAGTCATTTTTCATATGTAGGAGTGTACAGATTTTAGCTTGGGCTTATACCACCATCTGTGATGTCCTTTAACAAAACTTAAACATGTCCTGACAAACATGATATAACATTTAAAGCTTCCAGGTAGCAGGATAACCAAGGCAATAGAGACCCAAATGTCATCTGCTGTTTGTGAGGGGCAGCCAATCAGGGGAGGGGCTAAAGGACACAATAACATCATATTTTGAAGATCTTGAATCTTTTCTGGGGCGAAAAACCGGCTCTTCCACATTGTACTGTATTATAAGAGTAAAAGTGGCAGGTGATTTGGCACGTGAAGGGGGAAACCTGAAATCAGGTGTTGGGGAGAGGAATCACCTATAGTGACTATGGCAGAGTAATCAGAGAAATTTAGATGGTAGTTGCAGCCTGGATAGTTGATGGAGAACTCTGCAGTGTAGAGCGTGAACTGGAATGGACCCTGCACAGTTGCCTGTGAGGCCCCCGTACTGCAGACACAGCCCTGTATCCTGACATACCATTGGCGGCCAGTGTGGTAGTCCATTATCCACTGGGACAGGTGGTGGCCCACTCCTGACAGATCCAGCTTATCCCTCAGAAGTTTAGACTGGATGGTGTTAAAAGCACTGGAGAAATCAAAGAATATGATCCTCACAGTGCTTCCAGGCTTCTCCAGTTGGGTCAGAGCCCGGTGACCCCGATACCCTGAGGCTAGGCTGCTCACCAGTCCTCACCAAGAGGCGAAGGTGCATGAGGACCAAGCTCTCAAGGGTCTTCATCAGATGTGACTGGTAGCTGATAAAAAGGTAGATTTTGGTGATACTGAAGAGCATCATCAGCTTAAATTCAAGTCAAACTAAGTCAAACTGGAGGAAAAACCTCAAGAATCAACCGGCTGTAAGTGTGGTTCAGAAGAATCAGAATCAGAATCAGAATCAGAAAGGGGTTTATTGCCAAATGTTGAGCAGGTTTACAACATTAGGAAATTGCTGCGGTGCTTCAGTGCAAACATAGTGTCATAAATAGCACTTAAATAGACATGAAAAAATAAAAGTAGGAATAAGAATTAAAAGTGCTACGTAGAAAGATATGTGCATGAGATATACATGAGATATATACATGAGAATAAGAATTAAGAGTGCTACGTAGAAAGATATATACATGAGTGCAGGTGGTGATCAGTGCCAAACATGGAATGATGCAGTGACACAGCGTAGGGTCATGTGTTAGTGGCAGGGACAGTCATATGGTTATTGTTCATGTGTCCAACAGCAGAGGGGAAGAAACTGTTCTTATGGCGAGAGGTTCTGGTGCGAATGGATCGGAGCCTCCTGCCTGAGGGGAGCAGGTCAAACAGACTGTGTCCAGGGTGAGAAGTGTCAGCTGAGATCCGAGCTGCACGCCGTAATGTCCTGGAGGTGTACAGGTCCTGCAAAGATGGGAGTCTGCAGCCAATCACCTTCTCAGCAGAGCGCACAACACGCTGCAGTCTCTGTTTGTCCCTGATAGTGGCTCCAGCGTACCACACGGTGATGGAGGAGGTGAGGATGGACTCGATGATAGCAGTGTAGAACTGCATCATCGTCCGTGTTGGCAGGTTGAATTTCTTCAGCTGCCTCAGGAAGTACATCCTCTGCTGGGCTTTCTTGATGACGGAGGTGATGGTGGGCTCCCACTTCAGGTCCTGGGTGATGGTGGTACCCAGGAAGCGGAATGAGTCCACAGAGGTGATGGGGGTGTCAGTCAGGATGATGGGGGGGAGTGGGGCTGTGTGCTTCCTGAAGTCCACAATAATCTCCACTGTCTTCTGGGCATTCAGCACCAGGTTGTTGTGGCTGCACCAGGACACCAGACGTTCAACCTCCCTCCTGTAGGCAGACTCATCCCCGTCCGAGATGAGTCCGATAACGGTGGTGTCATCTGCAAACTTGATTAGCTTGACAGACTGGTGGGTGGAGGTGCAGCAGTTGGTGTACAGGGAGAAGAGCAGAGGAGAAAGAACACAGCCCTGAGGGGAGCCGGTGCTGATGGTCCGGGAGTCCGAGACATTCTTTCCCAGCCTCACATGCTGCTTCCTGTCCATCAGGAAGTCAGTGATCCACCGGCAGATGGGATCAGGCACATTCATCTGGGAAAGCTTGCCTCGGAGATGGTCTGGAAGGATGGTGTTGAAGGCAGAGCTGAAGTCCACAAACAGGATCCTGGCGTAGGTTCCTGGGGAGTCCAGATGCTGCAGGATGAAGTGTAGGGCCATGTTGATGGCGTCGTCTACAGACCTGTTGGCTCTATATGCAAACTGCAGGGGGTCCAGGAGGGGGGCCGTGAGGGTCTTGAGATGGGAGAGAACTAGGCGCTCAAATGACTTCATGACCACAGATGTCAGAGCCATGGGTCTGTAGTCATTTAGTCCAGTGATCCTAGGTTTCTTGGGGACAGGGATTATGGTAGAGGACTTGAAGCAGGCAGGCACATGACATGCCTGCAGTGAGGAGTTGAAAATGCCAGAAAACACTGGGGCCAGCTCGTTTGCACAGTATCTGAGGGTGGCAGGAGACACGCCGTCTGGGCCAGGAGCTTTCCGAGCATTCAGATTCTTAAACTGCTTCCTCACATCTGCTTCATGAATATGAAGAGTTGTGGTGGGAGGAGGTGGTGTGAAATCCTCTTTTGTGTGGGGTGAGGAGGGGGGTGTTGTAGGTGAACAGTTTGAAGGTGGTGATGGCTCTATGGAGGGGGGAGAGGTGGGGGAATTAGTGTCCAAAGTGCCTCTATTGTTGGGGCCGTTGGAGGTGTGAAGGCTGCCTGATGGCTCGTCAAAACGGCAGTAGAAGTCGTTAAGGGTGTTGGCTAAGAGCAAGTCATCAGTGGAGTGGGGGGTTTTAGGCTTGTAGTTGGTGATATTCCTAAAACCTTTCCACACAGAGGCCGAGTCATTCTCTGAGATCTGCTGCTGCATCTTCTCAGAGTGCTGATGTTTAGCAATGTCCACTTCTTTAGTGAACTTGTACTTGGCCTCTCTGTAGCAGTCCCTGTCTCCGCTTCTGAACGCCTTTCTCTTTTCCAGCCACAGCTTTTTGAGTTTAGGAGTAAACCAGGGTTTGTCATTGTTATAACTCACCCTGGTGCGTGATGGCACAATGCTGTCCTCACAGAAGTGGATATAGGAGGTGACAGTGTCCGTAAACTCGTCCAAGCTGTTAGAAGCAGCCTTCAATGTGTCCCAGTCTGTGGACAGACTTGGGGATGATGGCAAATTCCTAACCTTCTAAAAACAAGTCCTATTACTCTGCAGCCACACTGGAAACATATGTGGGCAGTTACCTTGAGCCATTGTTTAAGTCAAGATTTAAAACCTCCCATGGACAATATATCCAGTCAAACGTGAAAATAAGGTTTTAAAATTTTTATCTCCCCCCTAAGCTTTATTTTTAAAATAACAAAAGAAAACTTTATTTAACTATGAAAATAAATTAATATTGAGATGAGAAACCTCTTTTATGGTAGTGCCCTGGCTAATAAAGACAACAGTAAAATCAATAGTTGTTGCATAAACTGGTAAAACACACCCATATACAAACATACACTGAACAAAAAGCAAGAACAAAATGAAATACAAAAACAACCAAAATTGATCAACTTTAGTGGCAATAAAGCCTAAAACACCAATAAAAGTCTAATGCCGGGAACAAGAATAACAGTGTGCAGGAAAAACATTAGCAGCCTGAAGTAGATCAGCTCATGAAGTTTTACAGGATTTAGATTCCAGCAGGAAGGAGCTGCACATCTGAACGCTTTTTTTCCAGATTCAGTCCAAACTTTTGGGGCAGACAGAAGGAATGAGTCATGGGACTGAAGACACTAACTTCCCACACGTCTGACTGTAAGTCAGTAAAGTGGAAGCAAACCAAGAACAGCCTCATAAATAATAACATACCAGTGGTTGACTCTATGAAATGGCAAAGCAGACCATGTGACCCAAGTAAACATCTTACAGCAGTGGGTAAGAGCTTTGGGTTTGTAATAAATCTCACTGCTCCATGATAGACAAAATCCAGCACATGCAAGCACATGAACACATATACATATAAATCACATCACCATAATCCAGCACTGGCATAAAGGTGGAAGCAACAAGTATTTCTTTTCTCAGAGGACAGACACGACTCAATTCAAAAATAAAAAGTCAGTTTAAATTTTCTCTCCGTTTGCTGAGTGTGACGTATGAAAAGAGGAAGTCATGAATTATAATTCATGAGCATTTCTAGTGAGATAATAACTCAATCACAGAGCCCTGAACTGCAGTGACACATGTAAAGCTCACCATTAGTTTTGTCAGCATTCAGAAAGTTTTAAATCACGCAGGCTCTGCTGTATTAAAAGTTTCTACCATAATAATAATAATGATAATGATAATGTCTTTGCTGGTATCCATGCCTGAACCATCAGTGATTACAGATACCATGCAACCATCACTGTAAACAGCCCATAATAACCTTTAAATAGCATGATATTATTAAGCTTTGATAGGTTCTCAAATATGTTCTCCCTATGCAGACACTTGCTGAGCAGTTCTTGCCTCTGAAAATAACTCTGGCTTTGCTGAAGGTGCTGGAACTCCATTCTGGATCGTTCCACTTCACGTCCACGTTCTTGCACAACATTACTCACAAACAGCACTGAAAACACGCCAAACTCTCAAGACACCTTAAAGAAGTTGAGTCTTTCTTCCAAATGACAGTTTGAGCTCAGTTAAACTCATAACAACAATATTTAGCTTGTAATAACTAGAGGGGTGGAATAAAGCCATTTGCAGTTGAATTTAAATACAAGCCCAGCTGATTCAGCTGTATGGATTTGAAGTTCTCCACATCCTCCCTGGGTAATTTCCAGCCTTTTTCTCACGTCTTCTCAGCCTCACTTTAAGGATCGCTGGTTTCTGTTTAGTTCTTAACACGTAGCCAGAGTTCAGCCGAGGGTTGTGTCACTTGCTGAGCCATTTATTTTAGTCAAATTGTACTAATTGTGATGTTTGTGCAGCTTATATGATAATTCTGCTTTCCAGAACAATACGGCTAATAACGGGTGTAGGGAGGTCATGGGAAAAAGCACAGTCGCTTTCCAATTAGTGCTCTTAGCGCTGATTAACCCTCTCCTTGCCATGCTGCAGCTTGAATGACGAATCCTATTCTTAATGTTCTGAAATATGCTGTTTGAGAAATGTCTTTAGGTGAGGCCTTTTGGGGCAGTGACACCCGATAAAAGTGAGGGCGTCCCGGCTGCAGTAAACTTCTAAACCCCTCGTTTGTCAAACGTCCCATAAGGGAGATAGATTATCTATTCATTGGATTCTTTATGGGCCTCTTTCATGTCTTGTTTGCCCACATTAAAGTCTGGCAATCAGCACCATGTGACGGTTCATTATGGTTCCAGGACACTTAAAGAGGTTGTTGTTGTTCTCTTTCCAGACCATTGCTTCCTGGATCTATTTGAACTTGTGTCGCTGCGGCACGGCCTCGTAAAAGGCGCGGCGAGCAGGTCGCTCCGTACACTCTGAGACGAACATCTGCTCGTATAAACAGCATCCGCAAACACATGCATGCAACCGAGAAAATGAAGGGTTTGTCTACTAATCTCTGCTCTGCTGCATCACAGACTAACACGGGCCTTTGTAGTGGCTTTGGTGCAGTGGGGTAACCTGTGGGGATGTAATGCTGCACAGGCTTGAAATGTATTTAGTAGAATTCAGCAAACAAAGACCCTGCTTTAGTGCAATCAGCAAAACAATTCAAGGATTAAGTATCTAGAAATAAGGACATATCTCTGTGTTTCCTCTGGTAAGAAAATTATATTGTGAGTCTGAAAATGATAAATATATTTATAAAATTCCCATCTTGGACTTAAGTAGTAAATATATCCCATTTTTAGGGCATCTTGTTTCCACAGCTGAAAAAAAAACTCAGTTTGACTCAGTTTGACTTAGTTGGATGGATCTTATGGAAGGAAACAGATTGTTTTTCTTCATACATTTTGATGCTACTTACATCAAAGTTACTGCTCCCATGACTTAACAGACTCCAGTGTTAAAATGTCCAATTTTACAGTACAAATAAACATATTTACAGCCAGCTAAAAGCTGTTTTGGTCTCTGGAGCTAATTGACCTCTTCACGACAACTCAGCAGGGAGTGGAATTACTTATAACTCACCCATTTGAATTGTATTAGGTCTTAAATTTTGTATTATTGGGAGCTTGCCCTCTTTGACGGACAGGTGGATGGCAACAGATGTGGCTGTAGGTACTAGCTATCAGCATGGCTAATCCCTAAACTGAACCACTGAACTATGTTTGTCCTGAATTGTGTAATTTGGTGTTAAATAGAATCACAGCATCAGCAATTGATGATAGTTTATGCTCAGTCTGGCATTTCTAAAGCATTTACAGTACAATTATCTTATAAATGTTTCATTTAGTGCATGGTTAATTGTGTAACAGTTACTGCTAATTAACACTAACTGAAGACAACTGGAGGCTTTCTAATAATGATAGCTGGTGTTAGTTGCTAACACAAGGACATTAATTTGGACGTTCCCTACAGCAGCACTCATTAACAGGAGCATTAACAGGTGTCTGTTATCTGTCAGTGTGATGCACCCATACAGTCTATGACTGCTTGCTTAACAAGCTAGCTACCTATAAGCTAGTTATCTGCTTTCTGTTCTGTTGTAAAAAAAAAAAAAAAAAAAGTCATATATATTTATGGTCACCTCTGGTTTTAAAGTACTGATAAGAAGGCAAGCGGAAATGCTTGAATTGAAGCCTCAAAACTTCAGAACTCTATTGTTGGTATTACACTGGCTGTATCTAACTTTGATATGTAGTCCTAAAACCCTGGCAGGTAGTTCTTTACCCCCGGTTCCCTCCTCCAAAAGAGAGGAGGATTGTTAAGTTGTTTTTTGTGTGTAGATGCTTTAAATATTGTGTGGGGCCGAAGCATTGTCACATTTGGTTATACATTGTTAAATGCATCTGAAAACAACAATAAAGATTTTAAAGTTTTTTATGTCTTGGACAAGGTGTGTGCTAAGAGGCAGTTAAATGACACTAGAGTAGTTGTCAAGGACTTTCAGTGTCATCGTGGTGATTAGCTCAGTGGTGGTGCAGTTATTCTGTAATTACACCTGGAACTAAAATGTTATCTGGATGAAGATATCTTTGTATGCTCAGTCTTTGTATCTTTGCGCAGAGATCTGGTAGTTTATAGGTTAAGTTTTTTGTGGGAATTAAAATCAAGTCATTTTAACCTTTAAGCTGAGTTTGAAGCCTGAAACTAACATTACAGATATGAATAATGCTGTTTTGACTAAAGCCTGAATTTAAGTGAATCTAATCAGAGGTTTTAGTAAGCATATGACTGACATCACTCCCACCAGTCATAACCACAGATACAGTATTTGTAATTCAGTGTGCAATACCAGTCCAAATAACATTTTCAGATCTCTCAAACTTCCTTAGGACTCTATTCTATGGCAGCCAGGATTGCGCCCCCCCCCCCCCCCCCACACACACACACACACACACACACACAAGATGCATCCTTAAACTGCAAATTAGTTTGAGGTTAAATAAAAATAAAAACAAAATCGTAAAATTTCACTCACCAAAACAGAAGTGCAGACTACATAGATGATTTGTGAGTACAATTTAACTGCAAAGAGACCACATCCCGCATTAATCAAAACCAGACAAACAAACAGATATCAACAGGTCCCCATTAAAACAATTCCATTTGTGCATTTAAAGAAGTTTATATATTTATTGCAAGCTGCTCTATATACAAACTTAACACTCAAACAGCATGCTTAGATAGATATCGAACATGGAATTGGACCATCATTTGCAAAAGAAACATAATATATTATTCAGTAAAACAACAGAGAAAACAAAAAACAGGGACAACAAACTCATCTGTAAACTGTTAACAGAGATCATAAATCTGCTGGTTAAAAGAAAGAATGCAGCCAGTGCTACAGCACCCCCCCCCCCCCCCCCCCCAATTCATATTTGGAGGACTATTGTTCCAGACTAAATGCCCATAATTCATCCTTTTTGATCAAAGATAAGGGGATCATTATATTTGGTAATTAAAATTACCCCCCAAAAAAGAGTGCAGCTGCCAGAGGACAGATGTGGTGTTTTTTAAGGCTAATATGGGGATGTGTTACCTCATTTTAAAAAGTCAGTTTATCCTCCACCCAAAGCATCGTCTACATGTTTCGTCCTTGAGATAACGTCCCTCTATCTTTAAAGGCCTACTGTGAAATGCGGGATTCCCACACCACATATGTTTTGACTCCCCAAACTCAACAATAAGACAGTTTCTCACAAACTGCCTCCATATTTTGGAAACTAATGAAAGATGCTGAGGAGCTCTGATTAACCTTAGCAAAAATAATTACTTAGAATTTTAATTTCCCATGAAAAGATCAGCTTCCATCTCTTTCTTTTATCTATTGCCCTTGTTTACATCCCTTCACCTGCTATTTTTTGCCCCTCTGCCTCTATCTTCTGTAGCTTTGTATACCTTATTTGTCACTTTTCGCCTCTGCGTCTGTACATCTTCATCCCCGCTCTCCCAGTGCTGTAGGTGGAGCACAGAGAGTGGAAAATAAAGCCCTGGAAGCCACCAAAATGTCATGTTAATGTTTCATAAATCTTCCCCCATCTCAGGATAATTGCTGAGGGGAAACAGGCTGTGTGTCTGCACACACTCAACCCAACAGTTGTGGTTTGGCTGCAGCCTAATGTGGTGAATCTTTCATCATTTTGTCTGCTGTTGCACTACGGAGCACTGCAGGGTCCAAAATAAGGTTTTCTCTTGTTGCTGTTTAAGCGTCTGCCTCGAACCCCGTGACCTCTGCATCTCCGCCACTCCCTTTGAACCCCGGGGGTGAGGTGGTCAAGCATAAATGTCAAGGCTAATTCAAGGTCAAACAAATGCGACCTGATAATCATCTACTTCGTGTTGAGCTGTGTCAGGGCCTGGCTGCGTTTAACAAGGAGTCGGAGCATAGCGCCCCTCTCCCCCTCTGTCCTCCACCTCCTCCTCAGAGGCTTTTATTGTTCTTGTTTGTAAAATGTGAGGCTGAAGACGACCGGAAAAGTCCCATCGCTCCTCCGCAGGGTTCAGCCACTGCACTGAAAGCAACAGGCAGACCCCGATCATGGAGAGGAAGTTTATTCTGCCTTTTTGGAGGTTTTTTGAGAGGCATTTTTTCAAGTATCAGGTTGGACATGAATTATGAAATATGCCATAAAGGTTAGACTGGCCAGGAACTGATCCAGAACTAAGTCGAAGTAAATTAGCCATCTTTGCACTGCGACTTTTACAGGGACAGCCCCACTAATTGGTCCTTTCAGCTTCAAATGACAGAAGTCATTATTCTTTTCAAACTGATAGACCAGCTGCTTTTATAATTTACCATTAGAGTTTACATTTCTCATTTAATCCCTTTCCTCCTCCCTGTTGACCGTTACTGTTACTGTGTGTAATAGATGACATTTCAGGCATAGCAAACAGATGATTGGTGCTTAGAACCCCGACGATGTAACCTGGCATAACCAGCTGTGAACATACCGACGCAGCCCACAACCATCATGACTGGCCTGTTGAGTACTGTCGATTCCTCCCATATATTTTTCTAATCTAATCTTAATGACTAAAGCATCATGAATGTGTATGAATGGTTGTCTGTTTCTCTGTGTTATAGCCAACCTGTTAGGTGAACTGTCCAAGGTGCACCCCACCTCTCGCCCTATGGTAGCTGGGATAGGCTCCAGTCCCCCCACAACCCTGACAAGGATCAACTGGATGAATCATTGTCTTATTTTATACATTTAAATGTGATCAATAAGACCCTGTTGAAGGCTTGTATTGAAAGAAATCTGAGGTTAAACATGACCAGACTTTGAGAAAAAGAGGAAAAACAAGAGAGACTCTTGGAGTTATTTGATTTATACGCCAATATACAGTGGGGCAAAAAAGTATTTAGTCAGCCACCGATTGTGCAAGTTCCCCCACTTAAAATGATGACAGAGGTCAGTAATTTGCACCAGAGGTACACTTCAACTGTGAGAGACAGAATGTGAAAAAAAAATCCATGAATTCACATGGTAGGATTTGTAAAGAATTTATTCGTAAATTAGGGTGGAAAATAAGTATTTGGTCACCTCAAACAAGGAAAATCTCTGGCTCTCACAGACCTGTAACGTCTTCTGTAAGAAGCTTTTCTGTCCCGCACTCGTTACCTGTATGAATGGCACCTGTTTGAACTCATCATCTGTATAAAAGACACCTGTCCACAGCCTCAAACAGTCAGACTCCAAACTCCGCCATGGCCAAGACCAAAGAGCTTTCGAAGGACACCAGGAAAAGTATTGTAGACCTGCACCAGACTGGGAAGAGTGAATCTACAATAGGCAAGCAGCTTGGTGTGAAAAAATCAACTGTGGGAGCAATCATCAGAAAATGGAAGACATACAAGACCACTGATAACCTCCCTCGATCTGGGGCTCCACGCAAGATCTCATCCCGTGGGGTCAAAATGATCATGAGAACGGTGAGCAAAGATCCCAGAACCACACGGGGGGACCTGGTGAATGACCTGCAGAGAGCTGGGACCAAAGTAACAAAGGTCACCATCAGTAACACACTACAACGGCAGGGAATCAAATCCCGCAGTGCCAGACGTGTTCCGCTGCTGAAGCCAGTGCATGTCCAGGCCCGTCTGAAGTTTGCCAGAGAGCACATGGATGATACAGCAGAGGATTGGGAGAATGTCATGTGGTCAGATGAAACCAAAGTAGAACTTTTTGGTATAAACTCAACTCGTCGTGTTTGGAGGAAGAAGAATACTGAGTTGCATCCCAAGAACACCATACCTACTGTGAAGCATGGGGGTGGAAACATCATGCTATGGGGCTGTTTTTCTGCCAAGGGGACAGGACGACTGATCCGTGTTAAGGACAGAATGAATGGGGCCATGTATCGTGAGATTTTGAGCCAAAACCTCCTTCCATCAGTGAGAACTTTGAAGATGAAATGAGGCTGGGTCTTCCAACATGACAATGATCCAAAACACACCGCCCGGGGAACAAAGGAGTGGCTCCGTAAGAAGCATTTGAAAGTCCTGGAGTGGCCTAGCCAGTCTCCAGACCTCAACCCCATAGAAAATCTGTGGCGGGAGTTGAAAGTCCGTGTTGCTCGGCGACAGCCCCAAAACATCACTGCTCTCGAGAAGATCTGCATGGAGGAATGGGCCAAAATACCAGCTACTGTGTGTGCAAACCTGGTAAAGACCTATAGTAAACGTTTGACCTCTGTTATTGTCAACAAAGGTTATGTTACAAAGTATTGAGTTGTATTTTTGTTATTGACCAAATACTTATTTTCCACCCTGATTTACGAATAAATTCTTTACAAATCCTACCATGTGGATTCATGGATTTTTTTTTTCACATTCTGTCTCTCACAGTTGAAGTGTACCTCTGGTGCAAATTACTGACCTCTGTCATCATTTTAAGTGGGGGAACTTGCACAATCGGTGGCTGACTAAATACTTTTTTGCCCCACTGTATGTGCTTCCAGAGAGCGCTTTAAAAGGAAAAAACAACTCAAGTACTGCTTTCAAGTCAGATTTACAATATTCAGAGGTGGACTGACACCTTCATGTCTGAACAGGTTGAAGCTCCAGCAGGACCTGTACAGTCACGTCCAAACATTTCACACACTTTCCTGCTTCACTTTCTTTATTTAGATGATTTTTTTGTTTTGCAAACTCAGTGTTTCTATGACAGTGAAGCACAGCCATCAGGAATTCATAAGGTTCAAAGACTTTTATTGGAAAACACATCAAATGTGAGTCTTCTTGCAGCTGGATATCAGCTTCTGGGCCAAATCCTGATTGATGTTGGTCCATTCCTGCGCTGTCAGAGCTCCAAGCTGTTCATAGTTTGTGCACTTCTGCTTTTTAAGGAGTGACAACACTAAAAGGATTTTAAAAAATCAAAGACAAACTTCTTCTAATGATCCAGGAGCAATTTAGAGGCAATGTGTGCAATTTCCAGTGTTTGGAGCACAATGCAAAAGTGAATCTGTGGTCAGTCCTTAAAAGCAGAAGCTCACAAACTGATCAGCCTGCAGGAGTGAATCTCCAACAATCAGGATACAAGCTGATATCCAGCTACAAGAAGAAGATCCACACTGTAAATACTTGCTCTTTGCATACATTTGATTTATTTGCCAGTAAAAGTCTTATAAAATGGCTATGATTGTTCTTCACTATATAATAAAACATGTCGAAAAAAATCAAAACAAAAACTGAAGTGGGAAAGAGTACAAAGCACAAAAACTGTGTCACTGCCCAAACATTTGGTTTGATTGTAGTAGAAAGAGTACCTTTATTGTTTGGACTTGTGGTTTCATCCGGTTCATCATAAAACATATTACAGACAACATTTTTTAAACAGGATAGTAAAAAAGAAAACATAAAAAAACAGTCATACACATTCAGCAGTGAGGCAACATGAAAGGACAAGTCGAGCATGTGGTCATGTGGTTTGGAGCCAAATCATTGTCCCTGGAAATAGAGCTCAACAGTGACCACCTGCTGTTTAATGGTTGTGGTTTCCAGTTCATTTTCTTCACTGGCATTTCAGAAAATCCTTGTTTGAAGACTTCTAATCCTTAAACACAGCCGATCAGCTATGAAGTGAATCATGATCATAAAAATGTTTGTTTTGGATTGAAAAAAGCAGGAAAACAAAAAAAAGGAAAAGCTGCCAGACTGTGTACATAATTACTTTTAACAGTCAGTGAACTACTCTTCCCATAAGGCACTGCAAATCTGAGCTTCATTCCTGACCGCAGTCGCTGCTTTCAGGGTTTCTGAAGGTTTACACTCACCAGTGCTCACAGGTTTGGACATTCCAATGGTAACCACAAACATCACCAGTTAAATGTCACTGTTTCACTCAAGGATTGTGGGTAGAGTAGTTCTTTTCCACAATATTGTGGAATTTGTTAAACCAACATTAATACCAGGGGTGATTCTGGGATCAAACCAATCACAGTATCATTCACAGAGTGCACCACAATTTAAACATAAGTTTTTAAAAAAATACTTTTAGCATCTAGAGTTGTGTTGTCTGCACATGTATTCAACCCATTTTCACCCCTCAGCTGTAAAAAGCTGAGGGTTATTTTCATGGGCAGGTGGTGTGGACACCCAACTTTGTGAACACAATAACTCAAGAACAAGGTGACGTAGAATTTTCAGATTGGTACCATAAATGCATTTATTAAAAATCTCAGACAAGTTCAAATCTCAGGGAAATGATTGTGAATGCGATAAGAAGGAAGTCATCTAGAATTTTCATATTTATGCCATAGGGGCATCTATTAGGAGGCTGAGAGGTGGTATGTTTAACCCTGCAAACTCAGTTCAGTTAGGTACACATTGCAAGAGTCTTTCAAAAAGTGTCTTTCAAATGCAACCTATTCAGTTGGATGGCTGATTGTAGTGTTCTTAAATAATTCAAAATGAATAATCGCAGAATTCAGTTTAGTGTTTCTGGGTGGATTTTCCAGAGAAATTTAAAGAGGTTACTCCCAGAAGGACTGTACACCAAAGTATCAAGCGATTAAAATCACATTATTCAGGAAAGACACTGGAAAATCAAACTATTACTACATACCTCCGGAGGAGAAGCAGATTTGCTTTTACACAGAAGGTTCTGAGTTACATTTATTGTGCAGACTCAGCACAGAGCGTCAGGCAGCCACGTTTAGAGTGGTATGAATCCTGTAAAATGCAATCTGAGTCATTCATATCAGTGAAAGTATTCAGTTTGTTTTTGGACTATTGGAAAGCACGCAGATTCTTGTTCTATCTGCCACTTTGCTCCCCAGTTTCTACCTCCTCAGTCTCTCTGTGCATGCAATGAGAAAATGACACTTAATCTGCTGTGAATCAGACAAATAAACAGAGCATTTGTGGCATTAAGTTTTTTATGAGAAGATTAGTGATGTAAAGGCAGCAGAAGTCATCCATGAAGTGAATCCAACAATGAAGCAGAAACTCCACAAAAAAGTTTTTAACACCATCCTAGCTGAGAGCTGAACTGTTGCCATCCTTATCACTTCCTCTCATCTGTCCTTATTTATATCCATCAATCAAAAAAAACCCAACATATTTAATAAGTCAGAGTTTCTTACAGTACTTCAGTTCACTGTCCATAAATGTGCTTTAACTACTTTACTAAGTTCAATTGATCGACAGTAGGAAATAAACTAATATAATAAAGTACTTCAGGTCCTTGACTGGCAAGTAGCGATATGTTAGCTAATAAGCTCTAAAAAGCTAGCCTGTGGTAGCACATATTTAGAGAAGAAATGTAAATATCCAGACATGTGTTGAGTCAATAATGAGCCACATCATCATAACAGTTGGCACTCCGACTCGATTTCAGGTCAAGAGTGTTTCAAATCTGCACCACTGGTTGGTGCCATGTGATGCCTCTGTGAGTGCCCTGCATCATCATGACTCAAAAGCACTTAAATCTGTATGTGTGCGCATCTTGATTATAAATACCAGAATCCAGGACATCAGTTTACCATCCCTCACTCTTGTTTTGCTTTAAATAAGCTGCAGGAAACCCGTTATATCGGCTGCTCCCTCAGTGTTTTGCTGACACTCCTGTAAAGCGTACCTGGAGGTTGCTTCAGGTCAGGTAAGGCCACTTTGTCTCCATTCAGCCAGGCGATAAAGGCCACCATGTAAAAGGAGAAAGGCTATCAGATAGTTGGGGCCAGCCACCGTGGCAGAAATCAAGAGTTTCTGAAAGGCTCCGTCTCGGAGCTCTCGGCCTCAGCGTGAGAGAAACCCTCACGTCTTGATGGCCAGAGATGGTTTTAAAAAAGACGCCAGATTACAGCGTCTTATAGGTCGCAGTCGCCCGGAGGTACACTCGTTTTTCCTTCCCTGTTTGTCTCGCTTTCAATCGCTTGCAGCCACTCTTTCCGAGCCACGCTGAGCCCTTCCTTGCACAAGCTTGTCAGCCCTTCAATAGCTTTTGTCTCAAACAAGATAGGATGCCTTTGACTCCTTCCACCTGTCACTGTAAGAGAAAAACTTTAGGATCTTAAAAAAGGAGGCCGAGGTCATTCCAGTTCAGAAAGTCTTGATGTACATGCTGCAATTTGCATAGCCTTTCATTCACGTTCTCAGGCTGAAATCTCACTGTGCTCGTGGTGATCTATTGTAAAGCCATCTCCAACTTAAAACGACTCCCCGTACAAAGCTGCCTTTTGAGCGCAGCTTCCCTAATGAGTGATGGCATAAAAGGACGGAGGCATCACTTTATTTGAAACGCTTTGATATTTCAAAGCCCGTACATCAGTAATCCTCCTCTCTCAACAGCAACAACGGGGAGAAAAATGGCTCTCACAAAAAATAAGCGAGCAAAGTGCTCCACATTGGGGCTCGGGATAATACCGGAGTTTGATCTGCAAAGTTTTCCCAGGTGCTCCAGAGATAAACCAGGTACAAAGGTGACGCGAGCTTCAAAGACAGGTGGCAGGAGCAGCAGTTAAAATGTTTCACCATCAGGCTTTTTTTTTAATGGGTGGCATCAAGATCCAGCATCTACTTGTCTGTGTAGTGTTCTAGTGTTGACCACCCTGATGGACAACCAACTCTGACAATCCGAGAGACCGTCAAAAATTCAAGTCTTAAAATTTTTTAAGTTCAAACCATTGCTGCTAACTGTTTATTGTATTTATTAAATCTCAATGACAGGATGCAAGAAAGGTTTTTTCAGTTTTTTCAAGAAATGAGCCCTCAAGTCTAGAGTTCAGTCAAGTCTAAGAAACGTTAACGATTTTCCTAGAGTCTTGAATTGTGGATTGTGGAGGTGCTCCATCATTTAAATGAAGACATAGAAGTCTAGTTTCATATAGAGCGTGCTCTGCTGAGTTAATTGTTTTGGTCCATTTTGCAGGACCTACAAAACCAACTCCTTGTATGTTCATCAATCTACGCCAACACAAAGTATCCACATATACAGAAAGTCCTCCTGACCAGCGTGGTTCTGCATTATGAAAGGTTCTAGCAGGTTCTGATGTAACAACTGTTTCAGAGTAAATGTAACTCAGTATCCATGTTCTGCACAGGTGTAAGGAAAAGAAGGGTGCTGCTGATTAATGGTTTCAACTTGGCTGCTGAGTGTTTTCTTACTTTCTGATCTGTTTTTAAGACCAACTACTTGAATAATTTGGAACATCCATCCATTTTCTTCCCCTTATCCAGAGTCAGGTCGGGGTGGTACAAGGTTATTCATGGTATTCCAGGCGTCCTTTTCTTCAGCAGGATTTCCCAGTCCCTCCCCCTGTGGCATTCCCACACCAGATGAGATACATGATCCCTCCAGTGACTTCTAGGTCTATCTAGGGGCTGCTGGCAGGTGGTAGATCTCCATCAGTCAAAGATGACTTTGGATAGGGTTGGTCTAATTTCCCTTGCTGTGGCTGTTTGTCTTGTTGTTACTGAGGTATTGTTGAGTCTTTCCTCCTGCCTGGCAAAAGTCATCTAGGTTTGGCTGCTGACACAAACACTGTAGACGATCATCTTAGTCTTTGTTGTCTGTTCAGTTTTCACCCAACTGGTTTTAGTGAGGCTTTGTTACCGCCTTTCTGATACATTTGAGGGCGATGTTGTGAGGCAAGTGAATTGATCAACAGCCTCCAGTGATGACTGGGAGTGCCTTTACATCCCACCCCATCACACTTGGGTTTTATTTTTTCAGACTGGTGCTCAGACCTGTACAAAGGTGACCCGAAAATAAGAACAACAAAGCTCAAGACGACCACTACAGCACAAATGCTGAAGAAGCAGGTTTTAGTGGAATGAAACCATGAAACATATCTCTGCTCTTCAAGAAAAATTGCAGCAAGTTAACGTCTTCTTATCCACCAGGTCTTGGGCAACCCATCTAGGGTAAGGGTTTGGTTAATGTCCTCACTTTTGGTCAAATTTAGTTTCTTTTACCATGAAAACTCTTTTAGAACTTTACTTTTGCTCATTTCACATGTGGCTAAATCAAAACCCTAAGCCTAGGTCAGATGAAGATTAGTTCCACAAACCTTTTTGCGGACCTGAAGTTTTTCCCACCACGAAAACAAAGGTCCAGTCCACATGCTCTGCTAGCCATCAACCTTCCCTGGCAGGATCCAGTTGAAGAATCCCAAATGACCCAACCCACTGTTTTACTGCACATTTTCATGCATTTACATTTTAGCCGCTTGGCTGATGTTTTTACAGCAGCGGCGTGGGCTTCCCATTCCCAGATCAGAGCCTTTAATGGCAGCAGCGTCAGGGTCACACTCTCAGCATCCTGACAATGGATTCAGGCTATGATTGATGAATACTGTATGTGCAGCAGAGCTATTCCCAACCCTGATGTGTGGGGATAAATTTCAACCTTTGTGTGAAGCGAGAGCAGAGGCCTGTGAGAATGGGGGGCCTGATTAATAATGTTTGTGAAGGACACTCTAAAGAAGGGCCACTCAGGTCCCCATGCATGCTAGCAGGGACATTTAACAGCTTGAATTATACATAAATTATGTACACCCACTGAGGTTTGGTCCCCCTCACAGTCCATGCATAAACAATCCTCTCCTTTTTTAGGAAAAGCCATATACTTCAAAAGAACAATTTATAGCCAAAATTCACCAAAAAGTTTTCATATTTTACTTTTCCACTTTGTCAAACTCGATTACAGTTCAGAGAAAAGACAAAGAAAACAGCAGTGAGTAAAAACATGTGGAGGGCTGTGTTCATAATCATTTTTCCTGCAGCAAACTAAAACATTCAGGCTTAAATCTGGTGGTCTAAATTCCCAGAAACACAAAATATATATCGTTTTTGAAGGATTTGGCAAGCCTGGTCTCACAGTGTCCCATCACAGAGGGACATTTGGTTTGGATCCCTTTGCATCACATTTTAGCACTGAGAATCATTTAGTGTCTTTTTTTTTACTTAAGAGTTTAACACTGCAAACAGGTTAAGGAGCAAGCTCAAGGCCCAGTCCTTGGCGAATTTGTTTACTGCTCTGACCAGACTTTCAACTAAAATATGTGTGGCTAAGACTAACAAAATATTTGGGCACTGTTGTGGTAGAGAAGTTAAACTTGGTTTCACAAACAGCGGCTCTATGTAAAAAGTTTCGTCAGTCTGCTTTTAAATGAAGATTTGATTTATAAATATTCCTCTTTGGTAATGTCAATCTTAAAAATGGGAGCAAATTGGAGAAAGTTGCAAACTGGAGCTGACATATTTCTGGTGCATCTCTATTAAATGAAGGTCATGTCAAAGGCACAGCCCAGCACTCGTTTGTTCCCTCTGCTCGTGATCTTTTAAACAATTTTTTTTTACTCCACTCTACTCTGCATACACTCTGCAAACCAAGCTAAAACCAAAACCCAATGTGCATAAACCAAAAACCAAAATGTAAACATCAAATGAAAAGTAAAAAGAAAACAGTAATTAGTCTTGTGCATTTGGGCACAAGCTGCGTCATTTTAGGACGCTTACTGTGCACAAAACACCAATCAAGTTTCTCTATGGTTACATACAGATATAACAATTACAATTAAATGAGTCAAGTCGAGTTCAGGACCTCCTGACCTGCTCCTGCAGCACAACAGCAGTCAACATTCAGTAAGCATCAAACACCAAAGAAGAGTGGGTGTTTTTCACTGAAAGAGTGAAACAGCAAAGGGCTGACCTCTGGTTTCTCCTCTAGCTGTCGCGCAACAAAACAAACGCCCACCTTTACGACGCATTTGAAGGTTTCTGATGAACGTGTGCAGCTTTTTTTCTAAATGTCTTCATAGTGCAGATGTTAGTCTTGTTTCAGGAATGAGCTGCTGCTGAAGATCACTGGCTTCTTGCAGGTAAACACAAAAACTTCCCCACGATTCCACATGCAGCTTACATGGTGCAGCTTGAGTATTAAGATTATATAAAATGGAATAAGCTTTAAAAATAGTCACGCATACCTAGAGGGTACATTACTGATAAACAGTGCCAAACATTTGACAACATTCAGTGGATGAAAAACATTAAACAGTTGTAATGTGGCCTGATAGATGAAGTGCCAGCAGCTGTGACGGTGCTTTTGTCACATTTAAGAGCAACAGTGGTGAACATAAACTGCCTTTAACAAGTGGGGAACTTGGGATACTTGGGAAATGGCCTGCACGCCAAGTACTACTGTCTAATTAGAGTTCACAGCAATGAGATTTAGCTAAGTTTTCAGAGCAAACATTCTCTATATTTGCTCTTTGAAATTGGTAGCAATTTTGAGCTCCCATTATAAAGTATTAGCTAAAGATTGCCACAAACACAGCCTGCAGCTCTAGCAGTACTGTGTGCATGCAGCACAAGAAGGGGAGAACTTCTGGTACCTTGCAGTATAAATAAATATATGCATGTTTCATTGTTAGCTAACTACTTTAAAATCACCTCATAAGCTCCTGGGATACACTGTTCAGAAATATTTTCAGAAGTTCATTGTACCATATTAACTGCTTGTGTGTACTGCATCATTTCAATACCTAATATTTAGAAAATACCTTGTGTAGGTCTCCTTTCTTATATCATGTACCGGTATTTACTAGGTATAGCTTAGAGTAGACTTAGACTTCGAACTTTTTATTGTCAATTTGTTTGTTGATTTTCTTACAAATTTGCAAATGCACAGTAGCAAGGGCGTAGATTTGGCATGGACGGAAGGGACATGTCCCCACCAATAATTTGATATCTTCGAGTTAAGAAAAACAAACCCGATAGAAAGAAATAACGATCTGTCAGCGTCTCATTCACCCAGCGGTGCAGAAAGAGTTAAATTACGTTCTCTACTGGAGTCCTACCTCATGTGACAAATATGGCCAATGTGATTGGCTGTGCCTTTCAGGGAGCTCTGTTTAATTTTAGCAGCGGCAAACTTGCGCTGCGAGGAGGACGGCAGCAAAAAGGAAGAACCTGGATATAAGAAAGTATTTTTCAAAGAAACCTGTAAGTCACTTATAGTCAAGCTCACTCATAAAATGTGTCCGTCATAATAACGTTACAGGCTATGCTAGGCTTTAGCCCACATCAGTCTAAAATTGTATGTAACCATGAATAACGTGTTTTGGAAACTAACTGCACAACAGGCAGCACTGTTAGTTATCTCGGTCTCCCAGAGTAGTGTTTCTAATTTTGATTGAAACTCTCAGAGAAAACGGCAGCCTCGGGCAAGCCAGGATATTAGTTTACAGAGGCTGTTAAAATTATACGTCTAACATTAACATTTCAACCCAATGGTACTGACATATTCATAGGGTTAATTTTTGAGACAATATATCATGAGGTAGCCATGATTTTGCAAATATTCCACCTTGTAGTGCAGTTTGCACAAATTGTTTTAAAAATGCACCCACCCTACAAACATTACTGATGAGTGACTCATCAGTAATGTTTGTATAGTGTGCCTAAAATGTTGCATAATTTTGCTGCTGAGAGATCTTTTACTTTGTGGTAATCTTAGATGAGTAGTTTTATAGACAAAACCCACCAGGTCATTCAGTGTTCCCTTAGTGCTAATGCATATAAGAGATGTTGGTGTACTATAACTGAAGTAATGTTGTTAAGTCCTTAAAGTCATATTCATTTATTGTCATGACTGTATTTGAAGCTATTTTTATTTTTGTATGATACCTGATTTATATGGAATATGGCTGAAGTAAACTTAACTCTAAAATACTTAGTCAGTCATTTGTTTAATAGTAATTTAACATTATATAATTCACATATAAAACTATGAATTGTCATTTTAAATGGTTTAAAAGCATGTAGAGTAGCATATGTAGGCAAGTATATTTCTCTCTTTTGTTTATCAAGAAGCAAAGACAAAAAGGAAAAACAAAGAAACAGGGCAGGGTTCGGTGGTTGAATCATCCGTCCCCACCAATGCCAAAACCAAATCTTCGCCCTTGCACAGTAGGCTCAGAAGACATACACTGCATATGTTGGAAAATAACCCCCTACTCTACAAAATTCAAATCCATCTCACACAAAATAATAATACAAAATAAAGAATAAGTAGTTATCATTTAAAGTAAATAGCATCCCTACTATAACTGGATAATTGTACTGGGACAATGGGAATATGTTGGGCAAAAGCTTTGTTGTGGAGGAAAAGATGAAAGCCTTCATACACTTTATGCACACTGTTGAGTCCCTGGTATCATTTTTGTTTTCAGAGGGGACATAATTTGCACAACAAAGTAAATTCTAATGGTAAAACACAATAAAAGCATTCTGTAAATTAGCAGTTGCATCCTAGCTGCTGCAGGTGGGTGAAAGAAAACCCCAAACACACCCACAGCTGTGGTTTAAACCCCCAAATCTTCCACCTTGGAGAGCATCGGCACTGTCCAAACACTGAGATGATAAGCCAAGGATTAGCTATCTGACTTCATCGCCGCCCGGTTTTCGTTTGAAAAAGGCTTTCGTTTCACACTTTTGTTTTCTCTGCTGTGTCGGTTAGAGCCAGGAGCCTCCTTTACGCCGAGACCACCTCGTCTAACCCCAACAGTGCATTCGTCTCACAGAGTCATGTTGCATACCAGTATAATCATATCTGAGGAAAAAAACACAAAGTCTCTTAGATCAGGAGTTTTGCTTTCTGGGGGGTTGAACTATCCAAGCATGTTGGAGTAACCCGAAAAAAGAAAGTCTATCAAGATTCTGTCTTCTGCTGCAGCTGTGATCAATCACATCTATTAATGACACTCTGGACTGTTTAACTTTTACAGTGGTCAAACTTGAATGGTACCTGTTCTAGTTAGTTGTATCTCAAAGACTTTAAGAAGGACCCAAAAAAAGTGTCTTCTGGTTTCACACCCCTATCATCAGCACATCATTTGTCAGGGAAAGCTCACAAGCTATAGTGACAAAAATAACACATTCTCACTTCAAAGTCATGACATGCTGGCGCCTGGTAAGGATCCTCGTCTCATCATAGTTTAAGCCAAGGGGTGATTCTTAGCATCATTTTATGAAGCACAGGCATACCTCTTAGTCATTTTCCAACAAAACTCCACCCAGCTGGGTTAGCAGATGGATCAGGTGACTTTTAATCAATAAACCTTTAATTCAAGCCATATCTAGAACAGCTTTCTGTACTTTGTTTCTCAAGTTGTTTTGACTTTTCTGACAATGTTTGTTATGTCTGGTATTAAATTACATGGTTGGTTTTAGGTGCTTAAACCTGTTTGGTGATGTGCAAACATCAAAAATAACTTCTGTAGGTGTACGCACTATAAAAAATACTTGGACTTTTGGGTGAAAATATATCCTTTCACTATCCTGTCACAACATTTGTAATAAGAGTCTCCAACTTTTCTTCTTCTCCTTCTTTTGGCTTCTCCCTTTAGGAAAATCTTAGCATCTTAAACTCTACCATTGCCTGTCTTTCTCTAAGCCCTACATACTTGCAGGTCTCACTACCATCTTGTAGACTTTTTCTTTCCCTCTTGCTGCCATCCTTCTCATCACAAATCATCCCCACTTTTCCATGGTAAGCATATTGCATGTGCTTCAACAGCAGCGTTGTCAACATTTGCATTGTTGACCTTGGAGTCTTCATGGCTCAGAATGAGCCTTAGAGGGATGACCCATCTAAGCACCATCTCTCTAGGTTCTGCAGGTGTCTTTGATCCAACACAGCTGATTTTAATGGCTAAATTACCCCCTCAAAATGTCTTGAAGTGTTCCAGGGGCCTGGTAACGAACTAATCATTTGAAGTGTGTTGACCCAGGGTGAGATCTAAAACCTGCAGGAAACAGGCCTTTGAGGTCTGGAGTTGGACACCCCTGCTCTAGGTAAACCTCAGTAGCTATATCTCCTTATCAAACATAAATTGTTATGTTTCTGCCATTTCATATACAAAAACACACCCTGTACTTACTCATGAATCCAAGAGCAATGATTCCTGAATCCTCCGTCAGGTGACTGTACAGTATTAAACCACTGATTTCGGCAGAAACTATAAAATGAAGATTCCATCAGTCTAAACTACAGCAGCCGTTTGCCTGAAATTAGAGTGTATGTTGGATCAGTGGTGAAGGAGATTCTTTCCTCTTAGTTTCTGACAAACACTTCCACTTAAAAAGAGATTAACCCTGTCAGCCCTGATGTTAAGGATGAAAAGAGCTCCATTCAAAGCTTAATTGTGCTCTGCCATGTACCAAATCAATGGCAGAGATGGGATCAAAAGCTCTCCTTTAATGGGTGCTCACCTGTTTGCCAGACAACAGCTCCCAGATCAACAGCTTCCTCAGCTCTACAAAAATAAAGAGAAGACAGAAGCCTGGACCAGCATGTGAAACCCAGTGACTGTGTGTGCTGCTGTCAACACCCCAGGGCTTAGAAATGGGAACTGGACCAGAAAGGCAAACACACAGGGAGGGCAGGATGGAGGATGGAAGATGGAGGAAGAAGGGAGGGGGGGAACCACCCAGAGATCATATGAGGGTTGATTTTAAAAAAAAAAAAAAAAATTTAAAAAAAAAGGCCCGTTCCAAATGCAACACAGTGGGGAGCATTCATGTTTGACAGTTGGATGATACCAAGTGGGGGGGGTGGCTTCCTTTACTGAATGGAAGCTGTAATAATTTCTGTAGGATTCATGAGGAAAGAAACCTTTAGAGATGGATGACTGATGGGGTTTTGGGCAACTGCTCTGTTTCACCAGTACATCATTTGGGTAAATTCAACCTGTTTCCTCCAATTCAACTGGCTAGTTATCCCTAAGGTAGCATTCTGCTCCACCGCCCCCCTTAAAAACCCCAAAGTCGAACAGAAGATGAACTTTTGTCTTTCTTCTCCACAGGAGGTTTCTCTCTATCGATCTGCCAACCAAGCAGAATAAAAATCTCAGACACAGTAAATCTTATTCTAATAAAAGTCAGATTAGAGGCCTTTAAAGTTCCCTTACCTGTAAACTAGAGTAGCATTGTGCTGGTTTTAAACGATGTGAAGACATGATGACAACAAAAAAGATGTTCTACAATCTTTTAGATGATTACAGCTTTTAATATTGCATAAGTTTCTCTTTATATGGAAGCTTTAAGAAATATTATATACTCTTGCTATATGTAGGGATGGGTATCGTTTAGGTTTTATCCGATACCAGTACCAAACCGGTACTTTTGAAACTGTGCCAGTGCTTAAACGGTGCTCGAACCGGTGCTTAAGGAATGGAGAACACAAAACTGGTCCAAAAACCTCTCATGTTCAGCTGGGTTTTTTTTGTAAAAAGATAACAATGTTAGCCTTTTCTGCCGCTATAGGGGATTTATGGTATCACTCTTGGTTGGAAGCAGTGCTTAAACAATTGAAAAAACACAAACCTTGTCCAAAAACCTCTCATGTTTAGCTGTTTTCCACTTTTTCTTTGGTCATTTTAGCCTTTTTGGCCAGGGTGAAGGGAGTATCTGCCATCAAACAAGAAGTCAGCCACATGTAACTACGACGGTGTTTGCTAGTTCACCTTACATGCATTAATTTAATTTAGCCTACTTAACGTAAATTACACACGAACAACATTAAGCTACTGACCCAGAGAAGAACAGCTGCAGCTGCCATCATCATCCGTCATCATTTCTGCTACACTGGCAGGGCTAAGGGCCAGGACTCTAATCTTCGGGTTTTTGGGGGATGTTGCTAACTCTGGGTCCGATAACAGGCAACCCACCTGCAGTAGATGTGCACGGTGTGAGGTCTCGCAGCAAGCTATCAAATACGGTGCATTTCTCGACTTTTAAAAAACGCTATGGGTCGCGAGGTGTTTCATCATATTCGAGGAGTTTCCTCCTTTGCACAGTATCACCTTAAAGCACTTGTTTCAGGCTGCTGAGTTTGCATCTTTTGCTGTGAAGTACAGCCAGACTTTGACCGCTTCGCCTTGGGCATTTTTAATCTGTAGCTCTGCTCTAAAAGAACGTACGTACCCGGGCCCACCTACTACGCTTGCAAAGGTAAAATGATTGGCTAGAATCCAGTGTATGACATTTCAGGGAAAAAAGCACCGAAATGTGCGCTGCTTTTTGGTCTGGTTACTACTGTTTATGCCATAATGGCACCGGATACCGGTACCCATCCCTAGCTATATGTTCATATCATTCAAGTGAATTCCCAGCTCAAAACCTGACTCATTAAAGACATTTACAAGCTTTATGACATCTACCCAGTTGATTTGTATCCCTGTCACACTGCACCTGATGGCCTCCATCCAGCATCCCTCCAGCCTCCTTCTTATTCCTCTGTGGTTGAGTGTGATGCTCATTGGCTTGATGTGGATGGCGAGCTCCACCGGCCTGCCAGCCCCCAGGTCTCTCTCTCTCAATCAGGGGACAGAGTAGGGGGACGAACCCCATGCTGGGCGAGGGAGAAAGAGCCCCGAGGGTGCTGTCACCCTTCACAACTCCACCTACGTAATCTTCTTCCCCCATCCTACTGCCCCTATCCACCAACAACCCCCCCCCCCCCACACACACACACACACACCCAAGTTGAAAACCCTGAACTCGGGGGGAGGCTGGGGGTTTCCTCAGTGTCTTCCAATGAGAGATAATCCAGTATTTTTTTTTTTTTTATGATAATTTATGAAAATCTGTCTCCCTGAAGTAATTTCACACATGCAAACACATTCAACCTGCTGTGTGAGTCGTGGAGGTTACATTACAATGAAGAAGGGAAACTAGTCTCACTGTAAATCGTTTTCTTTTCTAATAAAAAAAGATATAAAAAAGGATAATTATAGATAACAGCAGGATGCCCCCTTAATGTCAGCAATGCAGCCCGTTGGATGAGTTGTTTAACTTTTGTAAAAGCATCCTTCATAGAAAGATTATTGGTTTATTGCTAAATAAACCAAAATGCCTTTTAATTTTTGTGTGCAGAAAAGCTGTGCATTATACCCCTTCACTACTTCTTATGTTGATGAAAAAACGTCAGTGGAAATCAAGATCAAAGCTTGTTTCTGGCACTGAAAAATATATTTTTGCTATCAAAGTCCAAATTTTATGGTATTATCTCAACATTTCTATTTTCTCATTCAAAACTCTGAGGGAAACAACTCAAAGTTAAGATAATAACCTAAATTTTTAGATTATGGATTAAAATTTTTTTTTTTTTTTTCAGTTATAGAAACAAGCTTTCATAGGGAGTTCAAAAACAAATCAGCATCATATAGCCACTTGTGTCTATATCTAGACCAGAAGTGATCCAAATAAGTGATCATATTTGGATCAGAGTGAGTGCTAAGTTATCAGCTAATGACAAGCTAAAATCAAAAATGGTATATGTGCATCATGTAATTAAGTTGGTAAAGCTAAACATGTAGCAAGAAATATTGTTTGTTGAATAATTATGTTAAAATTCTCCAAACAGGATAGACTGAGCATGAACTATCATTATATGGTGATGACGGTCCAGAGGTCCAGTTCAGGCAATCGAATTAGCTGAATCTCCAAAAGTTGATTCTGTTCATCTGGACGTAGCATTTTGTGGGAGAAACGTTTCGTCACTCATTCAAGTGACTTCTTCAGTCTCAGCTGACTGCAGGTTTCCCCAACCTTATAAACAGCACATTTGCATAATGACTGAAACCAGCCCACTGAAGGAACAATGGGCTGGGAGGTCAGTTCCTTAATCTACGAAACGCTTCTCCCACAAAACGCTACGTCCAGATGAACAGAATCAACTTTTTGAGATTTACTTACCTGGATGATTGAGCATGCATCAAGACGAATTAGCTGAAGTGACACCTAGAAGATAGCTAGCAGCTGCAGACATAAGTTTCTATCCTTGAAAGAGTTATTTCTGTTGTAAATTTGAACATTTCAACATGGGGTCCATGGGGACTGACTTACCTTTTGACAATTGACTGCGTTTTGGGCATCAAGTGGACATTAAGCCCCTTTTCCACTAGTACCTACTCGGATCGACTCGCCACAGATTGCCTCGATTCAACTCGGATCAACTGGTTCCATTACAATCCTTTACTACCTAAGTTGTGTGGTTGTCATCATACCAATGCATCAAAGCGTCTTGTGAAGTAATTAATATGTGACGCAATTAATTTTTTACCTGCTGCTCAGTCTGTGGCTTTTCGTCAGACTTGGGGATCACTGCATTGTTTTTTGCAGACATTTCCCCCATTGCCAGGTTTCAAGAATGGCAGTTTTGATTTTCGTGAACAAGTTGATCTCATGATTCATTGAGTGACGTTACTGACCAGCCAATTGGTTGCATGCAATCTGATAACATCACAATTTAGTACCTTGTCGAATTGTTTGGAACCCCGGGTGAACAGATACTGAAAAATTACCTCCATCCAAGCACTAATGGAAAGGGGGCTTTTGAGGGATTGCAGGTTTTGTAATTTTTCACCCCAGGAGTTTACCACAATAAACACTGAATCAAATTAATTTAAGAAACTCTTAGTCAAAAGTTTCAGCACAATTTTATAATTTTAAATTGTCACGTTAAAGGATGGGATTGGTTCACTTCGGTTTAATACATCATCTACTATGACTTTAATCGTCCTAAGTACTGAAACCACTGATTGTCACTAATACTAACAGTAAGGTTCCTGAACTGTCTACCTGTACTCTAAATTAAAAAGATCCCAGTAAGATCCAATAAGCACCAACCCAACAGCTTCTCAGTAGGGCTGGGTATCATCACCGATTTCTATGATCGATTTGATACCGATTCACAAGGTTCCAATTCGATTCAATTTTGACTCAGATAGTCAGAAATACTTTAATTATGACCATTTATCAGTACATCTGTATTTTTATATCTGTGTGTAAAAACAAAGCTGACACTTGTGAGACTTCATCAGAGGTGTAAGCATCATAGCAGATGTCTTTGTGTCAAAGTAACTGAGGATCAAACAGAAAAAAAATGAAGGAGATTTTCATGGCCTGGCTTTTTATAGCAGATAACCCGCTTGAAAATATTCTGCAGTAGATCAAAAACGGAAGAAAACCATGACTCAACATATGAACATTACCTGATGCTGCTGAAGTGAAGCAGAGCAAAGTTACAGAGGTTTTATCAGAGACCCTCATAAGCATTTTGCAATTTGGCATAATTTTAAAAAGTTTCCATTTCTTTGGTATTGAAAAGCAGAAATTAGACTTTGTTGTCAGAGGTCATTTTGGAGAAAAAAGAAAAAAGAAACAGCGGCCGACAGCGCTGTACACAACAGTAGACTGGTACGTAATAAACAAGCCAATAATGCAGAAAACAGAGATTTGAGATTGGAAACTGTTTTTGAAGTTCACTGAGAGAGACAGAGAGCTGTGCAGGAAGTGTGATTTTTATCATGGTGGAAACAAAGCAGCAAGAGGGAATTAATGACAATGTTTATCAAACGTGAAATGTAGTTTTGATCTTCTTTTGCTGCTGGTTCAGTGAATTTTAGTCGGCGAGTGACGAAACCTGCAGCATCAGAATCTGTGAGCTGTCGGCTCTCAGCCCCAATGGTGTGTCCATGTACCTGGGTGAACAATCTGCGCTTTGTGTTTACTGCTCTCATTTGCTGTTTTAGCTGTTTGGCGGTTTTTGAAATAGTTTTGTGAGTTTTAACCTGAGATTCTGGCGTTTCTGGAAGAATACATTTATATTTAAAAATCGATTCGAGATGTAATGAATCGATTTTGCTTTATTCAAGCTACAATTGATTTGAATCCGAAAATCTATTTTTTAAACCCACCCTACTTCTTAGTATAAATGATGAAATGATGTGTCAGGTAATTGGCGTAATGCTGCAGTAAGCTGGCATAGTTAAGGCAAGACTGTGAAACATTATGTCCAAAAACCTACAAACTTGACCTGAATATTCAGATTTGCAACCTAATTAGGGGACCCAAAGAATTTTCAAGGCCTTATATCTTGATTAAAACCACAATTGAAATAAAGGAATAGTGTAAACATCAACATAATTCCAAATTGTAATAAAAGTCATTAAATATATTGGGGTTTTTACATTATTGGAAGTTTTTGAGCGTCCCAGCCTTTATGACCTATAACTATGTTGAACAAAGTTAAAGATATTTCGTTGATCACTTCCATGAACTTATGTCTATATTTCCTTTCATTTTATGTTTTCTTTTAGTGTCCTTCTATTTCTCCACTTTCTCACATTGATCCCTGAGAATGAAAAAAATGCAGAAACAGCTCCAGACCGAAGCTGTTTGTTGACTTTAAAGGATTCAAGTTCAGATTTAAAGGGGGTATTTACACCACCAAAAACATCTCTCTTAAACCTTTTCTCAGGCGTAACGTCTTCAGAGCTGAATTGACTCATTACATCTCCCCTCAGTCGAGAAGACTGGTAGTGGCGGGGATGGGGGCGGAGCTTGCAGTTAGTGGCACTTCATTCATCTGGCTTGAGGCTTGCCTTTGTTTTGCTGGCAGGTGCTTCTAATCCCGCTGTAAGAATAGATGTTTGAACAAGCCCATGCTCAGAAGCCCCTGTTTCACGTAATGCAGCCACCCCCACCTCCCAAACATGTGATATGATCCATACCACATGGTATAGTCATGGCTGATTATCCTGTGAAAGAGGCTGAATGAGTATACGCCACGTCAGTCATCATTCCATGAGCTGTTTTCACGTTCACTGAATTTAAAGAAAGGAGACATGCAGGAACGCTGTGGAGTCCAAATTCAGTTTAAGATGCTTAGAAATCAGCTGTCTGATGTTTTATTGCTTTCACAATTATATTCTTTAGATTTAAATCACTTTTGTTTAAACTGCCTCAATTTTGGAGCTTAAAGTTAAATAAATGATCCAGATTATTTCTATTGTCAAATTAGGACAGTGTTTTTCAGATTTTTAGAGGATTTACCATGAACGGTGCCAACAGGATTCTAACTTTTGCCAAATCCTGAATTGTCCTCTGCTGTCACCGCAACACTGATATTTTTGGCTTTGACTGAAATATTTTTAAATTTTTGGATAGGTTCAATCAATCAATCAATCAATCAATCTTTATTTATAAAGCACTTTTCATACAAAAAATGTAGCACAAAGTGCTTTACATAGTTAAAAGCAGCCCACCCCACCCTCCAACTCACTCCCCACACTCTCAATAACATAAATGATGTGAATACACACATATCTCCCCCCCCACACACACACACACACACACTTAAAGAGTAAAAATTGGGCTGGGTTCACATGCCTGGTTGGCATGAATGTCATTTGATACCTTCCTG
The DNA here is from genome assembly GCF_900408965.1 of Simochromis diagramma. Lineage (NCBI taxonomy): Eukaryota > Metazoa > Chordata > Actinopteri > Cichliformes > Cichlidae > Simochromis > Simochromis diagramma. The sequence continues at coordinate 2,174,013 of NW_024387209.1, read as the reverse complement.
TTTGGCGATCAGGCACTTTATTTATAGACCATCTTCCTGTTAAGCTCAAAGAGTGTCAGAGATGACTGACCAGGGAGTGGCTCAGAGGTCCTCGTGGAATCACCCTTAAAACATAGATGAGCTGAATTTTCTTATTTAGGCATGTACCCACTTGTCCGGAGGACCTGCCTCATAGAGCAAGTTGCTATCATGACTGTAGCTTCTATAGCAATGACATGTTGACATTAAACCAAAAATGCAATTTTTTTCATTGCATGCTTACACCAGTGGCTGTCTCCAGTATTACGACTTCAGAGATTTTAGCCTACTAGCTTCCCTACTGCACACATATCTAACAATAAGTCTAGATTATCTAATGCTGAATGCAAAACTCCAGCTGATAGATTAATGAACACTAATAATTATGTATAGATATAGATTGAGTTATATAAATAGATACACAGATTTATAGAGATGGATAATATAGCTAGATATAGATGTATATAAATGTATATTTCACTTTCTTTATCATATATATTTCTTGGAGCGTGCTCTGAGAGGAAACATCTTTGAGATAAAGACTTTTTTGTCTGCGGGGCAGATGAAGTACCAAAGAAATAACTGACACAACCTGTTTTTGGTAAAATGGGTTTCACATTAGGTGGCTTTGAATGAAAGAAAGATCTCAGTCCTTTCAGTCTGTCTTGACCTTCCCTCAGGCGTCATATCTAGAAGCTTCTCCGTCCAATAAGCATCACAGTCTCGGACTTTTCTATTGATAACCGGAAACTGTATTGTTCAGGTTTGAGATGAAGTGAAAAAGCCGACTTTCTTTAAATCTCTCTGATTTAATGTAATCTTGTTGTTCACAGTTATAATAACGCCATTGATTTTGCCCTCAGGGGTCAAACCCTGACCTCAAAGTGGGCCTCCTTTGTTTGGTCCATGAGGTTGAGGACCACGGTAGAAGCTCACCTTTTAATCTCAGGGGTGAACTTTGGGCTTGTGGAGGTCAGGAGGACACGTGGAGGATACAAGCTCGCTGAAAATCCTTGGGAAGTTTTCTCTCAGCATTAACCTGGTTTCTGCCTGCCAATGATGGTCTATTTTTGGGGGGGAGAAGGGGCCGCTGCTTTATTTTGGATTCCTGGTGGCCCGGCTGCTCAGCCCGAGGTCTCCGATAACCCAATTTGAGTTGACTTTGCCCGTTCAGGGAGAGCCGTGGCCCGGGGCTACGCGCTGTTATAATTCAAGTAATACAATGAAGTGAAACATGACAGAAACCACCCACACATGCACGCATATATGCACACGAACACACACGATCACACTAATTCAGTTCATCTCTGAAAGGCTCTGCCAGGAGGATCAGGATCGATAGAAGAGAGGAACTTCCCCTCTCTCCACAGATATCACGCTTTATTGAATATTTGAATGTTTTAGGAGGACAGAGCTCTGTTCTTCGAGCATTGTATCAAATATCCTTTTATTTTTTCTTATGTTCACTTATTTCATTGTCTAAATAAAAGCCCATTTCCTTGACGATTCAAAAGGTAAGGAGGTTATACAGGAACAAGACAAGTCCTCCTTTAAAAATAGCAGTGGCATTTTATTATTATCAGAGAGCTATTTAAATATGGAAAAACCTCAAATTAATTGGTATTATTGCATGATTGCCAACAATCAAAGGCTTGTCTGACCCTAAAAAGAGAAGAAATCTTTAGCAGCTATCAAAAATATTTGATTTTAGAGGATATGGGCAATTTTCTATGTATAGGTTGCAAAACAGTGATGATTATTGGTTATTTTAGTTACCAATTAATCTGTTTCAATAGCTGTTAAGTTATTGTTTCTTGTTGTTTCCAACACCCTTAAGAAAATGAAAAATGTTTATTACAATTCCAATTAGAGAGCCTGATTAAAACCCTAATTTTTTTAATCAGTGTAGTTGGTTTTTACTGTTTTTCTCCTTTAACTGAAGCAAAATCGTCTTTAACTGAGTTTAATACAGTTTATAAACCTGACGAGTCATTTACACTAAAAGGAATCAGAGGATATTGATGGAAGAAGAAAAGCTTTCGTGTATTTGATTGTAATATTATTGTCTAACAGCCCACTGTTTGCTGAGTCTGATCCTGGTTATTCAGGCATATATTTGGAGATAAGAGAAAGCAAAGTGACCTATATTTGATGAATGTAAAGACAGCGCTGAGGTTTGCAATACAGCAAAGCATAAACAAAACAAAATGGTAAATAGCTGCAGTGATTTATTGAAACGTGCAAACATACATGAATATAGAGCATGTCAGGCAGTTTGTACAATATAATGAGCTTGATAGTCAAAATTTCTTAGAACCACCTTTATTCTTCAACACAGCCTAAAGAGTCTTTCTGTAATGACTGTTAAAATGTGTGTTTTTCTATCGAGGTATGCTTTAGTACATAGAACAGTCTGTTTGGGATCGTTGTTGTGCTGAACAATGAATCAGATCCTTCCCACATGGTGTTTCATGGAGGATCAAAGTCTGTTGGTACTTTTCTGTGTTCATAAGTCATCAATTTTCACAAGATCTTCCACACCACTAGTACTGAGTAGTACTGATGTTTCAGTGCCTGAAATAACAGTTCATTCAGATCAGTTCATTGATAATTAAGCAAATCATTCACTAGCATAGCATCATTAAGTATAAATAACATAAAGTAATCATAATTATCTGTTGTTAGGTGTTTCTGAAGCTTAATCTCAGCATATTTAAATAAAATATTTGACACATATGGTTTATGTCACTGTCATTAAATTAAATGTTTACAGGGGAACACTTTGCAGCTTACCACAAATGCATGATAATAAACTACAGTAATCATTATTTTAGTAGAAAACAAAGCACAAGCTGGGTTCTATTTCCTTTAAAACATATTAGCCGTTGCAAATTATTTTCAGGCCAGGCTGAAACAATAACTCAGGCTGGGAATCTGACCCCATGCAGGACCACCCTGTTCATGGAAACTACCAGATTGCTTGACCAACAGCAACAGCGTGACTGAAAAATGAAACTGCAGTTCATCCGGTGGCCACTGGAGGTTGGCTCCAAAACTTGTGATGAAAATAGAACCAAGTGAAGGGCCTGGAGTCAACATACAGATATCATTTCCAACTTTTACTTATTGTAGACAGATCTTGTTGACCAAAAGTATTCTTTCAGTCATCATGGTTATTTTTATAACTATAAGACTGATTTATCCCAATGTTCTGGGTTTCAAACTCTTTTGAAGCTTAGCTACTAATGGAGAGTCCTGCCAGAAGAAAATAACTGGATGTTCTCACATTTCTAAACTCCTTGTTCGGATGAAAGCTGTGAGATGACTGAAAGCTGTGAGATGACTGAAAGCTGACGTCGGTCTGACAATCAGGTACACTGACGAAGCTGCTACTTCCGGAGCGATATGTGCGGTTTAACCCACTCTTGCTGTTTGGTGTTTAACAGTCGATTTCCATGCATGTCCCAGTCAATATTCATTAATATCTTGATTAATTGCCCAGCGGCCCCAGGGACCAGGTTCAGAGTGTGTGTTTGTGGACGAGCCGGCCGGGGCTGCAGTGTGCTGGGAACTTAATGGTGCATTGAAGGGCTGAGATGTGCTTGCTCAGAGCAAGAAGCCATTGTTTGACTTGGCACGGCTCACGGCACCCCGGGGTCCATGCCATGAAAGACTTTCTGTTCGATGCCCAAGTGCGTATTGTTGGAAAAATTGTCCCCCCAAAAAAATTTGCATAGAAGAATCCAAAATGCATAATGTTCTGCAAATGACAGCTGCTTAGCTGAAACAAAGGAAGCAAAATGGCTTTTGGTTGCACTGCACTTGTTATGCTAATGAACCCCCCCACCACCACCGCCTGTCTTTATGGGCCACACCATACAAATCATGGATCCTTTTTTTTTTTTTTTTTTTTTTTTTTTTAAATTTTGCATTGTTCTGCTTCACTTTCTTTATCAGGATGTGAAAGTAGGCCCGTGCTGCAGCCTATTTGATTCATCACTGCTCATAAAAAAACTATTTTAGACGTTTAAACTCCTATTTGTGACGTCTTGTTGTGAATTAATGCTGGTGTGCAGCAGCTAGACAAAAGGCAAAAGGTTTATTTTGAAAGAAACACACGTAATGACCCCAAAATTGTTAGCGAAGTATGTTAAAAATCAAGCAAAGACTTATAAAAACAGACACCTTCTCATTATCTTTGATGTGCTCTCAGATGTAAACCTGACTTCCTGAGAAAAGGTCGTAGCTCCTCTCTCTCTGGTATTTAGTATGCTAATGTATTCTCGCTTCTAATTCACCACCGAGGCTGAGAAACAACAAAAAGTGAGCAGTGAAAAGGAGGATCGGGTTTCAGCACAGCCTAATGACCAGTAGATTAATCACGGGACACGTGGAGCAGAGACGGTGATGGCGTCAACGCCGCTGTCAGGGCGAAAAGCTTCACCTGGCCAAAAAGTCAATGTGGCGGGGGGTAAGAGGAAGCTTTGGTTTCCAAACGTTTTTCTTAACTTTATGAAGAAAAGTTGATGGGCGAGATTAAAAGTCATCAAACGCCAGAATCTCAATTTCTTTCTTTTTTTGTTTAGAGCCATCAGGATGTTGATGTTGAGGATCACTTATTTATCACAGAGCACTTTTTCTGCAAAAATGTGACGTGTCTAGTGTGCAACGGCTTGTATATCACAGTCAGATGGCATTAGTTGTGCATTTGGTGCATCAGCAGTTGCAAGCAGTAAACAGGTTCAGCCTATCAGGATTCAACCTACATACAGTGTCATCAATATCAAGCTACATGTTTTTGGTGTATTGGAGAATTGCACGTTTACATATGTTGCAAACACCTCTGTAAAGGCTCTGCATAGGCAAATACCTATGCAAATTGACCAATGGGCTTCCATTTTTAAATGTGCAGCTTCACAGTAGAAAAAAACCCCGTTTACAGCCTGATAAAAACAAAGCGTCGCTCCTGCAGCTAAATTATCCCCCAACTGTAACAGCTATTTAGATCTTAAATGATCCAGAAATCATACTGGACAGAAATTCTGGCATCAAACAACCAACTGTGTTTTTAATTTGTTTTCTTTCTGTGACAGTTTATTACAGCTACAGTTTCTCTTGTTAAATTATGTAACTGATGTTGAGTTTTATGATTCTGTGGGTTTTGCACAAACGTGAACATTTTTTAAGAGACAGGAAACATCTATTTTCTCAGAATTTGTTTTGTTCTGGGGTTTTCTTGTTAGGACATTATGTGTGCCTGTTTTATGTCTCGCACACAACACAAGCATGGATGAAATGGTATCCAAATCAATTATTTTTCACTTGTGTTACAGCCCTAGCAGGACCTCCTTTGTAACTGACCTTGTGTGGGTGTGTCCTGCCAGCTCTCCTGTCTTTGGCGCCACCTTTTTTGTACAGCTGACTCCCATCAGCAATTAAGAATACTTAAGGCCAGAAAAAGGAGAGCTCTAGTGCCAGAGAGCCTTGTTGGGTTGCAGCTAGTGAGCTGTGTGTGTATGGTGGTTGATTGCTCCTGCTCTGTGGAGAGGAGTATGTTTCAGTGATGAACCCTTTGTGACTTATTTTTCAGTTTATTGACCAACACCTGAGTTTTGTTGTTTTCTTTCCTTAAAAGGTGATAGTGTATTGTCAGTCTCTTTTAGTTTAGTTATTAATAGAAACATTAATAAAACCCATTAATTTAACCATTTTGCCTCCCTGCCTCCTTTTTTCAACCTGGGCACCTTTTATTACTTTTCCCTCATCCCCTGGACCTATTTGGGGGGAACATAACAACTTGATTTAAAATGGAAAGTCAATTCTTCCACAAGTTTTGTGAAAATCACAGATTTTGCTTACTTACTGAAACAGACAAAATAGACCATTCAACTGCTTTGTATGTTTTCAGCCATCTAAATGGCTTTTTTCAGTTATTAAGACTACATTACTTATGATCCTCCTTTATCATAGTTGGCTTAGTTGATCATATAGTTCAGGGGTGTCAAACTCAAATACACAGTGGGCCAAAATTCAAAACTGGAACAAAGTCGCGGGCTAACATTAATATTTATTGAAAAAAAATCTTCCTCCAGATATAAGAATGAATCTTTTCTTATGGACTCAAATAAGTTTTGCTGGAAAACTGAATATGGAACAAGCAAAGCTTAATACTAAACAATATATATATTAGCTGTATAATACCAGTAGGCCAGCTCTAATAGTAATTTGGTATGGCTTCGCGGGCCAAATGTAATTAGGCTGCAGGCCAAATTTGGCCCGCGGGCCAGAGTTTGACACCTATGATATAGTTGGTTCATTAGGGTGTTATTTTTATATAGTGGCAGCTATATAAGGTGTCAGGTATATAAATAGCATAAATGGTGTACAAAAATTATCCAGCTAACGCAGCACTCAAGTGCAGATCCTGTAATGATAACTTGTTGTTGTTTGAAAAAAACTAAAGTGTTGTAATCTTTATATGGGCTCTGTTTGCGCTCCTTGAAGTCTAATTTTTTTTCAATAGATACCATAGAAACAATTTCTGTAATGCTGACACCATTATGTCACCCACTTGGTTGTGAAGTCCTCTTTAAAGTCTTGCGATTAGCATTTTAGCTGCCACCGTGATTTCCGTTGAGCCAGAAGACATGTTTTTACAACAGCGTAAGGAGGTTTTGCAGACGTGATCACTAACCATGTGATGTTAACTTGTTGGCCATTTTGACTAGTAAGTAAGTAAGTAAGTAAAATTTATTTATATAGCACTTTTTAAGACAAAAACGCTGTTACAAAGTGCTTCACATAAAAACATGTCAAACGAACAATATTAGAATATATATAGATTCAAATGAATAAGGCCCCACTCACACCGACATAAAGACCATTTTTGCCCTAGAAACCTTCCTGAACTAGGGGAAAACGTGTATTCCCCAAGTGGTGCAACAACCTCCTTGTGATTGCATATTGTTATGGTCGTAGTTTGAGTCAAACTCACTGCCTTGTCTAGCATGTTTTGGTGCAGCAACTTCTTTGCAACTGATTTCACTCAGCCAGAGCCAGCAACCTCCAGGAACTACTGCCAGCCATTTGAAAAATATCAATCATCTGTAGTAACTAGTAGTTGTATTACATCCAATATGGGAGACATCTCTGATACAAATACACAAAGCATGAGGAAACCTCATAATCGTGCTAAGTTAACAGGTAATATTAGCCAGTGTGTTTAGCAAGCTGCATCTATGGACCATATCGGTACATCACATAAACATAGATACCTGCCCAGTAAGTTGTGTTATTTCACCGATAATTGCATTAAAGGTGCTCCAAATACAACAGACTGGAAACGATCACTTTATGCTGATGATGTGATTCTGTTTATTTGAAAATTAGACAAATCAGATGAAACACGAACAAAAGCCTAGCAAACAGCTAGCCGCTGTAACTGCCTGTCAGTCAAAGAGGCCATGCCACTGCGAACTTTAAGCCTTAATACTTTTTAAGTAGGTGAGTTTTATAAATAAATCGCCACCTGCACAGTTGTTATAAAGCAGTAGATTAAGCTACAGAGGCCAAAAGGTTTTTGTTTTGTTTTTGGAGGGTTTCTAATCAGACTGTGAACAATGTTTATTTCTGCTGTAAAGTCAGACTTTTTAATATCGAAGTCTGTTGGAAGTCTGGTATCGAAGTCTCAATATCACCCTTTTAAACGTGAAGTGTAACGGAATACAGTTACTCATATTTTGTATTTTAAATACGTAACGCCAGTACATGTATTGCATTACTCCCCAACACTGGTGACAGGGGACAAAAAACTCTTTAAGTTGTAGGTTTTTTGGGTTTTTGGTTTTTTTGGTTTGTTTTTTCAAAAACAGTCAGTTTGATTCTTGGGGTTTTCTGTGTATTTTTGTAGCTTTCCTACCTTACTCTATGAGGTGGTGTTATAAAAATGTAATTATATTTAATCTGCATTAGTAAAAACATACTAAGAGTGGACTTGTTTTTTTTTTCTTATTATTATTATTAATACTGTGTAGGTTGTGAAAACAGTCCTCTGATGGCTTTTACAAATTTAAAGATGAAAATAACCCTCTTGACATAACAGCAATATCGTCAAATTTATAACTGAACGCCTGGATGCTTGGACATTAAAAGACATAGCCATGGGATCTGCTGTGCCATCATGGAGTGTTTCTGGAGACTGAGCCACAGCAGCTCTAAAAAAAAATAGGTTTAGTGTAATACTAAATGTTTGGACTTCCCATTCAGATTAAAACGAAAGACCTGCCAAAAATAAAAATATTTCAACATGTTCCTAATTAGAAGCAGCTTTTAGCTTCTGCAGAAGTGACTTTATGTCAGACTCTGGCATGTTTAGAGCAGAAAGCATTCCAAAGTGGCTGGTAAAGGCTCCAGACTTGCATTTAGCTGCATTGAAGTGCTGGCTGGTGGTGATTTCCCACCCCGCCATAAACCGTGCCTGGGCTTGGAAGACGTTTGAGAGTTGGTAGAGGTTTAATTCCCTGACTTTAGATCTTGAAGAAGGTTTGTGTGAAAGCACGGATGGCTCAGTTTCTGCCACGTCCACAGTATGTCTTTATGCCACTTCGTTCTGTTGCTCAGCGCTGAAAGAGATGGGCAGCGCTCGCCTCTCGCTCTTTGAGAATTAAGCTGCCATAGCACGCCCATTGGCTCATTGTCCGCCGAGCAGGGGGCCAGGCGCTTGGTATTCCCGGCACAGAGCGGCTCTAAACTTTGGCCTTCGTTGTGTGCATTAGGAACCCGGCCCACTGCCATTCCAATTCTCCCCCTCGCCTTTCCAACTCAATCTCGCACCGTGCCCTCCCCACCCGCGCCCTCCTTCATTTGCCTTTTTACTGGCGATCCCCCCGGAGGACATCTTGTTCTTGTTATTCTGAGATATGGGAATGTTCCAGCATCCTGAAACATCTCAACTACTGTACATGTGACCCCAGAGCTGCTGCTGCTTATCCTGATGCAAGGCTGCAAGCTCAGAGTCACCACGGGGGGGAAAAAGACATTTGTATTGTAGTCATCAAAGACGGCAGAGAGGCGTCTCACCTGTTTTCTCATGAAACGCTCCCTTTCATATTAGCGGTGCAGCTGGTTTCTGTCCCTGCTCTCAGGCTTGATTAGAAGGCTGCAGAGGAGAGGCCCGCTCCTGCAATGTGATTGGGAGAGTCACCTCTGATGGTGATTTATTTCCACAGCTTGACATCTTGTCCAAAGTGTTTGCACTTGAGGTTTAGGAAGCTCTCAGCCTCGTGTTGGGTTCTCTTTTGTCTTGATCAGAGTCAGCTCTGTGGTGTTTCTAACTGTTTCCAATCTTTTTTATCCTACAGGTTTTGTAAAGACAAATGTCTCTCTTAACTTCTTATGAAACATATAATATCAAGAGATGAGGTATGGATTTGTCAATGATTGGGGGCGGGTGGGCTTTTTTAATATAGCAGCTACTTTACCTTACAATATAAAGTCTCTTGGGGTGACTGTTGTAGTGGATTGGTGGTAAATATAGTCAATAAAAAATAAATTTAACTGAATAGATGCATCCCAACACCACATGCATCTCTACGTGTGTAATAAGGCATCCATATGTAACGCTGATTGAATTTACAGCACTCAGAAATATGGGTTTCCTTGAATGCATCGTAGTTTTCCCGTATGGTAGCTTTCTCCTCTGGTAATTTCATTTCCGGGCTTGCCCTGAACGCATCACCTGCAGCTCCAGTGGGTGTGAAGGTGTGGTGCAGAGGAAAGAACACAGCAAGGAAAAAACTCCATGCTGGCGTGAAACACGTTTTCTTTTGTTTTTTCCAGTTAACAGAAAAAGAGAGCTCCATGAACATTTGTGGGAGAGCTGCTGTTAGCAGTGAACCACAAACAAGTACATAACTCAAAGGAGTCGGAGTCCTCGAACTTTTTGAACTATCCATCTTTAAGTCTGACGTCATTAGCCATGTCTGGGCCCAAACTCGCTGCAGGTCCCTAAGTCACACGATCACTGCAGCATCACTGAGAGTTAAAAACTGTCGAAATCCTTTGATCTGTAATAAAATGATTAGCGTTGCTGTGTGCAACAGTGACATTTGTAGGGTTACTGAAGTTGGACTAGCTGGTATATAATGATGTGCTACGTGATCGCTAGCGACACAGCTATGTTAGCATAATATCAACAGTGAAGCTGGAGGATGAACGCTAACTTTATTCCACTCAATAAAAGTTATCATGAGGGTCCCCAAAGGTTCGGGACAAATGCAATCGCATGGCAGGATACTCTAAACGGACCGAACTTCAGTCGGGAGAACAACTGAGATAATCCACAATATAAGGTTAGTCATTAATATACTACTGCATGGGCTGGGCTGTAGTTACATCGTAAGGTTTTAAAAACTGAGCTTTAAAATGATTTGTGGTACTAAAACCTGAGAGAGGCCGACAGTGATCACTGACTGTTTTTAGGGGCTTTTTGATATTACATAGAACAAGATACAAAGCATTTAAACATGTTAAAAGCACAAAAGCCTTATTAAATGCAGAATAGTTTGGGCCCGGAAGCAGGATTCATCACGTCGTCACTTAAAGACCAGATTCTGGTGAGTTAGCTTAGCTCAATTAGCTCTATAATTGCAGTTCAGTGCGTTGGGAAATGAAATAACCAGTCCGAATAGTGCTAAATGTTGTTTAATGATGCTTAAGATGTGCTTCATAGTTTTGTAATGATGTAATGATTTCATATTGGTTGTTATGAGTGTTTAGTACTTTTGTTTCCTTCCTGGCCTGCTAATTCAGCCGCAGCTATGCGCAGTTCACATAGAGTGGCTGTTGCTGTAACTGCAACTCCGAGTGATGCGGAGTAATGCCATTCAATGTATTTACGTCCAGTGTGTTACAAAATGCCGTGTATTTTTCATGGCTGAAGCTTATAATTCATATGTTTAAAGCTAGATATGCCTATGTTAATTCAATTCATTTCATCTGTTAAAACAAGGGAATCATTTATTTCATGTACAGACTAGTTAAAATCCAAATGTATTTTTTTATTTTTTTTTAAAAAAGGGCATTAGGGAAAAGAGACATTTAAGAAGTGTGGAAGTCTAACGTTTCTGCATGCATGTGTGCAGACTGTTTTTTGAGAGACAATTTTGTCTGTGCTGTGTGAGGAACTGCCTCATCGTGGTCCAGGATGCCATTGCTGTTGTGGATGTTTTCTGCATGTCAGGACATCGACATGTGGATGTTTGCCATACTGGTAGGGTGGAAGACGAAAAACAAAAGGGATTCCACCTGAGAGCCACCTTATTATTTTCTTTGCTACTTTTCTCCACCTGAGACTAATTTCGTTCTTTGTTCTTGGACCAAGATAAACTGACATCATAAGGAAACTGAAGGTTGACAACCAGTAAATAGTGAAGTGGTACCACATTTCCTTGTTTTTCCTTTTCTTTGGGGGTGTTGAAAAATTGTATTGTATCCATTTTTGTTGTTTAAATTATTTTTGTGGTATATTTGCAGATTTAAGATGTGTCTTTGTTCCAACACAGCTAATTTAAATGGTTAAGTTACTTCACCAACATGTCTTGAGGTTCTCCAGAGGCCTGGCAAAGAACTAATCATTTGATTCAGGTGTGTTGACCCAGGGTGATATCTAAAACCTGCAGGACACCGGCCCTCGAGGCCTGGAGTTCGTGACCCCTGCTTTAAGGTATTCCAAATTTAACAAAAACGCAAATGGAACTGAACAAGATATTTGCATAAAGATACCAGGGATGAGCCGCTTCTGTGATAGGTGAGGTGTTTTGTGAGCAGACCCCAGGACACACTCAGCTTGGGAATGCCTACAAGTGTTTGAGGATGATCTGAAAGTGGTTGGATAGATGGAACAAAATATATTTTTAAAACTGAAAAAAATTGCTCTTTCACACATGTTACATGTAGGTCAAAATTTGTGGACAGGGTAGACCTACAAAGCCGAAAACGTTCAGAAAAAAAACACCATAAGTATTTAAATTTTTTATAATCCTTTGTTTGAAATCAATCATTTGAATTTATATATTTTCAGTCTTATGTGGAGAAGGTAAATAACGCATGCCCACAGCAGGAATGATAAAACTGAATATGTTTAAGACTTTGTGGCTTTGGTGCCAGTTTAGGTTTAAAACGACTTTGTTTACCCATCTGTTTGTGATAATTGCCGTTACACCTTGTTAGGGGTCAGCAGGAGTCCTGTGTGCCCTCTTGACTAATCAGGGAGGAGCTGCTGTGGTTGTTGTGATTGTGGTTTCTTTTACCACATGCAGCCTATGAGTCACGAAAGCATCCATGAGTGTTCAGGGTCTCAGAGACCTGAGACGCTGTGGCTGAAGTGGAATGCCTGAGGCGTGAGTCAGAAACCAGCCACCGGCCACGAGTCACAGTCCACAGAGCACACTCAGACGCGTGAAGTCGCACCTGAATCCTTCCCAAAGAGGATGCAACACTCGGGTGAACCTTTAAATGACCCGATTAGCATGCCGGCTGAGGATTTTAGGCCAAACAAAAGCCAGTTGTGCTTTTAATTTGGTTTCTTTTCATGTTGATTTATACTTCTTGCTTTATGTTTTCATTTCCTTTCTTAAATTCAGTTGTTATTTGTGGGCTTTATAGTCCTCGCTACATCTAAATTAAACCCTGAAAACATTCCTTTTCTCCAAATTTGATTAAGTTTCTTTCTGTTGTGTTTTTCCATCGTGTTTTGCTCGTTTGTTAGGGCATTAGGGGGGCCTGTGTTTTGTCTGAGGCATCATTTTATTAAATGTGCTGTCATTTTTCACTCAGTGCGGTTTATGGAAAGCCAATTATGCCACAAGTCACAGATATATGCTGTAAAAGGTATAGGAAATTGAGTAAAAATCACAATAGTTGTATTGAAAATTAAATTAAGCTAAACTGTTTTGAATGTCGTTTGCAATTTAAATGTTTTTCGTCAGCTTTTATCAATCCCAAAGATATGGCTGGTAGAGGCCCTTATTTGCATGTTTCTAGCAGATATATCCTTCCTTGCAGTGAGAGTCTCACTTTGTTTATTTCAGTGGTTGCCATCACGAGTTCTCATTTCACCTGGAGCTCCATGTCATAAAACGATCACTCGGTTTAAAAGCACTCAAAAAGCTATTTCACCTGTAGAGGTATCAGCATGTGAAAGTGTTACTGCCCCTCATTTCTGATGAGTCTTAGCTCCATCAATCATTGTACCATCCCCTCGAGGACTGCTTATATCAGCGGTGAGTTGTCGGCTCCAACCTCCACTTTAATTTTACAGCGTGTTAAAGAAATCGCAGACGGCTGATAAGCTGAGGAAGAAGCTGCTGAAGCCCCGGGTGAAAGAAAACCTGAAGATGTATGGTGCATATTTTTGATAAGTGCAGTGGAACATTCCAGTCATTCTCCACCATAAACTCCTGAGAGCGAGCAGCAGCGACGCCCTTCACAGTGAGACCCTCTTCTTCTCTTCCCCTGCAGCTCTCTCTATCACAGCTTCTCATTCAGACCTGCTGTCTTATCATTTCTCCCTCCCACTCACTGAAGGTCACCATAAAGGGCCTCGATGGAGAAAGTTTCCGCTTGTCTGAAATGTTGAGAGGCACTTTAATGTGTTTGTGTTTCTGTTTAGTGGCTCAGCGAGCTGTTTTTCACCCACATTACAACAAACCAGCAGTGGAAAAACAACCCAAATATTTGGTCTAAATTTAGCAACACTGCAATGGAAAAATACTAAATTAAAAGGTAAAGTCCTGCAATTAGATGGTGAGCTTATTTTAAGAGTGCATCATCCTCTGAGTGTCTTTAAAGTCTTCACGAGTTTATCTAACTAACCAGCAGATGCCAAACTGTTTTGGTATGGACCGCCAGCAACCAACCAGCTATCAAATCACCAAACTGTTAATTCACCCAACAAAACAACCAATCACTGAACCAACTTTATATAGTAAGGTAAAGACCCTACAGCAGGGGTCGGCAACCTTTCTGATGGCGAGTGCCATTTAAAATTTCCTCAGAGGTCAGTGTGCCATATGATTGCATTAGCAATAAATTTAATAACGCTCTATATTAACAGTTACACAATATATAGAACCACTTTATAGAATTATATATGTTCGCAGATGTTGGCAGCTGTCAGCGAATAGTTATCAGCTATTTTGAAACAAAAAAAGACACCTTTTATCCATAACAGCAAATGAACTGTACAACAGAAAATGCAAATGCTATTTATGATCTCCTCACAAGAATGATAAGAAAAATAAACTAATCCAATATGGCATGTTTGTTAATACAGAGACACACATGTTAATATGATCTCTGGTCTCTCACTCAGAGACTCAGGTCTCCGAGTGTCCAGCATTCAGACGGCTACCTGAGGACACTCGTGTGAGAGGAAAATCTGCTCACACAGATATGTAGAGCCAAATACTGTCAATAAGGCCTCTGCAATGTTCTGAAGACAGTTAAACTTGTCAGGTAGTGATGTCCAGCACGTGAAAATGCAAGCTCCATGAACACGCACAGCTGTGGATTCCAGCTGCTTCGATGTTGCATTAACTGGCATTAACTCAGCCAGTTAATGCGAGACAAATCCAGCTGCTCATTAAAGTTTTCTGGTTTGATCAGAAAATGAAACATTGGTCCATACACCTGAAAGTCCCAAAAATGCATTGTGTCTCGAGTCTACGGATGTATCCGTGTATCTCCGTGGTGCTGATGCTGCGCTGAGCGGACAGCTCCTGAAGCTTTTGAAGTGTCAGAATGTGGAAAGCTAACAACGTCCCTCTCACCAGTAGGCTAAGTTATTTTTAGCCAATTACAAGTTGAATCTGGTAGTTTGGGTTGTTAGCTAAGATACTGTCATTAAGAAGAGGAACAACTAATGTGTCTATGCGAGCTGGTTTGCGATGTGCACCGCTGGCGCGGCCATTTATTTTTTGATGCACCTTCTCAGATTAATTCACTGCGTATCATGCCCAGGGCTGGACTGGGACAAAAACACAGCCCGGGCATTTTGACTAAAGACCGGCCCACCAGGTATTAAAGCCATAAAGCCTTTGAATGAAAACAAACGCTGTTGTGACAGTGACGTACAGTCTTGTTGGTATATGTATGATTTCTATACATTTTACATCAGATAAAAACTTTGGTTGTAAGCTTCAGATAATTATTTAATAACAGCCAGACATTTTAAATGAGAATAAGAAAGTATTTCTTTGTGCTCCCCTTTCCCTGTTAATGCCCCACCTGGCCCCCCTGGCAAAACTTTGCTAGACCCGCCCCTGCACAGTTACCAGCTGTCAGCTAAATTAAAAAAAGGATCCGGGTGTTATTTGTTTCTCAGAAACAGTTCATAACTTCCCTTCAACTCATTCATGTCACCTAAAAGGTAAACCTGTTTCTCCATCACCTGTTCAGCTCTGATGATTCAGTAAGGACATCTCCTGGTTTCATCTTCATGTTTCCCTCTCACAGATAACCAAACCGATATCATGACCTGGAGCTGTGGCTTCAGCAAACCTCAGCTGATACTAGAAATTAATATTAAATAAATTCTAACAACAGCTGATCAAGCTTAAATGTGCTGCTGTTGTTTAGTGCGACATCCGGCGCTTTCCTCTTTCTGGCGCAAAGTGGGAGATAAACAAACAAGAGAGAAAAGCCGATCAGCTGATGATTGATCCGTTTCATGATTAAAGTAGCAACAGGAGAGGGAGGGGGGAGAATGAGAGAAGAAGAGGCAGCTGTGCAGCAAAGACAAAGAATAACTCCAGCTTTGTGTCTTTTTTCATTCTAGCTAAAGTCCGGGACAAACTGCGTCCCCTCTCAGCTCAACATGAAACGCATAATATTTTCTCTGAATGCGGGAGAATTCCATCTTTTTACGGGAGGGTTGGCAACTCTACTAACTAACCTTATGAATTAAATAAAGTTCAACATCAGTAACATCAAAGCACCCACCCAGCTGTATAGAAACTCCGTCATGCTAGCTAGTACGTAGTACAAGTTATTGTAACTGACTGTAAAAATTCAGCACACCGAAAATAAACTCCACCTAAACTTGGTTTATATCTGACCCAGATAGACTGCAGGTCATAACTTCTTACCTGAAGTTCAGTTCACCTGACACTCGGACCAGCGGCCGCCTCGGGTCTCTCCTCGTCCATGCCTCCTCATCCACCTGCTGGCCTCCACCACTTGTTAATTTTACTCAATCTGTGGAAGCTCTGCGATGCCACCACCAAACAACTGAGATATTTTACACACCGGCCAGCATCTGGCCAATCCACCACCTTTCATTGTTTATACCGTTACAAAAAAAAAAAAAAAATCATCGGGCCACCGAGCAAATGCCCGGTATGCCCGATGGCCAGTCCAGCTATGGCCGTGCCATCAGATAACCCTTCGCGTGCCAACTGTGGCACGCATGCCTAGGATTGCCGACCCCTGCCCTACAGTAATAAAGAAAAAACCTAACAATCAGATGATCCCCTACAAGTAACCACTTGGCAAGACTAGGAAGGAAAAACTCCCTTTTAACAAGAAGAAACTTCTGGCAGAATCAGGTTCCAGGAGGGGCAGGCATCTGCTGTTCATCTAAAAAAACATCTATAATATCAAAATCCTATCGCATTTGTAATTTTTCTTGAAGAAGTATTAAAAAAAACTTTGTAACACATTGTAAGGTTCAAACTGCAAAAATGTGAAAACAGCCACAGATTCCTTAAGGATTAAAAACAAATAAACTGTGATTAGTTTTAAACAAGGAAAACAGTGACGTATCAGTGTCCACAGGTATAATTAAATTCAATGGTAAATGGCCTGTATTTATATAGCGCTTTACTAGTCCCTAAGGACCCCAAAGCGCTTTACATATCCAGTCATCCACCCATTCACACACACATTCACACCCACATTCACACACACATTCACACACTGGTGATGGCAAGCTACATTGTAGCCACAGCCACCCTGGGGCGCACTGACAGAGGCGAGGCTGCTGGACACTGGCGCCACCGGGCCCTCTGACCACCACCAGTAGGCAACGGGTGAAGTGTCTTGCCCAAGGACACAACGATCGAGACTGTCCAAGCTGGGGCTCGAACCGGCAACCTTCCGATTAAATTCAATGCAATTCTATGACATGGAAATGTGTGTGTAAAAACAGTGAAACTACCCTTCACATCTACATCCATCTTACCCTCCATTTGGGTGAGATGGGTGTAGATGTCACAGATTTAGTGCATTTTCTCAGCCCTCTTGGGTCTAGATTGACTAAATGCAATAGAGAAAATATGGACACTGACCAAACAGAAGGTTTCAGCATGCAAGTTGTTCTTGTTCTTCTCGGGTATAGTGTCTGGCTTTATCTTCCATATCTGTCCAGATCAAACTGCTCACAGACACTCACTTTGTAACCTACTATGTTGAGATGATACTGATATGAGTAACTACACTTTTTGTTTTGTTTTGTTTTTCTGAATGAAGTGCAGATGAAACGTTCTGATTCGTCGTCCCCGTCTCTGTGCCTTTTTATGTTTGAGAATGAGTCTCAGCTTTTTGTTCTCAGGTTTTTTTGTTTGTTGTTTACAAAGTTTACATACAAAAATATTTTAAATTTATAGTTAGGAAGCTGGAAACACAGCCTGCTCCATATTTTCACACATATGTGTGCTTGCGTGTGAATGTGTACAGTTTTATAGATGTATGTGCATATTTGCATGTACATTATATGCTATATACTCTTACATGTCTTACAATTCTTTTTAAAATGTTTTCTTTCTATTTTAATTCTTTTATTATATTATCCCTCTGTTCAGCACTTTGGCCGACACTTGATGTCTTTTAAATGTGCTATATAAATAAAGATGACTTGACTTGACTTGACTTGTTAGTGATTCACAGCAAATTGTGAATCACTGTGTTATAGTCATATTTTCTGTACTGGTAGAACTCCTCAAAAAAGTAGTTTTTCGTCCTCCTGATATATTTTATTTCAGGTTCTGATGGATCTAAAACTTTTATTCTGTTATTTCGTTTGGCTGCGCTGGTGAGACCCGGTGCCTTTCGCAACCATGTTGGATAAAAACATCAAAGTTTTAACAGTTCTCACGTTAATGTAAAAAATAATAATTAAGCTATAAAGTAAATTAATAAAACATTTTTGGCATATCACCACATAACAAATCAAACTCTTAAACAGTTTCCTATTCCTCTCCCTTGAACTCTTTGCGCTGCTTTTTTGTTTTTTGCTTTTTGCTTTTTGCTTTGCCTTTGTCTGGTGCTTTTCTCCCTCACCTGACCTTCTGAGGTTTGATTTCAAGCACTTATTGGCTCACAGACAAAACCTTTTAATACAGAGTTCAAACATGATTTTTCTAATGGTACTTGTTTGTTTTCTGAATAAAATGGCCAAAGTTTAAAACATTTTTACATTTTGTAGTTTAGTCATAAGAGAAAAAGAATGTAAGAACAGCTCAGTTTAGACAAAAATGGCACAAACATCTTAACTGCTTGGGCATATATATGTCATAGAGCAAATGGCAGAGTGCACCCTGAACTATTGTACCACACCACACGTGAAGTAGTATATAGTGTCCCTAAGGATACCCAGACCGCGTCCCAAAGGGGTGTAAAGACCAAATACAAAAGGCCATAAAGCCTTAATTTTACATGAAATATGAAATAATAATCAGCATTTATACTCTCCACTAGTATCCATGCAGGTATTCATACATATCCAATACGAAGAACATTATGCATGCAATAAAAATCTGTCTGTCACCACATAGTCTGGAGTCATGTTAATAAATAACACTTCCAAAGAAAAGGTAATAACAGATTGGTGTACTAAGATCTCCACACCCATGTTAATGAAGCCTCCGTGCTGAGCTCAGCGTGGGATGTTTTGTCTCTGTTATTACCCTGTGGCACTTTTAACCAACCATTAATGTACCTGTGAATACAAACACTTTGTTCAGGAAACACCGCACACCAGGGCTCAAATCCTTTAAACCACAGCACTTTTTTGACACCTGAGGAAGAAACAAAGTGATTTACTAAACAGGAAAAAACTAACGGTAAGTCTTTTAGAGATTAACTTCTAGGAATGCTTCTTTCCCATGCAGTCTTATTGGAAAATAAATTGAAACCCCTGCTTTTTCCACATCTTGAAATCTACTCAATGCATGAAAATGACTTTTTGATATCATCTACCTGCGCATGGCCTTGAAACACCGCAGTTTCCTGTGAGAGTGCATCAGCTTCCCCCAGAATTTCTTTCTGATGGAAAACCCCGTCAATATTCTGATGGAACATCAACCCAAAATGGACCGAGAGGACTCATCTATTCAGCATGCAGCTGACAGTAAAGCATTGTTGTACCCCGGCCAAAGGTTTTCTAAGCAGTTTTAGGTCACTGAAATGTTTTTTTCCACTGCCTCACAAAGCACCTTAGACTAAACTGCCCAGTAAAAATACATCCAAGTCCACATTACTGCAAAAAGAAGCCAAGCAGATAGTTAAGTCCTTAGTTTTGTGCTGCTTTATCCAACCCAAAGACAATGGCCTAGACAGCTGTTAGCTAGCCCCCGGCCACCAGGATAAAATGTATGTTCCTTGACCGGTTCCTGGAATTTGCTGGCAGTCACTAGGTAAAATTGTTCGCAAAGGTATATTTGGTGTCACACAAAAAATGTCGTTTCAACTGCAGGTTTCTTTGGTCAGCTGTAGTTTGCACAGAAGATGCCGAATTGTCTATAAACAGTCATCAATTTCTCACCATGTGGTAGTGAAACTGTGTGAAAAGTCATTAAAAAAAACAATATTTTATTTTGAAAATAAATATCCTTGAGTTTAAAGTTTCACTACTGCTCGGCAGCTGGTTGCCTAAAATACACTAACTTGTTGACAAGTTAGTGTACTTCATGCAAACTACAGGTGATTGTGAAAATCTGCTAACAATCAAAGCAAGTTTACACCAACCGGCTGAGAAATACACATTTATACTTACCAACTGGAGGCCGCCAGGAGGTTCCTATGTGACTCAGGCCTTTGGGGCTCGTTTCTTCTTTGCAAAAGTTTGTTTTATGCCAGGTTATGTAATGGGAGTTGGCTGAGGTCCATTAAATGGCATTATAACTTAATATTTGGGTATACTGTCTATATGCCACTCTACCAGCTCTTTGATCATTTGCAGTGTTGGGTAAGTTACTTTAAATTAGTAACTTAGTTACATTACTATTTACTTCTATCAAAAGTAACTCAGTTACTTCAAGTTACTCATTACTTTCAAAGTAACTAGTTACTAGGGAAAGTAACTTTGGTTTTACTCAGAATTCTCTTGTTAATGTGTTGCTTCCATAACTTTGCCAGTCTTCTAGCTTGCTTACTTGCCACAAGTGCACTGTGCCACCTACCAATAGAAAGGAAAAGATAATGTGCATATTTCCACAAGAGAAATCCCACGCCTGGACCGTCATTGACTGCTGCCATGATTCTAGCCTACGTCACAGCGTCATGTGCGCCTTTTACATCCAACACAAAAACTGCAGTCGTGGTGCTTTCGATTGTACTCAGAACTCTGAAATTCTGCCTTCTGAATAGGAAGATGTAGGCAACACCAGACTGCAGATGAGCTGCATACAGGGCTGGACTGGGACAAAAAATTGGCCCGGGCATTTTGACTAGAGACCGGCCCACCATTATAGGAAAAATCATAAAGCCTTTGAATGAAAACAAACGCTGTAGTGACAGTGATGTACACTGTCTTGATGGTATATATGCATCAATCTATCAATCGTTTGTTGTAAGATTCAGATAATTATTTTTTAAAAGCTAGACATTTTAAATGAGAATAAGAAAGAAAAGTATTTCTTTGTGCCCCCCTTTCCCTGTTAATGCCCTACCTGGCCCCCTGGCAAAACTTTGCTAGATCCGCCCCTGCACAGTTACCAGCTGTCAGCTACCTAAAAAAGGATCCTGGTGTTATTTGTCTCTCAGAAACTGTTCATAACTTCCCTTCAACTCATTCATGTCACCTAAAAGGTAAACCTGTTTCTCCATCACCTGTTCAGCTCTGATGATTCAGTAAGGACATCTCCTGGTTTCATCTTCATGTTTCCCTCTCACCAGATATACAAATCGATATCATGACCAGCAGCTTTACAGCTGTGGCTCCAGCAAACATCAGCTGATAGTAGAAAGTAATATTAAATAAATTCTAACAACAGCTGATCAAGCTTAAACGTGCTGCTGTTGTTTAATGCGACATCGGCTGGTTTCCTCTTTCTGGCGCAAAGTGAGCGATAAACAAACAAGAGAGCCGATCAGCTGATGATTGATCAGTTTCAGGATTGAAGTAGAAACGGGAGAGGGAGGGGGGAGAATGAGAGAAGAAGAGGCAGCTGTGCAGCGTAAACACAGAATAACTCCAGCTTTGTCCCGTAATTCAGCTACAATGAAAAAGGCACAAACTGTTCCTTTTCACCTCAATAAGAAACGCGTAATATTTTCTCTGAATACCAGACGGGACGGTTGGCAACTCTAATAACTTATGAACAAAATAAAGTTGAACATCGTTAACTTCATAGCACCCACCCAGCTGTATAGAAACTCCGTCATGCTAGCTAGTACGCAGTATGGAAAAAGTCAGAATAACGAAAATAAACTCCACCTAAACTTGGTTCATATCTGACCCAGATAGACTGCAGGTCATAACTTCTTACCTGAAGTTCAGTTCACACTTGGACCGGCGGCCGCCTCGGGTCTCTTTTCCTTCTGCGTCCCTTTTCCTTCATCCACCTGCTGGCCTCCACCACTTGCTAATGTTACTGAATCTGTGGAAACTCCGCGATAGCCACCACACGAAGTAACGAGTAACGACCCTATCTAAATCCCAGTAACGAGTGACGCGTTCCTGATTTTGGAATAATAACTAGTTACCGTGCTCGTTACCACAATAATAACGTAGTTACTGTAACGCGTTACTGTAACGCGTTACTTAATAACGCGTTAGTCCCAACACTGATCATTTGACTGTTCACATGGCACAGAATGTTTTTTTCTTATATGTTTTTCATTTTTATTTCTTTCATGTTAAGCCATTTCTGCTAAACGCGTGCAATGAAGACCTGATCTGAGATGTTGGAGTTACAGTTTGAAGACACGTGAGCTCCCTTTTTATAGCCGTTTCTCAAGGCAACAGGTAATATCAACATGTTACATACTGTAAATGTATGACTGATGATTCATGACCTCTCCCTCTCCCAAAACAAATTACATCTGCTCCTCATTCATCATAAATCAGCAGGAAAAAAAACACACTCAGCGCTGGTTGTGTCTATCAAAGCTCCTCACCTGTCAGACCTGCCAAACGTTACGGCAACTTATTTACCTGAGGTTAGTGCGCGCCGTGCAGCGTGCCCCGGAGCTCCGTTCATTAACATTCCTGTGTTTTGTGGCAGACCAGCTAATGCTGCGCAACATGATAAAACAGCTCTTGCGTGTCACCTGACTAGGCCACAGACTTTACTCTATAATTGACTCGGCTTAATTCCTCCACACGCCCGCTACCGTGGCGCTAAAAACATCCCATAAATGCCTCGTAATCCCCTCCTAGTCTGAAGAATCTCTGGACTTTGTGGTTGTTTTGATTCTGAAGAAGGCTTTAAATGTTTTTCATGAAACTACAACCTCAACTGAACCGTTTGGTGCTTCCAGCTGCATTTCCTCTACAGACCACTAGATGGGGCCTCCAGGAATACTCAGAAGCATGCATCCAAAACTTACCTTGTTGGGTAGTTAATTCACATTTTATTTTTACAATGCCAAATAAAAAAATGTTTAAGTTTGTGATGTGTAGGGAATAAAAGTGTTAAAATATTTAAACTTCGGTAATCAAACTGTTAGCCCTACAAAGTCTGAGTCGCTGTTGACACAACACAACTGTTTATTGACACAAATCTCGTCATTGAGGCCACTTACATCCTTTTCAGGCCTAGCGAGGCAAACTTTAGCACTGTCATGATATATTTTAGTCATTAAATGCTTTGCAATTTCAGGTCATACAATCCTTAATATCGTGGTACAAAAACAGCTGCTCATACTGATGTGAGTGAAGTGTTTGTCATAACAGTTATTGTCATTATTGATCAATGTTTGGCTTTATTACCTTCTACATTGGATTAAATATTCACATTTTCTTTACGTCCTAAGTGTAGAGCCAAAACATGTTGAGTTTACGGTGATATCCATCAGAGAAATGCAGATAATCATTAATAGGAGAGACAGTGAGTGACAATCCGACATTATCTGACTCATTACTCTGTTTCCCGGAGTTTCAGTTTGAAGCCTCTGACAGGCATCTCCCTGACTTTCTGGTTTTCTTTGCCTCACGCCTTTCCGTTTTTGTTCTTGTCTCCCTTTTCTCATGGCTGTAGCGGTGGTAGATAATATCAGAGTCTACTCGTCAGTTCATCACCTGTCAAAGCAAGAGTCAACTGTGTTCCCACTGAAACATATCATTTGACACCACTTAACAAAAACATTTCTCATTTAAGCATCTTCAGCTGACACTTAGCAGATTATTTTTAGGGGTAGTTATACCATGATTGATACCTGCAAGTCACACTGTTTACCTCTATGTGGTTCTTATTCTTCCTGATGTTTACCTCTTCTTTATGCAAGTGCCTTCGGAGGCACAGAAAGTGCATAAGATCATGTTTTTACCGTCAACCCAACACCAGCAGTAGGTGATTGTGTACCTCCTCCCAGTCATGTAGTATGTGACCCTAAAGGTCAAACACTTAACCCCTGAAGTCCTGCTGAGATTTGCTTCGATATAATTAGGGTTGTTTGGAGCCATTGTACGCCTGGGTGGGTGCAGAGAGCTCTGGTCTGTTCTTACTCCCAGTGCTAGAGAGCATTTTCAAGGACAACCAGCACTGTATATACTGTGTTGGTCCTAGTGGTGAAACACACACACACACACACACACACACACGGTTTAAAAAGCTGCAGTTCCAAGAGCATCCACTTGAGGCTGGCTCCAAAAACTAGTCTATCCAATTTAGAGACAGTGTGGTGACTTTGAGGTCCAGGCGGATGCTACTTCATCTTGTTCAGAAGTAAGGTCTTAGTTTATCAGGTATATAAATTATGCCTTAAGCTTATTTTTTGCATTCCAATAAATTATAGAGGTGCCAAGAACAATGCTAGCTAGGCTCTCAGTGCAAGTGTTAGCTAGTTCACTAAAACCAGTATCTAAAGAGGGGTCCACACAAGAATAGATTGCAGAGATGGAACAAAAAAAACGACAGGCAGAATAACTATTAAGAGCACAAAGACTTTAAAGTGCCTTCATTTATTATTTCCAGGTAAGAAAACGTTAGTTTCCTACTTTTGACATGGATGTTTGTGCTGGTTTCAGCCTAAATGGACTACTCGCTGGGTTGCTAACTGATAAGTTTAGCTAACAAAGTCAGTGATGCTAACATATAACAGATAGGATTAGCTAACAAATGCCTTAAAACAAAGTTTACCTGTTTGGAAAGAAAATTACAACATGGGGTAAGCCAATGCCATTATCTGTGGCACGATTTTGGAGGCTGTTTTGTTTTGGGGGGGGAGTTTACTTGCAATAAATAACTTAGCCAAGTGCATAAAACATTCAGTCACATGACCCAGAGACCAGTCAGTGATCTCATGGTAACTATCAGTTCAGACCCTAACTACTCTACAGTAACTCATCAACTCTCTGAGAGGTACTAAAACATTAAATGCATTGCAACCTAGAAACAGAGACTGCAACAACACGTTTCAAAGTCTAAGTACTTGCAAACTGTTTATAAATTTAAAATATCAACTAATTGCTGAAAAGTCAGCATCTTCCATACCGAACAGAGTAGGCCATAATAACCTGAACTAAAAGAATCACAAGTAGATTTTTGATTCAGTACTGTGTACCTCTTTGTAACTGATTTCAGCAACCACTCATACACATTTAGACTTTACCACGTCTTTAGGGCTGTGTGACTGAGGCTTTCTAGCTTTAGGAAGTGTTAAAATCAATTTAAGAAGTTTGTATTTCTTTGTTGTTTTTTTAATTAAGCGTAATAATGTATTTGTTTTTGAGCCTTATATACTTATAAATATTAATACACTATTGCATGTCTGGATATTGGATGTTTTTGTTCTCATTTTAGTCAAAAGTTTCATGTCAAAACATACTGCTAGCAGCATGTAAAATATCAAAACTGGCAAATGTGACCAAGAAAACATGATGCTGACTCAATGTTAGAATCCATAACTGTGTTAAAGTAGGTGGGGATTAATAATTTGTAGCTTTAAATTGAATAATCTTAATATCCTACTACATTTTATAAAAATTACTATGTGTTTTTTTTTAAATAAAAAATGTAAGTGTAACTCAATATAAAATACTAAGAGGAAACTTACTCTAAATTATAGCCCAGTTTTTTCCTATTTTTTAATGTAATTTAATTACATCTATCCATTATAGATCATTATATAAGGAAGTTTGGCACATTACTCCAACAAATAGCTGAAACTCTCTCATACAGGTCTGGGTAATGCAATGGGTAAACATTTCGGTAAGAACAGTTTCACCTTGTGCCCAACAACGGTTTAATATTTATCAAGTATTACATGAGATGATTGGCAGTCAGCTGGGAAAAACCCTCAGGCATCATCATCTCTCCTTATAATGACAAGTATGGGAATTTTTGTGAGATATTTAGGGGCACCTCCCACATCATGGAAGGCAGACGTGTCATTCCATAGGGGCAAACATGGCAACCATCCAAATTAACCGCACCTTGAGGTTTTTCAGAAGAAGATGTCACGTCAGCCGTCAATGTTAATTACCTGGAAGTGCTCACAACAACAAACCCAAACAATCTGTAATAAGAACTTTATTTTTCAACAATAACAAAGAACAAAATATTTCAAAAGCATATTCATATGTTACATCGACTGTACAGAGACTGGATGGTGTGGGCTTTACTCTAAATGGAAGGATGCTAACAAAACGAGGAAACTAGGAATATTTAAGTCATCTCATGAAAAAATATGAAATATTCCATGTCTAGGTACAAAATAGAAAAAGGATTAAGCAGATTATGGACTGATACTATACCCTGATACAGTGTTTAGGCCTCTTAACTGTCACAACATCATTTACAAACAAAACATGACAACATTGCCATCTTTCAATAGCTAAACCTCTTGGCCTCTTTGGTTCCATGATTAGGTATAATACATTTGAACAGAATTCAATTTTGCTTCTATAAAAATAACTTTTATTTTTTCAATGGCAGTTTCTATTCATTTTTTTTATGACTAGTCACGCAACTCCTCAGTGCAAATACTCTAAGAACCATTCGCTTTGAAGAATAAGCAAAAGATTACAGTGGCAGGTGAGCCTAGGGTTGGGCATCGGGCAGGAGGCTGGAGAAAACATGAGATAATGAGCAGTATCAAGTCTCAGGTATTTCTCTTTACCCAGCGAATAAGAGAAAAATGTGTAACGAGCTTGTGAAATAACAGGTCGCTGAAGCGTTTAACCTGAAAATATCAAAGTGACTGAGGCCTGAAAGTGTGTCTCAAAGTGTGTTATGGTGCCAAACAGGCCGCGATGGGAATTCCGCTGGGATGCATTTATTTAAAAATCACTATTCGTGCATCGCATTTGGGTCAAAGTTAGCCCCAGTTAGCCTCTTTTTACATTTCAGATGATTGTTTTTCTAATGGCAGTAAAAACCTTTTTAGATGAAAGAGAAGAAAAAACTCCAATAGATTATTGGATTGAGCTGGTATAGCAATGTACGGATGACATTGAAACAAACTTGTACATTATATGTGCAGTTGTAGAACGAATGTTGGTGCTGTTTGGAACCACTGATTCATATTTTACATGCAAAGTAAACAGTGTGCTGTATCAGTAAAACATGCATCTATGCAGAAGTGGACCTTTTACGTCAATACAGCAAGATTACTCCCTTCCAATATTATTTTTGAACCAACACCAATACATCAATTGACACCAAACTCTAAAAAGTTATATTGGTGGAAGGAGTACCAGGGGGTCCTTGGACAGTTTTCTCCATCGTAAGAACCCTTGGACTTGAAGATATATTAGCTTAAGCTGCTGTGTTGGTTCAATTTTACTGTGCAACATATTCAATATTTAGCCAACCAAATCTCAAAAAATTGCAAGAGTAAATACATTTATTTAAATAAAATTCCAAACATTGGTTTTTACTAGATACACACACCACAAAGCAGTCAGCAACAGCTGACTAGTGCCCATGCTATTGTTTGGTCTGTTCTTGCTGTTGGCAAAGTGATACACTTCATCACTCTGAGAAAATGTATTAACGTACAGTAATTAGCCTATTTTTGTGGGTACTCTGTAACGCTCAGGTCCTTCGCTGCTATATAAATATCATTTTAGGTAGGTGGTTGCCAGGCAGCGTGATAGAGTCATTAAAATGTTGAAGTTTTGTGGCTACAAATTATGTTAATGTTGAGAAATAAAAATACGCAATGCTTTTAAAAGCATTTATTTGTGCATATATTCTAAAAATTGGGCATTTTCACATGTTGATAGGTAGTTGCTAGGCAACATAATATATATACATATATGGACCTTCAGGCATCTAAGCTATATCAGTGTACAAAGTTTGGTTGCTCACCTCCCGGTCATGTTGAAGGAGTTTCCAAACAAACAAATACACAGAGATTTGATGTGTGCATTTTTAGGTTTGAGGATACTGAATAAGTCAAACTGTTGCCCTGCTTTTGTTGTTATTGTTGCTTCTTTAACCATAAATCAAAGAAAAATAAATAGTGTTTCCTTCTTAAAAGAGAAGGAATGTTTTTTCATCAGAGCCTCCCACCTGAAGCCCAACACACCACTGCCTGCCACACTTACTTCAAGTATTGGTGATAGTTTGTCACTAGAGCTTAAGTTCATCTTGTCTGATATATGGGTAAATACTATACATTGCATAGCTCATGCGGCACTTATTTATTTTAGAAGGACTGTGGGCGTAGATGTGCCACGTAGGGCTCATTAAAGGCATTTCAATCTGCAAGTGCTATCAAAGTGTGCGTCAGGAAGTGCAAAGTTGCACCTTCTCTTAACTGAGCAATATGGCAACTTTTCACTTTCACTGACGGAAATAAGAGTTACATTAAATGTATTTTAATAAGGAAGGGGTCAAACCTTCCATTTCAAGGAGAAGCTGCAGGAAAGTGAAGGAAATATCTTGCTTGTGAGGTCATTCCTGATATTCATCCCATCATCTTCATTGTTGATTATATGCTGAAAAGGAATATTTGTTTGACTGGCACCTTAATGAGCAGGTTGGTTCGTCAACTAAAAAGATTTTCTTTTACTTCAGTGATACAAAGACCAAGAAGAAAGGGTCGAAGTTTTCACCCTAACAGGAATATCTTGAATAGGTCTCAAAACAAACTAACGTGGAATTTCTGAAACTTCGGATGGTAAATCAAAGCTCATAGTTACTGACATTCTGATCTACAGATTTCTCTGGGGGCAATAGCACATTGCGGAGTGCAAAAGTAAGATAGTCTACTTAAAGATGGGTTTATTACTTTCAGTAGTACAAATTTTAAGAAGGGAGCATAGAAGCTTGGTTGACTGAGCCAAAACCTCTGGGAAAACCAAATATTATATCATAGAATTTGTGGAACTTTAGTTGGTAAATGGGTGCTCATTATACATTGACTGGATGGGCTATTGCCCTACTCTCAGATACAAATATTTTTATTGGGGCAAAATGTGACACATACTTTGATGAGAAATTAAGGTGGATTCCTGAAAGATGGGGTTTATTACCTTTAACGGTACATATTCCCCAAAAGAAGGGTAGAATTTGGTTGAGCTGCTAGTTTATGATGTACAGATTCTACTGGTGATGAAGATTTCAACTACAGGATGTATTTTTTAAGTTCAGAGGTACAAAACCCAAAAAGAAAGGGAAGGCGTTTGGTTGACTCATCCAAAGTCTTTAGAAGAGGTCAAAAATTAAGTTTGCATAAACTTATGACACTTTGAGTGTTACTTAAGTGCTAATTAAGTATAAACATTAATTGGACAAGCTACTAACCCATTTCTTTTTTTATCTACAGATTCTACTGGGTAAAACAATTTTCAAATCAAAATGTTTGATCAGCACTAAAGATGATGGAAAACTGTGAAGAAATGCATATCAGAAACATGGCCTCTAAGCAGATATTCCATTGAATTTCAGTTGTGACATCTCACAAAGTTCTACCTGTATTTTGGATAATTATTGAATGGTTTTGGAGTAATAAAAACCTTGTTTACTGGGGTTTGCTGGAATATAGAATATGTTTCCATTCATTTCAAAAATCTGTTTCTGGAATTTGCAGGTCTTATTGTGGAACAAACCTTTGTTAAGGCCAGAAGTGCTGTACGATCCAAGCCAGAAGTGCTGTATGTTGGTGTAGCTTGAGTGGTGTGAAGACATTTTCAGTGTTTGTCCAAAGTACTCTTGAAAGAGGCATAGCAGAATCACCCCCCAACCTTCATTGTTACTCATGTAAAGCTCCTTTTACCTCCTCTGGAGACAGCATTTTAACATTCAAGGTTGGGTTTATGTTCTACTCATGAAGAGTTTCAAGTGGCGCCTACACTAACAACTTGAGTGATAGCAGAAAATTACATCAGATGATGCTGCTTTGTAAAGGCTAGTAGGTTAAGTAAGTCTTACACAATTTAACAAACCAGATTCTCATTATCTTAGAGATAATTAATGAAGAACTTCAGATATTGATTGTTTTCCAAGTGGATTTTTAAAGATTTGGAAGAGAACTCTTCATTTCTGTCTGCAGGAGACTAAGTCTTCAAACTCATATTATGAATATATCAACAAACATAAATATATATACAAGTTTTTGTGCAGGCATATATGAGGGTGTGTAGATATGTGTGGATGAGGTTGTGCGTGCACATGTTTTCTCCGTCGTCCATAAATATTTTAATATTTAATTTTTTTGTAATATTGTGAATCTGTTTAGTTCTTCAGTTCCACTTTAAGTAAACAGGAAAAACATACTCAAGCACAGCCACACTCGTCCACGATCATGTTTGGAACGTCACGCTTGACGATGTTGTATTCGTCGTCAAAGTAGAGCATGGACATGGTACTGAGCTTTGTGGGGATGCAGCAGGAATTCATGGAGCCCGGACTCATCCCCCGCAAGCGGTACTGGTTCACCACTGCTGTGTGAAAGGATGAAGCTGAACCGGGGACACCAGCCATGTAAGCCGGACAATTCCCCTCACAGTAGTTCCCGTAGTAGCCTGACGGTGCAATGATCCAGTCGCTCCAACCGATGAGTCGGAAGTCTATGTAGAACTGCTGCCGGCAGCACAGGTTGCTGCTGCCATCACACTCCAGTCCTCGCTTCCGGATCCGGTGTTTGCTGTCAGCCTGCCTCGCCTGTACCACCAGGAAAGGCCGGTGGGACTCATCATGGACATTGAGCAAAATGGGCAAGACACTCTCTGCCTCGCAGCCCTCACAGCGGATATCCAGGTTCTGTCGCCTGTCACCTTTCTCGAACACCAACCGGACAGCATCAGTCAGCATAAAGGTGTGCCAGCCACTGCGTTTTAGCTCCACTCGTTTTTCCACCAGGTTCCATTTGCTGCCAAGGCCGGGCTCCTGGTAGTACACCTTCACCGTAACCTTACGCCTGGCACGCACCTCCAAAGGTGCCGGCAGCACCTTAAAGTAGAGCCATAGGGTGGCTTGCGTCACATACAGGTTCTGGTTCCCCTCGCTGGAGATCAGGAAAAACAGGCTGGACTGGGATGTCACCATATCATCTAAGGAGCAAAAACACATCAGAGGTATTAACAATGATGTCAAGTAACTGTTCAGAATACGCCATCTGGAAAGACCACTGATGATTGAAAGTAAAGGGCAGTGACAACCAGCTCATGGGTAAATGTTTATATTAAGATATAACTCTTTCTCCCCATAAAGGCAACATCTGATGACCTCCCTTGTACCCTTAATGATCAGTTTTGACACTTCAGTATATATCAATAAAGAAGCACGAGAACAGGTTCTGGGTTTTTCCAAGATTAGCCCTAGTAAGCTGTATAGGCAGATAACTTCTGATAAACTTCTGAAGCAGTCCTGAAGATGACAGAAGCTGCTCATTTCAGAAAAGAGAAACAAGTGACTGGAAAGATCTAGATATAGAAAGGAGAGGGATAAGTTAGTTTGGCACCTAAAAAAGCACCTCACAAAAGCAAAGGCTGAAAATAAAATCATATGTTACTAATTTAGAAAATAAAATCATATGAAGCCTGACTGTCCTTACAATGAGGCCTGACAGAGCAATACAGGTCTATGAAGCCTCAGGAGACACAAGAAAGACTATCTCCATGGCATTAGCTTTTTCTCAGAGACTGTGCAGACACTGCACATGGACACAGGTTTAAGGACTATTAGCTCTTTTGAAGAACTGTGACTGAAAAATACAAATCCTCAAATCCCCTCAAACCCAATGATATCTCTAGACAGATTAATACCACCATGTTGGCCTTAGAAGTATTCCAAGTACTTAAACTACAACAAAATGCCAGGATTGTTTGGTCTGGGCTGCTTTGTATGGATTGCAATCCATCTCATTTATTTCTCTTGTGGGATTTATTCTGCAAGCAAGTTTGCCCATTAACGAAGGATAAAGTTTTGATCTGGAGCAGAGACGTGTAAATATCCTTTAAGTACTCTTGAGTAATTGATGGTGGAGTGAAACAGTACTCCACACTCTCACGACTAGAAGAAACGGTCTAATCAATCTACTGTGTTTTACATTTTGGGGTCATTTATCTTGAGATGCTTATGGAGCTTTCAGTGGCTGTTTCAAACCTAGAACTTGCAGCTTTGCTTTTATTTTAAATGCCCCAATGAGAAGCTGATTGACAGATGCCAGATGAAGACGCTTAGTGCCATTAATCAGGTCTGAACCTCCTGAACTGAACTGAGTGCAGCTGACCAGGATGAATTGAGACTGACAGCATTTAGGAGGCCACAGACTTCAGTGAATGAACCTCAAGAGCTTTAACCATAAAAAAAAAAGGAGAAGACCAATCAAATACCATGAAAGCTGCCCTGAACTGGATACAAGGCTTGTGAGTACACAAAACATAAATCTGAAACAGTGTGAAAGACGTTCTAACTCCACAAGCTTCGCCTCATCCATCTTGAGACGAGGACATCTCTGAGTCAGCAACTTGGCTGTTACATCAAACACTGCCCGCAGATTAGACCGCTGCTGTCACCATAAAAATCAAGGATGATAAAGTAAAGTTTCTACAAAAGGATAACAAAGGTTAAGTTGAGCTCCAGGCGCAGATTTCACAGGTGGTTTATGTTCGTCTGTCACCACATATTCTATCAAGATGCTAAAACCCTCGGCTTGTTCACTTATTCTAAACTGTAGAGATCAAAGCGACAGCTAAAATGCCTGTGATGCAGATATAAACAAGCACTCAGTGGCAGGAGGGGTCTGAACGGGCTGGCGTTGGTTTGGGGATGAGATCTACAAGCACTGTTAGATGAGCCAGCTGCGTTGTCTTTGATGGGACCAAGGAAGTCGTGGATTCTTCTGGACAAGATAAACCCAGAGATTAAAGGACTCTGGTATCAATACCAAGCTCCGCTTGATGGTAAATGCTTTGAAAGTGTCCAAACAGACTTATTTTAATAAACTGTTCATCATGCGCTGGAAAAGAAAGACAGCAACTGGCTCGGTGTTACATCTGGCACATATTTATCATTTATTTATCTTACTTTCTCCGTGGTCAGAGCCACAAATTTTTAGTCAGGATTAAGAGACAGATGAATAAAGCATGCTGTGATGTGGCCGTGGCCCAACTGTGCAAATTTGCAAAAAGAATTTCTAATGCAGTAACTAAAACTTCAAGCTAAAATAAGCCGACGTGACGGCATGTAACCACTTTCATTTGAATTCACTTATCTGCTGTTTTCCTGTCAAACGTTTGCTGACACTGGACATTTTCTGAATGGTCTTTCATTTGAAATCTGCGGCTACAAGAAATGCTGACCCACTTGTGGTTATGAGATCAGTGGCGCCAAAATGAAAAGAGGAAGATAAGTGAATCATATTCTTGCCGTCAAAGTGGTCAAACAACAGAGATCTGTTAAAACTCAGTTACTTCTCCTTTTTTTAAAACAATGAATGACCCTTTCTGATTTATTATATAATAATACTAAAAGATCCAGATCCTGACGTAGAAATTTTGAGCTTGTGCTTTTTCTGGAAACTTGTGTGTTTCAGCAACATGAAGTTTGCATCCTGTGCTTTAACAAAATTACACTAAATAAGATGTTGAACGTTGATTACAAAATGTTTTACTCTAAATATGTAAAAATGGGCAAAAATGAACCATCCAGTACAGCAATTTTATTCATGTTTGAGGGGGAAAACTGTCAAATAAACACTATTTTACACATTGCTATTTTATGGAGATCATTTGATATGATCAACAGGTCCTCATAATGTACTGAAATGACCATCAGGCAAGACTTTTTGGTGCTAAATGTGTCACAACTGAATTGAGTAGATGGGAAGGTAACATCTTGTATTTTGTAGCATGTGGTTAGAAATGCAACTCTATGTCTGCCACCAGCCTGAGGACTAGAACCGGCCCACAGACCATCTAAATCTACCAACAATGTCCTGAAAACAACCCATGAAAAACCAACCACAGACAGCATTGTGCCAAACAATCTTAAAGCAAATGACCGCAGAGAGTCTAAACTGCCATTTACTTCAGTTTAGTTCAAACCAAATCGCAGCAGCAGTCCCTTTGAGGCACTTTATATTGTAAGGTAAAGGCTCTACAGTATTGTAGAGAAACCCCAGCAATGTGACGACCCACAGAGAAGAAACACTTGGTGACAGTGGGAAGAAAAAAACTCCCCTTTTACGGGGTTTCCAGGCTCAGGGAGGGGCAGCCGTCTGCCACAACCAGGTGGAGGTGAGGGGAGGAAAAAAGGACTTGATTCCAGTTCAGCCTGTTTTATCACTAACCTGTTCAGTCATGCATGTCATCCAAATGGCAATATGTGAGATAATTTAAATGCTCATGCAGCATTTTGGAGAATGTTTTTGTTAGCGTTATTTGCTTGTGCAGTGAACAACTATTTGGTCTTTTGCTTTTTCTAAGTCAATATGACCTTCTAGAGTCGCCCACCCCTCGTCTAGTTGGATGTTAAGAGGTTAGCAGTGACTAGGTTGCAAGAGTAGGGGCTGAGTTTGTTTTTTATTTTATACACATGCAAAAGAAAAACTTTAAAACATTCATAAAGTAGAAGATGTTGAACTTCAAACAAAGTCTTTTGGTGTTTTTCTGTTAAAAGCTTTTTTATTTGGGTGAATGTTAACCTTTACCCCAGTGACCTGGTGGATATAAAGAGGTGCAAATCTGTACTACAAAGTTGCCCCGAGATCCAACCGTCAAGCTTAAGAGGTACATTGGTGCACCTACAGGGACAGCTACTGATTTTTACAGGACCCCTTGTTTCTGAGAGTGACCCAAATGTCACTAGTGAGCTCATAAATACAGCAGCAAGTGAAGGCATCGCCACTAACGGAGCTCACACTCACAGAAAGTTAGCCTGAAAGTCAGAACCCAAACTGTGTGTCACTGTGACGCAGCAGCTAACAAATCAACACCGTGCTCTCGGGTCCCTGTGTTTTTAGAGGCTGCAGTTAGATCACACACACACACGGAATGATTTTTAATGGGGTGCCAGGCTGCAGGATTCAGCCCGTCAATCTGCATTCAGGCTGCACGACAACCAGCACAAAAGCTCTGACCTTATACTGAGAAGACTGATTCAACACAGGCCTGCTGTGTCACACACACACACACACACATAAACACACAGTATCCTGGATGCAGACACATGTGCATGCAGGCACTCACAGAAAAGCTGGACAAAAGCTCCAATCCTCCAAAACAGGCAGGGATAAATGACACTCAAACACATGATATAATCAATACACACACACACACACAGACACATGCACACAAACACAGAGACACTCTGAGTGGTGATTTGTTGATGTAGAAAGCAGATGTTTTGGAGAAGCGACGGCGAGCGTGCTGAGAGACACACGTGGGCGAAGCAGGTGGTGTCGTTGATCATTTTCAGCCCTGCTCCTTTCAAATAAAGCAAAACTGTTCCTGTGGGCCTTGACGCCGTGCCATGTCCCCACTGGCAGCCGCTCAGCGCCGCTCAACGCCAGCCAACTGGCAAGTGGGTGATGCCGAGGTGGAAGGTCTGCAACACAGCGGCCACAGAGAGAAACATCTGAGAGCATAAAAGCCTCTCAGCGGGGAGTGAAACCTCCGCCGACACCGAGCAGAGTTTACACTGGTTTATTTTTTACAGGGAAGTGAACACAGCACTCACATTTGGATTGTCCCCACGTTCTGTCACTCATATGAATGCAACAGCCACCAAACTCCATTCAAAATGTGCCTGATTTGTAATGTATCTGCCTAAAGAATCACAAAACTTTACTTAAAGTGTGCAGAAAATGCATGAAATGAGTTTTTAGATCTGGCAAAACCAGCATTTCTTTTGGTTTACTTTGAGACTGTCTACAGTGGAAACAGCCAACATGTGATGACAGCTTAACTGGGGTCAAAAACAGTCCCAAACTATCCCCAGGGGTTGATTCTAGAAAGAAATCAAGCTTCTCGATTCACAGAACAACTTCAGGTAGCAGCTACAGCTACAGCTGGCCCCTCTGCTTTTATTTTGGCGGGGTTTTCAGGTCCTAGCACCAACATCTGTTCAACATCAGCATGTTCTCTGGGTTGTTTCTCACTCAGTCAGTATATAAAGACACACGCACACTTTAAACACACACACAGAGCAGCAGAGGTGGAGGAAGTTCAGTGTGTGTGTGTGTCTCCTGATCCTTTCTGCATACATCAAATATCAGCTCACATCCTGAATTTTAGGAGAACAAGTGTCCTGCCTGCTTTATACAAACCTGCAGCCATAAAGATTTATCAAAATCTATTTTTTAAAGGTTTTTAAAACTTAGTGCTTTTTGATGATAAATTTCTGCTGTTTTCACACTTGCATACTTTTAAAAAGTCCATAAAGACTTTTTTTATAGGGAAATATTTTAGTTTTAGGGTTATCTTTAAAAAAAAAGACTTTCACCTTGAACTTATTTTCTGCATAGAAACAAAAGCACAGATCCACCTCGGAGAGAAAAATCAATGTGTTCTCTTTTTTCATACCTAAATAAAACAGGTGATCTGATTGGTTTTAACTAGTTTCAATAAAATTTAAAAAAAAAAAAACGACTTTATGATGAGAACAGTGAGGCTTGAGTGACTCCTCACCTTTCTCCGCGAAGCTGATGATCTCCGAGCTCTCCTCCAGCACCTCGTTGCTCATCGGATGCCCGTCCAGGTTGGGGATCTCCACCCTCCCGTCCTCTCGCAGCTTCCCGGCGTGCAGCTTCCGCAGGGCTGTCACCATGGCCGCCTTGGGGACCGGGTGGGTGATGTTGGGCCTCTCCCGCATCTGCAGCCTGCTTAAGATGTGCCTCTTCACCGCCTCTAAGAAGTCCCCGTCGAGCCGCCCGGACTCCGGCTCCTCCGGCAGAGCGCCGCCGCCGCAGGACGCGCAGGTGTCCCGGGACGCCGTGCGCGCCTCCGCCTCGGTCCCGGGCGCAGCGGTGCAGCGGATGGAGAGGACGCAAGCCACGAGGAGTGCCAGTCTGAGAAGACAGCTACTCATTTTCTGTCTGAGGAGGAGCAGAAAAAACTTTTCTCCCTCTTTTTTTTGTCACAGTTCAGATCATAAAGTTCAAACAGGAAGACTGAAACGCGCTCCTTAAGCGCAGAGCAGCCTCCGCGCGTAACGGCAGCCCGCACGGCTCTGATCACTGGGAGGTGTGTGCGCAGGAGACCTTTCTATCACATCGCTACCAGCAGTGTCAGCAGTGCGGAGCTCAGTTCTCGATAATCCGTTTGTTTGGGGCAGTTTTTTTGTTTGTTTGTTTTTTTGGAGCTTCACCCGAAAAGCATCACGGTAATCAGCATCAGCCCCTCAGGAGGTTCCACGTATTCCACAGAGAGCGGAGAAGACGCGCAGAGTCCTCCACGAGCATCTTCAAAGTTCAGTCTGTGAGCATCACCATCATCATCATCCTCACTGTCTACAAGCAGCCCTGCTCGTGACTCCCGCTGTGCTGCTGCTGCCGGAGTGCCGACGCGCAATTAAGAAGATTAAAAGGAAGAGGAGGAAGATGAGAGGGAGGCGTGCCAGTGAGCGCACCGAGCAGCGTTTCCATTCTGCCGTGTGAGCTTGCAGTCGCCCAATACTTCTTATATACAGGAGAGGGGGTTGGGATGGGGGACAGTGTGGGCGGGGCTAGCGAGGAGTCAGAGAAGCGCCAGGGGTGCTCACTGCTGAAAAACTCCCTGTGGTGAAATTAGCCCTAAAGGGAGGCAGACTCTAAAAACCCGAGCTGTTTACAGGTTTACACCACCCCTCTGCCCTCCTCCGCCCACAGAAAACCACATGACTCCTCTGTTGCTAAAGTAATCTGATTACCCGAAACAGCTGTGGGAAGGGCTGAATTGTGCAGAATTCTGAAGA
The DNA here is from genome assembly GCF_900408965.1 of Simochromis diagramma. Taxonomy (NCBI): domain Eukaryota; kingdom Metazoa; phylum Chordata; class Actinopteri; order Cichliformes; family Cichlidae; genus Simochromis; species Simochromis diagramma. The sequence continues at coordinate 2,136,211 of NW_024387209.1, read as the reverse complement.
AATGTGCTCTACACGTGCCAAAAACTAAAAAAAAGCAGCTGAAATTTATGCTGCTCACTTTATTTGATGTAAATGTAACAAAAATGTAAATGATGTATAATAAACTTATTGCACCTTACAAAAGGTGAGTTACAGTAAATTTGCTTAATGAGGAGATATCACATCAAGTTACAGTAGAGCAAAAAGAATCTCAGCTACACTCAGTTTTATGTTTATAAACATCGATTATTTCTATTCTATTTTAGAACATTTTTAATATTTACATTATGTGTTAAAAAAGTCTGTATTTTGTCACTTTCACGTGGCCCATACGGCACAGTGAGGGCTGCTTCAGTGACCCATACACCGCACATTTGCAGGAACATGTTTTTATTACACTGAATGGGACTGCAGGAGGCCTGGTGTCCTTATTATATCTAAATCTTTACACAGCCACACTTCTAAAAGTCCAAACACAATATACCTGAAATAAATTAAGGTTATAAAGTTGCACATTGGTGGTCTTTGCCATTTCTCAAGTATTTAAAACTGTGTATGCAGATAAAAAGTACATATAAATTAATAAGAAAGTGAACTTCAGGAACTGGAGATCAAAATGAATTAAGTTAAATGCCCTAATTTAATTAAAGAAGGGACCATATTAGTAAATAAGTAGTTATTTGGATTAAATAGTCAAAACTTTTATTTTCTTTGTACTTCGTTTCAGTCGCCATGTGTCACTTTCTCTCTTTTTGAGTGATTTATTTTCAATGATCATCACAAATTGTATTTGATCTGCTTGAGTTCATCTAATTTATTTACTACTTTAAACATAAATGTTCAAATGGATTATTTAGCTGGATTTCTTAAAAAGGATCTATTTACTTGGAGAATTTTCTCGTTATTGATTACCACCTCTTGAGTACTTTAAATGGTAAATGGCCTGTATTTGTATAGCGCTTTCCCTATGGACCCCAAAGCGCTTTACACATTCAGTCATCCACCCATTCACACACACATTCACACACTGGTGATGGCAAGCTACGTTATAGCCACAGCAACCCTGGGGCGCACTGACAGAGGCGAGGCTGCCAGACACTGGCGCCACCGGGCCCTCTGACCACCACCAGTAGGCAACAGGTGAAGTGTGTTGCCCAAGGACACAACGACCGAGACTGTCCAAGCCAGTTACAAGGCGAACTCCCAACTCTTGAGCCACGATCGCCATTGTAATCAAATGTTATTTATTGCATGTAGTCATATTATTTCAGTTCTGAAAACATTCCACTGCTAAATTTAGAGATAAAACACAACTTTTTTTGCATGCTCATGTAGAGTTTCGATGTACAGTACGACTGATTGAGTAAAAGCTGCAATATTTATTCTGTAATGTAAAAAAAATGGAAATACTCAAAATGAAAGTGTTTACATGTAAAATACTTGTTGTGTGGACAGTAAGAACATTCAGTGGACTTCGGTGTTACCCTTTTCTCTCTTCTAATACCACTTGTAATGCTTTTGTTTATTTGTCTATGTATCCTGTAGTCCTGCAGTGCTTCAGCTCACGTGGACTTTTAAGACGTCACATCACAGAAGATTCCGCTAAAACACGACTACAGTTTGGTTTAATCATCCAGGAGCACACTTTAAAATAAATAAAACAGGGAAAACACTTTAACTTTGGGGAGGGTGTTTGCAGTCTGATGAGTACAAGGAAGAGGAGAAACAAGGAAAAATCACATAAAACATCAAGACCCAGCAAAACATAAAGTCTGGATTAAACTGTAATCTTAATAAGAGTGGCAGAAGCCTGTGTTTAATACTCTCATACTAACTTTTAAAGTTTTTCTGGTGCATAAAAGGAAATTTATAGTCTTTGCTTTTGTTTTATATCCTTTAAGATCCTTAAATCTGGCTTTTTCCAAAGGAAGTTTGTTATAAGCTGAACTTGAATCAATGCTCAGCCTTCAGAAAGACAACATAACACAGATATGTAATATGGTAATCAGTTTATATAACATTACCTTACAACTGGATAGAAAAATGTGACCCAAAGTATGGAAATACCACCATTTCAGTCGTACAACTGTCATAGCTATAATATAAAGCCTGGATTACCTTTTAATGTACATCAAAGCTTTTCTTTGCAGCCTTACTCCTGTAGAAACTTATTAAATGTTAATGGTCCATAAAAGTGATTTTGCAGACACTTTGTTGTTTTGTGTCCTTTAGCTTCTTTAAAACAGGTTGATTTTCAAGTTGAGTCAGTGACCAGCAGGCAAAAAACAACATAGATGGAAAAATGTTGACTTACCCTGATATTTCCTCTCAGCTGTATAGAAAAAGGCTGGTTTTATTTTTCATGTGTTATTGTTTCAAACTAAGATGTGACCACATACTTTTGGAAATTCAAACAAATGTTGCCACATGTATTAAAATAAACACCTGGGGTTATTGCAAGTGGATAAACTTTGACGTAAACGCCCTGAAGCACCATGGGAGCTCAAACCACAGCGTTACATTTTCAGCCAAGCTCATTTCGATAAGCCCTAAAAGAACATTCAAATAATCGGAGAGCCTCGCTCTTTGTAGTCAAATGGAACATGATCCGCAACAGCTCGTCCTAATGACACGGCAGGAAGTCCGGACAACAACATTTGTTAGTAAAACTGAGAACCAAATGAGCTCGTCACACCCCTTTACAGCCAGCACTAGCGAGATAGGCAGAGGGGCTGGGCTCAGTGACCTTTGACCTTTCAGCTGGTGATTATCACAAGGCAAAACAACCTGAAGAGCAGACACAATCTGCTTTTCCCTTTTTATCCTCACAGGTAATGACCACATGAATCATAATTTCTAATTAATACGAACTCTTAAATGTATTCTATTTTATATATCATAAATATGATAAAATAAAAGGTTAAAAACAGGTTTTACTTAACTTTGGAGCTCCATATAGCACCAGTTCAATAAAGGTTGGCACTTTAGTCACTGATCTCCGCTCCTCCTTGTCATGCGTGAGGAAAGTAATGAAATGGCGCCATCTTTGTTCCAAACACTGAAACTACATCATGTATAAAATCTTTCAATAATTCTATAGTTTTGCACCCCAAGAAAATGTTCATGCTTTCCACGTAAGTAAATGTATGATTTTGAAATTTTGCAGCAGAAACCTAAAAAGTGGGATCTATCCAAGTGAAAAGGGGACAAAAGTTAAACAGTTAACATAAAATTCATGAGGCTGTGAAGGAAATTATTCTCTTTGTTCACAGACTGATTGAAAATTTGCTCCACTGAAAGTCAAAGATCTCCTCGTTGTGCTTCTGGTTCTTCTAAAGTCGCCAAACTTACCAGACTTTAGACTGAAGCCCAGTTTGACATGTGAAAATCAAACATTGGCCAAACCTCAGATCATCACACAGGAGAAAATCTAGCTGTTTCCTTTGTGTTTTCATTTTGCTTTTCTAATTGTTGCAGCTTTACTTTCCAAACGGAGTCTAACTCAGCTGTTACTGTCTGAAGATGGAGCACACCTGGACAGGTCTCCAAGCTAATCCAAGAAACAAAGAAATTTTTAGAGAAAAAATGTGTTTCAATAACTCCTCCAAAGGACTTTGTCCTACAGAGTCTCATAAGAATTAAACCAACCGGATTCTGCTTTGGTCCTGAAGATTGATCGGTGATCATTTGGCTCAGCCTATAAAACTTCATCTGATCCTATAAGTTCATGCTGCAGCATTAAATCATATAAAAGTTTTAAAGAGGTGACTTTTAAAACGTTATATTCCTCTCGGTTTTATTTTGTAACATATTGTTAGAATTAAGATTTACATTTTTTGGCCTCATAGTGTAGTGATTCAGTGCCGGGAGGAGACATAAATCCGCTGGAAGGGGCTGAAACAGGAAGACCATCCGACATAAAACCTATTGTGGCCCTTGTGAATCAGGGAACAGCTGAAAGTAGCTTTCTACTTACAATAATTGATCATTGCAGTACCTTCACAGTCCAGCAGAGGGCCATGGCACACACTAGGAGAAATTCAGAAACTTTTTTTTACTTTAAACCGGGATCACTGATTTTAAATCTGTGTTCCTGTTTTTCTGTTTTTCCTCTGCAGAAGACGTCTGATGGTATCATAAGCATAAACTAAAATCCTGAAGCAAAGCAGGCCACAGTCCTCTTAGTTTACAGAATAGTCAGAATTGTTAGTCCTGTCTGGGCTGCTCATTGTTCTTCTTTTTTTTTTTTGGTTTAGAAACAAACTCAACACTGCTGTAAAGACCTTCACATCAGTTTGTCTGGGGGTGTTGGGAGACTGATATTTAAGAACCGATTCATTCTTTCCCTTTTTTTCTTTTTCTTTTTTTTTTTGAAAAACATAAAATATAAATTCATCAGAGGTGAAGGGAACTGAAAGAAAGCAGCTTCTTTTCATGAGTTATGGACATCATGGTCCCAAAAGAAAAAAGTGTGAGGTTATCCAGCTTTATGATTACTAGATTATTTTTATTTATTTATTTATTTATTTTTCTATTTTTAAAATTATTCTAATTTCATCATTTGTTCCCCTCCTGTATGGATCACAGTTACTTCACTGCAGTGATCTAAGAAGGGAACAAAACAGTCATCATATTTATTTGCCTTTTTAAATTTCTGTTTCCCATCTATTCAAGTTCAAAGGTCACAAATTTTAGTCAACTGTATGTAGAACAAAATTAATGAAATTTAAAAAAAAATAAATAAAGATAAAAATGTAAAGTAGCTCAAAGGCAGTAAATCACAAAAAAAGACTGAAAAAAGTTAAATATGATATATGACATTTAAGTAATAACAAACACAAAAACTAAATAATAAAATGATCTAAAGCAGATTTATGGAAGAGCTTTAATGTAATTCCCATATTTAGCGCTTCAAAATTTGTATGTAAAAATAAATCAGAGTAAAACACCTATATATATATATATATATATATATATATATATATATATATATATATAGATATATATATATATATATATATATATATATAGATAGATATATATATAGATATATATATATATATATACACATACATATATATATATAGTAGTAAATAAAATGAAGTTGCAAAGTGGGCTATAAAAATATTACTGAATGAATATTTGTTTTCTTTCAGTAACAATAAAGACAGGGAATTCCGTGACGTCACATCCTGCAGAGGTCAAGACGGTAAAGGTAAGAGGTGTCACTCTGTGTCTGTTTCCGGGTTTCTCTGCTAGAAGTAACAGGGGCAGACATTTTGTGGACTTTATTTAAATCGTATAACCTTCAAAGATGCTTAATAACATGTGTTGGTGTTTGTTTAGCGGGTAAAGTGGTACATCAGTCGCCCTGGTAACATTTGCGCGTGCGCTGAGCGGCCGCCTGCGATTAGCTGAAAGAGTGGGTCGTCCTCGCGAACACAGACGATCTTCGCCGAGTCCGTGTACAAGGTGGGGCGCACACTCTGCTGGAGAACTTGTAAAAGTTGTGCGTGAAGCGGATTTCTGAGTGAACGGCAGGAAAACACCTCAGCAGGTGAGTGAGTGGAGTCCGACCGTGCTGTTCACCCCGGCACGGTCCGCCTCTGCCCCGCGGGCAGCGTTTTAACGGCGGATTCTCGCTCAGTTTCCCCCTGTGGAGGAACAGAAATCGTTATCTGTCGCTGCTTTACGGGCAGCTGTGAGTGGCAGCGCGACCGACCAATGACAACAGGCCTGCCCGCGCCCGAGGCCAATCAGAGATGACGTTTGAGGGCCGGGGGCAGAAATCGGGAAGAGCAGAAGTGTCTGTTTAGTGTCTTGTAGAGACTCGTTTCCAGCTGTTTAGAGCAGAGAGGAAGCTGAAGTTGAGTGTTGATAGGAGCACATATAGTTCCTCTTTGAGCTCAGCCAGCCGTGTTATTAATATATGGCTAATTTCGGAGCTTATTTACAGCTCCAGCTTATCTCTGCCCGCATGTCGAGCAACTGGAAAGGTCACTGACGAAAGGGTTTTTCCACATACCTCCCATACTTATCACTCATGCAGGGTGTACAGACCTGTATCACTCACACCTGAAGCTAACGACCCTTTTCCACGGCAGGAACTTTCCCCATGAACTTCTAAGGAACTGGCCCTGCTCTCCTCCTAGTACTTTCCAGCAGTGCAGACACTTTCAGGGCTGGATTTTTAGCCCTCAGTGTGCTTAAGGGGGCTCTACTTTCTGTCTGATGTTAGAGCTGATGTAACGCTGTCAGTGATTACAAATGTTGATCACTTATTTGTCCAATCCTGAATCAGAAACTTGGATCGCATATCGGTGACAATCGGTCGATCTGTTGAGTTCAGTTCTGCAATTTTTCTGTGTTTACAACACCACAAAGCTATCACAGTGTGAAGCAGGCTAACAGCAGAGACTTTGTAAGAACTAGAGCTTTGTATAGGGGTGTCAAACATAAGGCACTGAGGGCTAGAATCGGCCTGGCAAAGGCTCTAATCGGCCCCACTGAACAGCTTTTGGAACAAGTGAAGAAGGGCATAAATGTTGGACTTGTACCTGTATTTTCACAGGTTTTACAGCTTTTCCTACTGATAAAGACCTCCTTGTAGCCATTCATGTGCCACCAGAGTAAATAAGTTACAAATAAGCAGTTAAATGTCAGAATTTCAGATTTATTCCAACACTTCTTTATGTAGAAAAACTGAGACATGTTGTTGAAATTGCACTTCTTGTTTCTTAAATTAAGATATCTCTGGGATTAAATGTGTGCTTCAGCTTATTTAAACTGACAAAAAAGGCGAGTTTCACTGAGCTGGCACACTTAAGGGCTACTGTAAAAATGAGTTTGAGTTTCCTGGTCTAGTAGAACGTTTGTTCGATGTTAAGCCACGTCCACTCAAGCCGCTACCAGTAAAGGCAAAGGAGACCACTGATTGCCTTGTGAGAAGCCTGAAATATCATCTAGCGACATGAGGGCTGAACGATTTTTATTTTTTATTTCTTAAAACTAACCCATGAGTATGTTGTTGTTGGCTATATGCGCAGATATCTTGGGTCACTTCTGCTCACCAGAGCAGGAGTTTTGCATCAAAAAAAGAGCGAGAGTATGTGAAACAATAGACACTACGTATTTAAAGCCGGGTTCACATGTGCTGTATGAGGTGCAGACTAACAGCAGTTTACATTTCAATCGATTTAGATTAGTCTGTTATACTCTGATATTTCTGACACCTGGAGACCCAATGGCTTGAAGTCCATCGCCCAGTGCCGATGTGTTGGTGCATTCTAATGTAAGGTCTTCATAGATGAGTCCACGTAGTCACTAAAAACAGGCATGTACGAGGACCTCTGCATGGATCCTTACACTTAACTGTCTGATGACAAAGTTTACATCACACGGATCTGAGCAATCTCGCTGTAAAATAAAATTGCAGCCTAACTGTTTGACCCTACCAGTGACCTTCACCTTCAAAGCGAAGCACAATGTTGCTTTTTGTGTGAATGGATCTTAACAAACACTGAGGCAAATACATCTTTACATTGTCAGTAACCTGGTCCAGTTGTCAGTTATTGTTTTACTAGTAAATAGCAACTTTTATCATTGGATGTATTTGTAATATTACAGTTGATATCCACAGCCAAGTTAACTCCATCCAATCGCAAGTGGAAAAAGTCTGATTGGTGAGTTCATAATCAAAACGCAGGGGGAGCGAAGACGAGGACCTCGATGTTCAAAATGTCTGTGAAAACTGTAGCACGAACAAACCAGGAGATTTTTCTTATTGAGGAGTTCTTGAAACGTCTTCATTGCTACCAAACCATAGCGTCTTTGTGTCAGGGCCTCGAACGTAAACTGAAGCACAAGAGGAACGCAGCAAGGCCAATATCTCTCAGAAAGATAAATATGTGATTATCTCAATCAGCTGAAGAATGGAAAGCATCCTGTTGTTTCCTCTGTCTGCTCATTTGTTTGGCACCTGAAAAACTCTCGTTACTCACAGTAAGGTTCTTATTTTTAGAAGAACCTTTGTTAGGAGACGTAGCTCCATAATCACAACAAGCCAAATGACAAAATATTCAACTATTACTGCCCCGCCACACCAAATCTGTAGTCTTCACTAAATTAGGTGCAAATGCAGCTTCAGCTCACATAGTGATCGAAGTACATTTATCACATATGTGTCTAAGCATACACAGAAGCACCCAGACTTTAATTTTCAAAATAAAAGCATTACCATCTTTATAAAACCAACAGAGCATAAGCATTAAATTAACCTTGAGAAAATATACACCTCATGTTTGTAGCAAGCTAACATGTAAAGCCTTCAAACTGCTGACTTAAACCACAGACTGTCCGTCTCTGAGGATATGAAACAGAAAAACGGCGTCACTCTGTACCAGTTTATCTTTGGATCTCAGAGGAAAGCATAAAAACTCAGCTGTGTGTTTGAATTTTTCTGAATCCTCTAGAGCAGAGGCGGCAAATTAACCATAGATCCTGGTCCACAAACAGCCCAATTTGACCTAAAGTGGGCTAGACCAGTGAAACCACTGCGTAACAACCTGCATTTAAAGGGAAAACCTCAAAACCTTTCCATGTTCAAACATGTAAACACTGCAATAGTTACATCCTTTTTGCACATGCTCTTTTCTACTCTGTAATATTCTTGTCAATATTCTTGATATTTATTTATAATCATCACTGTTAATCCTTGATATTTATAATTGAGTGATTTGTGTATATTAGTGCTATTTATTAAATCTGTAAAATCCGTGACATATTGTATTATTTAAATAGTTTAGTCTGTTACTGTTACTGCCTTGGAGCAACTGTAAGACACATGATTCTGATAATAACAAAGTAAAATATGCTGGTTTATGCCACTGCTTTTAAAAAAAAAAAAAGAAAGACAGCAGGAAGTGTTAAAGTGAGTATGTCATAAAACAGATGATGAACAGTATAAACTAAAACTAAGCTCAATCTTCAACAACATATCTACACATTCATGACTTTGTACTGTTATTATACATTTATTACAGTCTGCAGGTCACAGTGGAGAAGCCTTAAACATTCACATGTAGAGCAGGACTGTAATTAAAGCAATAATGCTTCATTTTTGCCATTTTTGACTTTACACACATTTCATTAATTCCCCATCCTTAATAGGTTGAAATCACAACTTCACAGTGATTAATTTCTTTATTTTTTTATCTGAATTTTATTTGAAGATTCCAGGAAATCCCCTTTATTAAAAATATACTTTTCTTTTGACTTTTTGCCAAGTCTTTCCCGATTAAATCATATTAAATCATGATCCCAATATTTGCCAAAATAATTATTCAAGCACCGTGTCCAGGTCTTAGAAATAGTAGGTTCCTGGTAGTCTTAGGCATTTGTGCTGAAGAGAACTTGGCTTCTTTGTTTTTAAGGTTCTTGAACATGGTTTTCATCTCACTGAGAGGTTTCATTTGCTCTAAAAGCTGATTGGGAGTTCCAGGTGTTCACCCTACAGTGGAGTCATCTTGCAGGTTGTCCTATGAGTTGTTGACCCATCCTGTTGTCATCATATGAGTTGCTAAGGAGTGAGTGGTAGTTGAATCACCTGGTAAGGAATCTCAAGACTGCGTCACACCTTAATTATACTTCTGCATTGAACCTATGTAGATCCTGTGACGCTGCCTGCACAAGTGGCCAACATCATCATTGCATTTACATCTGTGTCAGCGTGTAGTTGCATATCTAGGAAGGTGCACATCATATAGTGGCTTATAGTGTCGTGTCAGGTTAACAAGTTTGCCTGACACATGAGAGATCCCCAATTCAAGTTCAGGAGGAGACGCAAAGCGCTGTGACGGTTGTGTCAGGAAGGGCATCCAGCATAAAAATCTGTGCCAAACCAAACGTGGGGTTTTTTGTAAGTCCCAAAATGAATGTGTGAGTCTTTTCATGTCCTTTCCTGCTGACCTCTGCTGGTCTCTACAGGCCGTCAGAACTCGAGAGCAGAGCTGTGAGCCACCTGACCTAGACCAGAGTCATGGCCTCTGGTAAGAACAAAAACCAGAGCTCTCTGGTTCTCCACAAGGTGATCATGGTGGGCAGCGGCGGTGTAGGGAAGTCAGCCCTAACCCTGCAGTTCATGTATGACGAGGTGAGACTCGAGAACTACATTTTCCATCAGCCCTTCCCTCTGTGCTGTTTCTTCTCCCCAGTCACGTGACCCTTGTTTTTGCTCGCAGTTCGTGGAGGACTACGAGCCCACCAAAGCCGACAGCTACAGGAAGAAGGTGGTGCTGGACGGCGAGGACGTGCAGATTGACATTTTGGACACGGCGGGTCAAGAAGACTACGCAGCCATCAGGGATAACTATTTCCGCAGTGGCGAGGGCTTCCTGCTCGTCTTCTCCATCACAGAGCACGAGTCATTCACAGCAACGTCGGAGTTCAGGTCAGTGTCTGAGTCTTCTTAACAAGCAGAGGTACATTTTAATCGACTTATGTGGAGTAACGTCTCCACAGTAATACACAACCAGGCAGTGAAAATGACTGTGTTTAAAACATTTTTAAAAATTCAGCCCTGGAAAAAAAAAAAAATCACATTTACATGTTGACACGAAAACTGAGCTGTTAAACTCAAAAGAACCACACACAGGTCGCTTTTAAGTCAACAGATTCCTCCCATTCCTTCCCATAAAGGCTGGACTTTAGATCAAGCGCAGCACACAGCTAGCAGCTACAGTAAAGAACTGCTGACAGCTTTCAGTAAAAACTAGAAAGGCAAACTTTAAGTCGTGATCCAAGTTTAAACAGGTGAGTCATAAAAAAGAGGAAATCACTGCTGTACAGCTGTTGTGACGGAAAATTAGAGAACAAAAAGTGTTTGCTTGCTTTTTATTTTATTTTTTTTGGAGAATGCTGTAAACATGTTTATTTCTGTTGTAAATTCAGACATTTTAACGTGGGAATCTGTAGAGATCAGTGTTGGTCAAGTTACTTGAAAAAAAAAAAACTAGTTACTAGTTACTAATTACTTATTACGACTCCAAAACAGTAATCCCGTAACTTTACTGATTACTTATTTTCAAAAGTAATGAGTTACTTAGTTACTTTTCAAACACATGATACACAACCTGAATACGTAATAAAGCAACAGACCTTTCAGCTCAATTCTACTTTTTCTGCAGAATCTATCATATAAAATGTAATCAAATGAAAAAGCCTCTCTTTAAAACTTGTTTTAATCTTTTAACTTTATACACATTGCTTCAAGCAAAAATTAAATTATGTGCAACTGTGTTTGACTTTTAAATGTTAAACATTTGTTTAACATTTAAAACCATTTTCTGCATATTCCAGCATATAAAATAAAATAATGTTTTGTGTTTACACTCTTTCAAATAGATGCATGTAAAACACAGCAAACAATAAATAAAATGAAAGATTCAGCGATACTAAGTCCTGTCGCTCTTAAATCTATTGTCACCTGTTTAGCAGGAGTGGGGAGGGTGGGGGGTTGCCTGGTGCCGCAGCGGTCATGACAGCAGGGGGATCCGGGGGTTTGTGATTTTCACATTCCCGTGGCGGCTTGCTACATGCTTGCTCAGATTTGAAGTTTGATTTTTCACTGCCATGGGCGTTGCACACGCGTACGTCATTGTCATGAGACACTCTCACAAACAAAATCACGACAGTTTAGTAACGCAGTAACGCAGCATGCTTACAGGAAAGTAACAGTAATCTAATTACTTTTTGCAATAGTAAGCTTTTACATTACTCGTTACTTGAAAAAAGTAATTAGATTAAGTAACGTGTTACTTGTAGTGCGTTACTGCACATCTCTAGTGGAGATTGACTCACTGTTGGACCCAGCCTCTTGTTGACATTCTAAGAACTGCAGCTTCATTTTCTACCACTGATAAAATGAGAATATTTACTTTAACAGACTAATGAGGGCATCAATATTTAATAGTCTTGTCTCAAAGAAACTTTGAGGACCATTAATGTAGAGTGACCTGTACTTTGAAAATCTCTCTTGTATTTTCAGGGAGCAGATCCTGCGGGTGAAAGAAGAGGAGGCCATCCCTCTCCTTCTGGTGGGGAACAAGTCAGATCTGGAGGATCGGCGGCAGGTTTCTGCTGAAGAGGCCACGGCAAAGGCAAGCGAGTGGGGCGTCCAATACGTGGAGACCTCAGCCAAGACGAGAGCCAATGTGGACAAGGTAGAGAACAAAAGAAACAAAACAAAGAGCTCTGACCTTTGAGACAAGGCTCTGACCAACAGTTAATCCATGTAATCTGTCTGCAGGTGTTCTTTGACCTCATGAGGGAGGTCCGCAAGAAGAAAATGTCTGAGAGCAAAGACAAAAATGGGCCGAGTGGCAAGAAGAAGAAGAAGCACTGCTGCCTACTCTGAGCTCAGCGGCAACGCGACCATGTGCCAAAAACCAAAGAAAAGGAAAACTTCTCTGAGAGAGACTGAAGCAACTTCAGATGAGCAGCTGCAAATGCACTCGATACGTTCACTCCTCACTTGCCAAACACAGAGCACAACACTCTTGTTTCTCTTCTTCTTTGGCGTCTGCTTGTTCTCCACATGATACTACTCACTCTTTGTGCACAGCTGTGAATGGCCCAAAGTATGTGGACACGTCTGCTATATGTCGGGTATTAACGTGCTGCTCGTGTCAGCATCTGAGGGCTGTGGGGCAGATTGAAATCGTGCTTTATCTACACAACAATCAGATTACTTTAACTCTCCTCACTGCCAGCTGTGTCCACAAACATATGGCACATGTAGAAGACCACAAGTTTTTTTTGTTTTTTTTTCAATAACAGAAGCAGGTCCGTCAATTGTTTGTAAAACTGGAGTTCACAGGAAGCACAGTCTTTTTATGTGGAGAACAAACAGGTTCGTACACTTCAGAGTGTTTTTCTTTCTCTCAAATCTGAATTTTGTTACTTAAACTGGTGTCTGTGCTCCCACTTGTTTTAAAACCTAATTTTTCTCGTTATTTAGCTCTTTTGTATGTCTGTTTTCAGTATTACAGTATCAGACATTCCTCATATCTGATTATACCACTTCCAGACACTCCTTTTGTAATAAGCTTTCACTTCCTTTATGAATAAAGTCATAATTTATAATCAAAGTTTCAAAGGGAATCAGCCCTTTAAATCATTGCATCATCTGCATATACTCTAATTAATTACACATTTAGCTCGATTAAAGCTGGAATGTGTTTGTTGCTGTCGGCTTGTAGATAAACTCTTCTTAATGTGATAATAAAACGAATAATCAAATTTACAGTGTTTCCTTTATTAAAAAAGAGATTAGCATAATCACAGCTCCACATCTAGCACACTGTCATCTGTCAAAAGTCACTGATACTTAGTTTTCAGTCTGTTTCTGTCCAAAATGAAAGCAGAACTGTACAACTTTGTTTCTTTTTTTTAAAGAAATGGTTCAGTCAGACTATAAAATAAATAGAAACGTTGTGATCTTAATCAGCTAGACCTCCTAAATCATCTTTTTCATGGATACCTTGATGTTGAACTTTATTGTAACACCGGGGAGAATGACCACATCGATCATTTCATTCGAGCTGAATGAGTCCGGACAGGTTTTGCCTCTCAGTGTTTGTTTGATTTTGGAAACTGAAGGAGCATTTGGACCTGAAAACACAAGAGACAAGCTGTGATGTTGAGTTTTTAAGATAACCTAGGCAGTGTGTGGTTAATGTGATCAAGGCTGAAGCAGTGACACCCAACTGTTGGTAAGAGTGAGTGCAGTGAAAGAAGAGGAAGACATGATGGAGAAAGGTTGCACGGCCCTCACTACTGACTTTTACATTCTCCATAATGTTCTGAAGTGCTTGAGTTGAGGGAAACTGAACTGTGACGGTGTAAAATGAATGTATAAACAGAATGAAAGGATCTAGAAAGCTCACAAACCCATATGTTGTTCACATTAGAACAAAGAAAACAAATCGAATGTTTAGACACACTTTGGACTGAAGAGGATAGCATCATTAGGCTTGTTATTAACGCTTAGTTCAAAGCCTACATCTCTCTATGAAGGTGCATCAGTGCTTATGGAACTGGCAGGTTGCACATCTGGAAAGGCGCCATCAATGCTGAAAGGTGTGCGTCTATGCGCACCGCATAGTTGTTAGTTAAATTAAACCTGCTTCATTGCTCACAGTCATTTAAGTAAAGACAGAGCGGCTCAGCTGTAGATTCACATATGGGAAGTTTGTCAAAAAGCCACACTATATGCATCATGGTATACATACAGTGTGGTAGCTCTGTTCTAGGATGCCCTCCGGACCCAGTGGAGGTGGTGAGTGACAGGAGAATGGTGGCTAAGGTGTCATCCTTGTTGGACAACGTCTGCCACCCCATGCAGGAGACTCTGACAGCACTGAGCAGCTCCTTCAGTGGCTGCGGCACCCACGATGTGGGACAGAGAGATTTCGCAGGTCTTTCTTCCAACTGCTGTCAGACTCCACAATATGGTCTCAGCAGATGACCACACACATGCAGACAGACACACACATCCCATACACAATTGTAACTGCCTCACTGATGTGCAATATTACCAAGTGCAATTTTTCCTACTATAACAAAGCATTTCATTCTGTTTTCTACAGTATTTTGTTCTTTTTTGTATAGTACTTTATTGTATTGTATATAGTATTTTATTCTTGTTGTATAGGATGTTATTCTATTTCATCTTATCCTATTCTCTTACCTTTATTCTTTTTCTATTCTCTTATCTTGAGGTGAGAGAGCCAGTTGGCTTCTGTAGTTTCAATGTTCAGCCACTAGATGGCACCCTGACTTCATTTTTTGATCACCACAACAATCTGAAGCGAAAAAGAAAAAAAAGCATCATCTTCATTCCAACTGGTCTCACGTGTTGAAAATAAAAGTGGACAAAGGCTCAGAAATCAGCTTTAAACGTCCCTTTGCTCTTAAAGTGAAAGAAAAGAAAGCAGCAACCATCTACCTCATGATATTAAAGATTTTCTGGTGATTGATTTCTGGTTTCAGGATAAAAATTGTGTTTGTTTTGTGTTGAAAGCAAATAGACATATTGTGACTGCCCAGGCATTTATTTAAAGTGCTGCCTTTAGTCACCACGTTTCTGTCCTCAAATCTTCAGCAGGTTAAAATTATAAACAATTTTGGTGATTTTCAGTCACTTTATGATCTGACTGAGCCTCGCTCAGACCTTTTAAACTCATAAGAGTCACATGCACTTAGTGCAGGCTTCTTGTTTTACACCTTTTTTACATCTGACTGATGCATTTAGAAACAGCAGAGAACACCAGCCTCTTCGAAGAACAGTGAAGTGGACATTAATGAAGATTATTTCTCTGTAAATTCTTCAAATCATGAAATCAGAGGATGGCTCTTAAAATCCAGTGCAAATTAATTAGATATTATTTTTAATTAAGGAAAATAAGCAATAAAATTATTTTTAAAGAATTTGTGTATTTCAATATTTTTGCTTCATTTGAGCAAAGACTACATGGAATCAGAGGATGATTCCTAATACAGAAAAGATATTCCGTTTTCAGAAGAAGGAAAAATCAGGAATAAATGTGGTTTAAATAACATTACATTTATCACATTTATTTAACTGAATTTGAACAAATAAGTTTTGTTTACATTTGTTAAAGATGCTTAAAGCCAGATCTTTTTTCCCCTTAAAAATGCTACCCCCCCCCCCCCCCCCATCCCAAAAACACAAAAAGTAGGTTAATAATTATAAGATACATTTTAAACTAAGTAAAAATACAATCATAAATTTTTAAAAAGTGTAAAATTTAGCAGAGAAAAGAAAATGTTTACAGCTCTCTCCAACCACAGCTTTTGAATCAGGTTGAAGCTTCGAGTCGTTTCATTGTCCTGACTGTTTGTTGCCTTCAGACTCTCTAGGTTGTCATTTTTACTGAGGTTATAGTTCAGAATTAAACCAACATTTCTGTAAACTTTAGTATCAGTCTTAAATTTTTGATGGTGCTTTTGATCGAGGTTATAACATAACTGGGGGCTCGTCCGGGTTGTTTTGGACTCTTATGGTGAGAAGTTTATTTGAGGTTCATTTGATCTCCACTGAAGCAGTTGTTTGTGTTTTTTGTGTTGTTGTTTTAGTTTATTGCGTTTGGCTATCTTGGGTGGAGGTAAACTTCAGAGTTTCACAATAAACTACAGCTCACAAGTTCAGTTTTTAAGCCTGGTACACCACTGAGGGCTGGGTAAGTGAAGTTAGTTTAATTGTTTTTAGGTGTCTTGGGTTGAGATTTGCTCAAAGTTAAACCACTGATACTGAATTTTGTTGGAAATTCTGAGAGTAGTTTGAGATCATTTGATAGTTATGGTCTTGTGGTTTCATCAGGGAGACCTTCAGCCGAACTAAAGTGGGCTTTAGTTACAGCTTTGTAGTGAGGTGAGTGTTTTTGTACCACAATCTTTAGTGTTTAGGAGAGGTTGGCGACTCCTGATGCTGCTCCTGGTCCACTTGCTGCCTGGGTGATGGCAGTAACTGTGCTTTGTGTGCGCTGAGTCACACTTGTGAAGATCATTGAATGGGCATGGTTCCACATTTTGTGGTTGGCCACTAGGACATTAGCATCACTGAATTTTGTTGATATGGTGACTTGTTGCGGTACAGGACAATGGGTGACCACTGTTACTATTGTATGAGCCTCATGTATGTTTAGTGAAGTTTGAGACTCTTGGTTTTGCTGTGTGCCCCTCAGACATGCTCAAGCATGACCTGCTTCGGTGTCTTAGGCTTCTTTCCAGGGTTACAACATGTTGTCCCTGTTGCTCTTTCAGGTGCAGAAGAACCGTATGACTCAAGAGTGGCTTTTCTGTCATTTCTTTAGGACCCATTTCTTTATGCTCCTCTCCAACACCTACTTTACACCTGACAAAGTGTGGATCTCGTCATGTGGTCTTTTATCTTTTGCTAAGGCAGTTAAATCCTTCAAAATCAAACCAACATTTCTTCACCTTATGTTGGGGCGTTTAAGCTGGGACGTAACACTTCTTCTGAAAATAAATAAAAGCGGGTTTAAAAGTCTCTGCTTTTAACATTTTTCGTCTTAAATGACCAAAATAAATCCAAGTTAAAGCTTAAAGTGAGGGGTTTTTTGTCTTTGAAGTCACAAAGACTTGTTACAATCGTAAAACATGTTTAGATGTGTTACGATTTCAACATGTTTAGCACCGCATGAATGAAGGAATTTAGGTAAAATACGATCGTGATGAGATTTTTTACCTTTAAAGTAAACGTGTGACACCTGACAGGTGAAATCCAGCTGTCAGACCTGTTTCCTGTCGGCTCGCTGTAACAACTCAAAATCGTGGCTCGGTCTAAAAGCTGGGTACTTTGACAGCAGCGTGTCTCTAGTTTGCGTTTTGTAAAAGTGAAAGTACTTTTTGCCACCGTGGGATTGATCCTTGTTCGCTTCTTTGTGGTGTTTTTGGTTGAAGATTCATCTTAATTTAAAACTCTTTTACCTTAACTCTTAAATAACCAACAAAATGAACTTGTTGTGATGTGCAATGAGGTGAAGACAATAGTTGACAGAAGAGTTTGGATCTCTGCTCTTATCACACACCGACTAAAGTTGCACAACAACAATGAAGGCCGAACTCGTCCAACCTGAAACTCTCCTCCTCCTCCTCATCATCATCATTAGTCATTCTGCTCCCTGACCGCTTTTGTTTTCTTTGGGGTTTATTTAACATTTGTCTTGTTGTTTCTGCTCATTTCGTGCAGCTCAGGTTGCAGATTCTGCTCCACCAGGCTTCATAAACACATCAGGAAACTTTTCAGATTATGTTAAGAAGCTGCCTCTTTCAGGCTGCATACATCAAACATCGCCAAAAAAACAGAAAACCCTCAGTTTATCCTGTCGTATGCACTCTTATCATTATAAATGGTTAATAACATGTATCTGACAGGTTAATTTGACAGCTCAAAGCCACAAATCATTTAAATCTGGGTTAAGAAGGTGAAAAGTAACGAAAACCTTGATATTATCCACAGATTTGAATTAAATGAATTACTTAATTTAAGTCATTTTAAATGTAAAGAAAAAAGTTGCATAATAGAAAAAAAAAAGAATCCCTGTTTCAATATCTCTGTCATATGTCATGCAGATTTTTTTTAAAGCAATCAGAAACATCTCTGAGTCACTTACAGGGTTAGATTAGATAGAAAGATAAGATCTAGGCAATGTTTTGGGTTAAATCTGAGCAAAAGTCACCCTTTTCTTTTTTGTTTTTCTTTGTGCTTTGTCATCATTTCTTTTTTTCCTCGTGTCTTGTCTTTAAATTAAGTTAAACACAAGATAAGAACAGAAATTTTAAAGAGCATCAAACAGCCTGAGCAATAGGAGAGAGAGGTGAAATAAATCAGAGCTGTGACTGACAGGCGTCCTCGCACATGCATCAGTTTTTAATCACTTCCTTTCCCTCTGTGTGACTGAGTTTCACAGTAGTGTGTTTTTGGCTGCGGCTCAGATATGAGACACATTAAAGCGCAAAGATCCAGAAAACAAAGACACAATAGAAGCTTTGTGTGAGTCAGCGCCAGGACGAGCCGGCAGAGCTGCTTTCTGCTTTAAAACTCTGAGACTGGAGTCTGAGCTGCAGATAGAGAGAAAGTCTAAACATATAATCAATACAGATACAATTGCAGAATCTGGGCAGCTCAAAAGATTTCAAACACCGTGTACTGTAAATCCCTGTGAAATGTGACTTGGGAAGAGAATCTAATAATGAAAAGATGGAATGAAAGAATGAAAAAAAAATGCTGAAACCGGAGAAGGGAGGAGTTTGGAGTTGATAAAAGAGCCAAAACATTTTGCTGAACATGCTGTTTATATCTTAAATATGACCCGGTATGTTCGTTAGGGATATCCTCTCTGTCTATGACAATTTAAAAATAGATAAATGAATGAAATGGTTCCTCTAAAGGTTTCTAGTTACTGGGGTAGGTTCCTAAAATCAAAACATACCAAGTTCCTCTAAAGGTTTCTAGTTCCTAGCAAAAGGTCCTACAGTCCTAACATACTGTTTTCATCTAATGGTTCCTAGTTCCAGGGGTAGGTTTCTACAATCAAAACAAACCAAGTTTTGAACTTCAGAAAAAGGTACTACAGTCCAAACATACTGAGTTCCTCGAAAGGCTCCTAATTGCTGGGGTAGGTTCATATAATCAAAACAATCCAAGCTGTTCCAAAGGTTTCCAGTTTGTAGGAAAAGTTCCTGCACTTTCTCTAAAGTTCTCTGATGCCTAGGAACTATTCCAACAGTCAGAACATATCAAGTTCATCTACAGGTAATGTGGTCCTGCAGTCAAAATACATCTTTATATCAGTTCCCACTGAGTCATAATAAACATGGTGCTTGCTGTACTCAGAGGAAACAGCTCTGAAAGAGGTTCTACAGGTGAGGTCCGTGTAAAGATGCAGCCCACCCCAAAATTGACTGATAACTCCTAAGTAGAGGGTAACCAGTAATCTAGTAAAGGCTTATTCAGGTTTGAGGGCTTGTTGGATTAATCAGTTAAATGACAGACAAATTAATGGCAACTGTTTCAATGCCTCATTACAAGCTCAAGCTTCTTAAAGGTGAATATTGGCTGGATTTCTAAAAGTGCCAGCTTCAGGAAACAATTGTTGAACTTTTAAAGCCCCAGCTAACATTTCTGCTGTCTCAAGCCAGCCTGAGATAAAACCAGAGCCTGTCCTAATTGTCTGTGGCACTATATAGTGAGCTCACATCCATAATCCTCTTACAGTAATTCACCTACTGCTGAGCTGACACCACAGAGGCAGAGCTGCGCAGGACGGACGGTCCTCACTTCCACAGATGGTTTTCCAGCTGACTTTTTGACTGTTTCTGGACATCCAGGACCAGATCCCGAGGTCAGGCAGAGATGTTAGGTGGAGATGTGGTGGCCGTGTGGGAGGTGGCGTTGAGCGACGGCGTTTATAGGATCGAGTTCGCTCATGGCACCACCACTGGAAAAAGGATTGTTTTTGTCAATGGAAAGGTGAGATCCTGCTTCTTTCTGTTTCTGGAAGAGCATAGTGGGGGGTTCCCAGTGTGTTTTGGCCCCTGACCACCTCATGGTGATTGATTTGAGAACTACCAGCTTAATCTAAAATCATTTTAAAGCCCATGCTGATTTTAAATGTAAAAAATAATATGTTTTAAACAAGTATTTAATACAGTTATTTAATGAAGCTGGAAATACTACAGTTTAAAATACTTTAAAATGATTTAACATTTGACTAAACTGGCTACAAAAGATACTGAAAGTACCCGTTATTATAGATTAACAGTTGTCAGTAGTATATACGTCACGTGGTTAACTGTAACTGGACCAAAAAAAGGTCAAAATCTTCTTTTAACACATAGCCATCAAACATGCAACCTGTGGGGACTGAACTGGTTCTATACATGATCCAGTCCGCCCCTCTGAACAGCTGTGAAAAATGTGAAAATTTCAGTAAATCATTAATATCTTTGGTTTATCGATAAAATTTATTGCTATTCCAGCAGGAGGCAGGCGGGAAAATTGGTCACATCATTCACATTGTTGTGCCTCCAAAGGTGCATAAAAAGCAGCGAGATCTGAATCTTCCAAATCCTGATGTTATCGCGTCATTTGAAGAAGTGAGGCATGAGTTTAATCTACAGAGAAAGCTTTTTCAACAGCACATCAGCATAATTTAATTAGTATTTCAAATGCTTGTTAAAATAATGACTCCAAAGGATTGTTTAAGGCCTCCAGCTGATAAGCCAATCTTATCTGAATCAGTACTTTTAGTACTTTAAGCACATTTCATGCTGATGCATGTAGTACTTGTTTTTTGTGTCACTGTGGTAATAGCCTTAATACTTCAGTGAAAGGCCTTCCATGATCATTTTGTCTGTATTAACCTGTCCAAAAAAAGTGAGTGTATGAAAGCAGAGCAGCAGGTGTTTATTGAAAGCAGCCATGTCTCCTTAACAGGAAGTCA
Source organism: Simochromis diagramma (assembly GCF_900408965.1). Lineage (NCBI taxonomy): Eukaryota > Metazoa > Chordata > Actinopteri > Cichliformes > Cichlidae > Simochromis > Simochromis diagramma. The sequence goes on along the minus strand of NW_024387209.1, from coordinate 2,115,185 downwards.
TCAGAAAAGACTGGATGTTCAAGCTGGTTGGAAAGGAAACCTTCATGGTGGGAGGTGCGAACACCAAGGCCACCATCAACATTGAGGCCGTGAGCGGTTTTGCATACGAGTACTCGCTGAACATCGCCGGGAAAAGTCTGCAGAAGTTCATCGACAACAGAGCCAAGACCACCAAGACCTGGCTGCTCAAAGTGGGCGAAGAGGACTACAGGGTCGTCCTCGGTGAGCTCACCCTCTCAGGTTTTTACCTGCAGCTGCACGCTGTAGTCCGGTGTTTGCAGGAGGAAATGTAGGTGAGGACGGGCAGTCTAATCTGCTCAGGGTGAGGTCAGTGTAGCTATCTTTGGAAAGGAAGCAACCAGCATCAACCTAGTTAGACTACCAAAACGTAACGGGTGGATTAAAGAAGACCTCAAACAGAAACAGAGAACCTGACGGTAACTTAGGTCCAACAAACATGGAAATGAGACGGATTGCATCCAAAGGGAAATACGTTAAACTAAATGATACAGAAAAGTACAATAAATTATTAAACACACAAAAACCGACCAAAGAAAAATAGAGAATGAACCCCAAAATGACCAAAGGAAAGATCAAAATCAACCATTTATGATTTAAGATTAGTAAAATCGAACACAAATGGAAATGCATCATGAGCAGAAGGACACCAAAAAAGATGCCAGTCTGTCAGAAATGATGCAGAACAACTCAAACTAAATGTCAAATACCTAAAACAGCTGTGAAAATGAGACATAAAAGGATTAACATAGTACAGCACAAACTGACCTTGGGAAGACACAATGAAATAAAGTGCAATCCAAAATGGCTAAAATGAAACTTGTGGAAAATGACCACAAGCAGCAGAAGGTTTAAAAAAAAAAAAAAAAAGCAAAACTATCAAAATTACACAAGAACATTTGATTAAAACAAAACTGAAATGCAAAAAGACTCAAGAGGCCCAAAATCTCCAAGATTAGATGTCAAATTACCACCAAAACACCAAAAATAGCGAAAAATTACCAAATTTAAAGGAAAATGACCAAACTGCTGAGAAACACTGCTGGGACCACAGTTTGGTGTCTCTTCTGCAGGAATGATGGGGAGCCTTTTACATATCTGTGCCAGCTGCTTCATAACCTGATCTCAGACATTGATCAGCTGTGTGTTATTTCAAAGAGGAAGACCAGCCACTGGTGTTGCTTAAACAAACTAACCATCTATGTTTGTTCTTTCTCACAGAAAAGGACACCATGGAAGTTTGGTGCAATGGGCAGAAGATGGAAACCACGGTGAGCGCCACTGGTGAATACTCTGAGACACACTTTCCTGAAAATAAACTTAACGTATGATGTAACTGCTGATTTCAATAAAGGAGTGGGAAACTGTGCTGTCAGGTTTGAGGCTACAAAGAAAACCAGGGAGGGAACATTAGTATACATGGCAGGGGTAACTTAGAGATCTGTGAGGGCCCCACTAATGCTGAACAATATCTACATGTGTAGGAGCAATACCTGCTGCCAGATGCATGTGTTTCAGTTGAAACAGGTGTATATGTGTGGACGCCATGATGAGTTGGTTAGCAGTGTGGCTAAAAGAAGAAGTGAACGTGTTCCTGTATCAACTTCTCAGAAACATTAGACTGAAAAAGAGCGGGTGCTTTTCAAAATAAAATGCATTTTAAAGAGATTTGTGATCCTGTAGAAGTTTATGAGAAAACAGCCCTCACGTTCCCTTTACTTATGACCCCAGCAAATACTTTCCTGAAGCTGTTTGGAGGTGATGTTATCGCTCACTCACCATCACAGCTCATTAGCCAATGAGAGCATTATTTATTTAATTTTCAAAGTAGGAGACCAAAAAAGCAATAAAGTTATTGTTTTTCTTTATGTTGTTGTGATAATCTTCTGATTTTTCAAAATAAAACTCCTAGCGCGTTTTTAAAGCTATGAATGCTGACAAAATAAAAGTCTCCACTGTTTCTCATGCCCTGTCCTCAGGGAGAGTTTGTAGACGATGGCACAGAGACGCACTTCATGGTCGGCGGGCACGAGTGCTGCATCAAGGCAGCGAGCGGCGGACAGAAGAAGAGCGGCATTGTGCACTATTTACTGCTGGATGGCGAGAGAGTGACAGCGTCCACGCAATAGAGCTCCTCTTTCAGACGCTCTTTGAGGTGCTTGAATGCAGCGGCACAGGATGGAGACCTTCTCCTGATAAACTTAGAAGCAGATCTGTTCCTGGAGATGTGAAGAATAAACTCTGGCATGCGCAGCTCGAGCTTCATGGAGGGGTACTGGTGACACTTTTATTTTGAAGGAGTGGCTCTTGTTGCGCAGCCTCCACGCATCAACTACCTTCCTCAATGCGTGAAGCACGCGGCAGCTGAGTAATAGAAAACCGGAACAAATAAGGTTCGAAGTTCAAAATAAAAGTGTAACAAAAAAGTTTGTCTTTATTATTATTATTATTGTCTAAAGGCAATCGGTAATATCAAAATCAGTGCACTAAAGACTAAGGAAACTTCAACTGAAGGAAATGCAAATAATAATTTTAATGTCTCAGTTTGATGTCAGTGATGGGCAGAAATTTTAACCATTTTTAAATATTTCACTTTGTGTAATGAGTTTTCTTTATGAGCTATAAATTTTTTTGTAAATAAGCAAAACAAAAACAAAAAAACAATGTTTCAAATATGCCGGTTTATCTCTTTAATTTGTCCTACAGTTGAGATTTGGACTGACATAACTTTAATGTTTTGGTAATTTTTTTTTCTTGTTTTCTGATAAAAGAATGAATGTATTTGTTGGGAAAGCAGCTGTTAGACTCACAGACAATAAGAGGGGTCATAAAGCAACAAAGCAACAGCTCTGTAACCATTATTTTTGTATTTTTTTTCCTTTTGGTGAGAAACAATAAACCCTCAATAAACACATGTGACTGAGCTGAAATCCCTGTAAATGAAATGTGAATAGATTCTGCAAACTTTGTAAAAGTTTGGGAAACCCTGGTTTGTATAACATGTGATTGAACTGTTAAAGCATGTTTGAAAGCTGGGGAAGTCCTGAAGGTGTTTCAGAATCATCAAGTCTGATGTAAGGAGGACAACCACTCCAAATCAAAGATGGCAGTTGTTGCCCTCCCTCCAAAGAGCCAACCAAAGTCACCAAACTTTTGAAACAGATTTTGTGACTGTTCAAGTCAAAGTTACAGCTCCATGTGCAATGATACAAAGAGGACTACCCAAATAACTGCCTGCAGGTATTCCCCAGATGTCAGCTGACTGGTAAGACTCACTTATAGAAGAGCCTTTTCTACAAGAAGTAATATTAGATCCAATATGTGACTACAAAATGTCAGTTATATCTATATGGCACATTTAATTACATGTAAACTCAATGTGCTTACCATAAAAGATAAAATTGACGACTGACAATTTTAACAGAAGATTTTCTAAACTTTTTTTTAAAATATCTGTTTGGGTGTTTTGAGAAAAATAAAATAAAATAGAAGAATGAAAAAAGCAAAAATGATAGAAATCAATATAAAAAAAATTGAAATTATATTCCGTTAAGTAAACTCTGGCTGGTGTCTCGGGGTCACTGATGAATAAGAAAAACGTAATTTTTGTCATGCTTTACAGAAAGGAGAAAAAAAACAAAATTGAAATACAAGAAAATAATTAATTTAATGGAACAAACTAAAGTGTTTATGAGAAAACAGTGTCATCTTCGGACTGTATTGTTATAGCTTTTTAAAAAATTAAATAATGATTATTATATTTGGTTATTATTTACAGTTTTTACAATAAAAATAATAGTCATAAACAAATGACAGAACTTAAACTAAATTAAAATTAAATTAAAGAACAAGGAACAAGGAACAGAAATTAATGACTGAAAATCCCTCAGCTACACCTTTTACACTAATATACGGTTTCTGCCTGTTTTATAAGAGAAAAAACTGTAAAACGTTTTTTAAAAGTGTCGCGTTTTATTTTGAAAGCATCGCCGGAACTCCGCAGCGCGGCGTGTACAGCCTGACTCTCCGGGAGGAAGCTCTCCGGCCGGGATACCGCAGCTCCAGTCTATACGGGATGGACCTCACCGCCGCACGGACAGGGGGGCACGGCTGAGTGTTTGGGCGCCGCGTGCGGGACTTACTTGAGAGATACCTGCTGTTCACACACCTGGATTAACTTTAGAGGCGCGCGAGCTCCTGTGGAGTCCAGCTGTTGGGGGTTTAATCCGGACAGGTGGACGTTATTCAGCCAAGACATAAACAACAGACGGACCGGAGCAGGCATCCTAACTACCCCCACCTAACTGTTTACCAGCCGGGTACCTGCTCTGATCTTGCCCGCTTCTGAAAACTCCTCTCACGGCCTCCGACCCCCCTCTGAGTTGGTGAATAAAGCCCACTTTCACACCTGGAAAACGGTTACTTTTTCCTTACCTCCCGCTCTCTAAAGCTTGGAAGCTAGTTAGCTTTAGCCGGCTAGCCTAGCCACCTAGCATCAAGGCCGTTTTCTTTTTTTTTTTTATCCTCCTGCTCCTCTCTGATTAATAATCCTTTTTTAAAGTTTAATCCAGCAACACCGGGGCGAGTGTCGTTTTAATCCCGCACGGACTGCGGGGGGATATGGGGAAGCGGCGCTCAGCCTGCCGCACATCTGTCACCGTAACGGAATCTGGAAGCGGGACACCCCGAGAAACGGCTGCCTTCACCGGACAGTAGGAGCAGTGTGTCTCTTCCTCTGGAAGCTGCTCTGGAAGCAGCACTTCCATGAATTTCTCCAGGCATGTAGAAGAGTTCCACCCCTCGCTGCTGGCATAAACCTTGCACCCACACTGTGATTTAAATTCCCCGCACATCTGGAGGTAAACAGCTGGAGTATGAGTGTGCTCTAAGGCTGCTGGAGGTCACAGATTTCACCTTCTTCTTCTTCTTCTTCTGCTGCTTCAGCCATGAACTACCAGCAACACCTTGCCAACTCGGCCGCTATCCGAAATGAGATCCAGAGGTTCGAGTCCGTGCACCCCAACATCTACTCTATCTACGAGCTGCTGGAGCGGGTGGAGGAGCCGCTGCTGCAGAACCAGATCCGGGAGCATGTCATCGCCATTGAAGGTAGGACAGGACCCGGGGGATGGAGGAGGAGGATGGATGGATGCTGGTAGTATGTGGGTGGGTTGGTGAAAGATGGGTGACAACAGACTACATTTCCAGCCCGGAGATGGTCTGTTAGATGTTGCACAATCCTCCTGAATTGTTGGTGGGAAAGTTTATTTAATGTTCCCACAGTCTTTTTCTCTTCTCGGGAAATCGTGTTCAGGCTGTGAAAGCTGTCATGTTTGAGTCCCCCACATTTCAAGGGAAAAACAAAGCAGTTATCACACCGTGAGGCACTCATTAAAGAGTCCTCATGAGCACAGAGTAGCACTCTTTAAAGAAGATCCTGTATGGTTCTAGAAAACCTTGTTAATAGTGACACCTGTGGGTGTGGATTGAATTGCCGGTGGCGTTTTGTTGCTAGTGCTTGGTCTTCACTAACAACAAATATAGTTTTTTTTTTTACTGTTGGATGTATATTGTACAACATCCAACATATTTTGTCTAGATTCTTAAGTGGAGGGGATGTGTCACTGTGGCAACCAAGAAAACTGAGGTCTAAAACCAGTCCAAACTGTTTTATTTTAAACAGCGAAAGTTTGTTTCTGCCACTAAAAATAGGGAAAATGGCCAGGGAGGTAACTCAAAATTTTTGAGCTGTTATCACAAAATCCTAAGTAAGTTATCGTGGAATGTTACGGATAAAAAAATTGGAACGTTATTATCTCAAAAATTTGGGTTTTATCTCCAAATTCAGAATGATTATTGAAACACTTTAAGTTCAGAATCAGAGAAATTTTATTAATCCCAGAGGGAAATTGAGTTGTCATAGCAGCAAATATACAACAAATATTAAACACTCATACAAAATGAGTGTAGAAACAGATATTGATAGAAGTTGTTTTCAAATTTTGTATTTATTGTCTCAAAACTTCAGGTTTTTATCTTTCCATTTTTGTCTGAAATATCTCAAAATCCCAAGTTACTTTCAAGTAAATTGAAATTTAGTTATTATTACAAAATGTTTTTTCAACAAAGTTTGAGTTATCACAAAATTTTAAGTTGTAATATCAAAATTTAGAATTAAAAACTGAGCATCTCAACATTGTGAGTTATTCTCTTAAGGTTTTAAGTTAAATATCTAAAAATTAGGGGTTACTTCTAAGCTAGGATTTAGAGTTATCTCAAAATGTTGGACTTTTATCATAAAATTTCTGGGTTTAATCTTAAAGTTTTGAATTACTTATGTTGAAATTTCAAGTACATACATACTTGAAAATCAAACGTTAGTGATTCCCTCAACCATGAATCCCTTCAGCGTCCAAATGTGGACATTTTCACCCTTTAAAAGTAGAAAATACTAAGAAGAAGAGGAAAATTGGGGGAGAGACTTTATGAATTTGGGGGTGGAGTTACATTAGAGTTACATTAGTTTAGAGGCTGCTAAAATGTAAATGATCAATTGAATGGAGAAAATTAAAGTGATTTGGTGGGTTTTGTACCTTAGGCTTTTGCCAGTGATTCAGTGGGTTTTGTCCCGACTGAACTAGTTATCGAAAAGACGTTATTGATAACAAAGCCTTTTGTTTACATCTTCTTTGTGTTTTTAGTGTTATTATCAGAGTCTGAACACAAACCTGACTCAGGTGATAAATAAACTTGCTAGCAGTGATCAAAGAAAGTGATAACCTTCGAGGCGTTCTCGATGGATCGGGTAGTTTGGGAACAGATTTATTCCTCGTAATTCACAACATCACCGGGATTACACTTTTACATAACGGCTTCATAACTTAATCCCTCTGTCAGATTAGCAGAAGACCCTGTGCTGAACAGCTGTTTCAGCCTCCATAAGTACAAGTGTCTCAGCATTGATTTATTGATTGATATTGATGGGGAAGCAGCAACGATCTGACATGATCCTTTCTCCTTTAAACACAAGAGGCGGTGAGAGCCAGATGGCTGCTGTTTGGTGGTTAATCCAGTGAATTAACCACACATTGGTGCAGAAATCCTGTAAATCCAGCTCAAACATAAGCAGATATTACATTGAAACAGAAACGATCTGATCAGAGAGAAGCAGCTGGAATTCAGAGATGTTACAGCTGGAAGTGAAACTCTTTCAGACCTGAGAAGTGGAGTTTCTGCTTGCTCCTTTGGGCCACATGATGAAGGAAATGACGCTGAGGATGACGATATGAAGCTACTGTCATTTCAATGAAAACAAACTGATGAAATGTGAAAGTAAGAATAATGATGGAATCTGCTATTGCAAATAAGATGATACGATCTGACACACTAAATAAAATAACAACAAAAACAAATTGCAACACTAGTAGCAATGGATGATCTGATATCCTCGTGTTGGTGTTGTTCCCTCGTCATCATAAATAATGTTGTTCCAGGTTCAACATTGCAAGTGACCAATCACATTGTTGTGACGTCCCCCTTTTGTGCCTTTGAAAAATACCGTCTTAAAAAAATCTACTTCACTTGCGAGAAGAGAAACCGCTTCTGTCCGCCCATCCAGGAACTTCAGTTCTTTGCATTTCAGGATACTTTTCTTTAATAAACGGTAAGCATTATACATATCGTCCTTGCAGAGGCAGTTTCTCTTCTCGCAAGTGAAGTAGATTTTTTGAAGGCGTTTGTTTTTTTCGAGGTCGCGGATGACGTCAAGAGAAGGTGATTGAGAAGGTCACTTGCAATGTTGAACCTGGAACAACATTATTTATGATGACGAGGGAACAACACCAACACAATCTGTAATGACATACATTAAGCAGAAAGCAACTAATGATGTAAAAAAAAAAAAAAGGGTAAATAATTGAAAAAGAGGATTTACAGCTGGTTAAGTGTTTTTCAGTGTGATTTTAAAGGATCCTGGCAGAGTAAAGGAATTACATCACTCATGACATTTAAAGATAATAGCTGTGCTGTGGTTTCAGGTGATTTATGGGTAAAATAATCACTGACAGGGGCATTAGAAGCAGCAGAAAACCTCCCGCGTTTTCCTCTCAGACAGTTACTGCTGCTTGTTCTTCTAATGAACACAGCAAAGAGCTCAAGAAACAGCAGCCATGTTTAAAATGCGTTCAAAATTTATTCATCTAATTAAAATTCACTATTTGTGATGATGGTCAATAAGGCAATCTGATGATCACGTACATTTACATGTGCGGCACAAATTTCACTCTCTCCGTCTTTCATGTTTTTGCCTTAAAATGAAAATATTTGTGTTGGATATACGTCTTTCGTTAGCTGCCTTAAAGGCAGAATTACAGCATGTGAATGTATGGCTGATACAACATACATGCGCAGTGAGGATAATTCTGATCTATTCTGATTTGTTTCTCAGTAATTTCTGGTGTCATGTGTTGCGTTTTGAGATCTTTAAGCGTACTGAACTTTGTCAGGTTCTATTTTAATGATTTATTGATTCAACCGCTCTGACGGTAGTCAGGCTGGTGAAATTGAACTTGAAATTGAGCTGTTTAAAAATGTGACTGTTAATTAATTATAACATGGAGGGCAACTATGTTTTCACATAGGATCGGGTAGGTTTTATGCTTTTTTTGGATGATTGTCTTTGTCGACCCACCTGAATTTGCCTCATTTGTTTAGGGTACATCGCTTTGTTTTGTGGTCTGTTTTGCTTTTCTAGGGCCCTGACTTCTTATGACATGTTTTTGCATTTATCGTTTATGATCCATTTAACATTTGGCCTACTCACTTTTTAGCTTTATGGGATTTTTATTTTTTGTAACCTTACCTTATTTTGGGCTTTATTTCTTTGCCAGTCTTGATTTTAAGCCCCACCTTCTTTTGGGGGTTTCCCTTTTTTCTTGACCCTGCCCACTTTTGGGACTACTTCATCTGTTTTGCTCTCCAAATAGACTGTTAATGTGTATGCATCCAAAACCCAGTCAGGCATTACTCTTACTAAAGAATATTATTTCCTGCACCACAAAAATCTGTCCTTTCCCACAGTCACTGATATCTGTATATATAGAATACTCAGAGGGGGGAAAATACTTTTTCTTGGCACGCTGTCTATCTGTTGAGGCTTCAAAAATACTTCTTCGTGTAATCCTGATCTGTAATGTTCTAGTAGTTTGATCTGAACCACAAGAAAATGAATGTGAGATGTTCTCCAGCAGAAAATGTGACAAAATTTGAAATAAAGAATATGTTGAACTTCTCTAGGTTTCATTGTGTTTTGAAAGCTTACCATTGATGTGTTTTCTAACAGAATGTTTGACGTTACAGTCCAGCTGTGCTGGTAATAGTTCAGGGTGTCAAATCAATATTGTCACTTACAGAAAAGTGCAGTAATTGTGTCTTATTTCTTTCTTAGGCTTGTTATTTCTCATAAACCTGGCCTAAAATAAATGGGGTTTAGTTTTTGCATTTCTTGTGTATTTTGGAGGATTTTGATTCAGATTTGAGTCTGAATTGAATCATTTAACATCTGCTGTGGTCTTTATAGTCAACAGCATGGGTGGTTTGGGGATGCTAATAGTTCAGCAAGTCAAATTAGTATTGTTGTTGAAATAAAAGTGTCGTAATTATGCCTTATTTCTTCCTGAGTATAGTTGTTTTTGTTAAATTTGGCGTAAAATGAATGGGGTTTGGTGTGTTTTTAGAGGATTTTGAGTCAGATTTGAGTCTTAATTGAATCATTTGACATCTGGACCAGCTGCAGTCCTTACAGTTGGCAGCACAGGGCTGAGGGTGGAGGCATTCAGCGGCCTCGCAGCTGTCAGCTGAGTAGTCAAAGCACTGACTCGCTCCTGCTCTGTTCACTTCCATTTTGCCTGAATTCACATGGTGACTCATGCTGGAAATAACCCAAAACAGCAGCAGCAGCACTGTCATCCTCTGTCTCTGCCTCTCGGTGCACATCTGGACGTGTCGCTCAGATTCACGTCGGGTTACATAAGCTCTCGGCTCCGGAGGCTGCCGTCCTCACCGCTCCCGTGGGCCGTGACTCGGCCCAGTTACGGCGCTCTGACTGCACGCCTCTGTGGGGGCTCATTTGCATTTGAGGTGTGTGCGAGGATGGATGGGCAATGCCCTGCCAGCCAGGTGACACTGACCCACTTTCTCTGTGTTTGGCCTCACAGCTGTGGATGCATGAAATGAAACCAAACCCACGCTGTGAACATCCTTCACTTCATCCTCCCACAGCAGGAGAGCCAGCGTGGAGTGGAGGTTAACCAGCATCAGAGGCTACAGAGTCCCACTTAAAGGCTGTAAAAGAGCTAATTAAGAGCAGAGAGACTCACAAACTACAACAAAGAAGAGAATAAAGACTTCTTTGTAATCTTTGAGTGTTCATGTGAAACTGTGCAGGTTAAAGTCCTGCATCAGATTCAAACAGTGATTCATATATTGTGGAATTTACCTGTCGGAGGTGAGCTGAACAGTTGCGTGGTGGAGTGCAACAAGCCTTTTATTTAATCACTCCTGCTCCTTTGTCCGAGTGCTTCTCCAGTAACACCGGCGTCTACTTTCTGCCTCGGGCTTTTGTCTCACTCCACCAGCCTGTGGTCAGCGAACGCACCGTATGACCCAGTTAGCCTCACCACGGTGTGTTTGCTCTGTGTTTTCTCTCTTCAGTTATTATGATTGTGCCCACGCAGCACTCATTCTCATGTTTCAGCCATTAGGACTGACTGTGACGCAACGCCCATCCCGCTCAGGGACGAGCGGAGATAAAGAGGCGAGCAGGGTTTGGGACTCAGTTAAAAGAAATCTCGCAGGGCTGCCAGGGGGTGAAACTGACACCAACCTGAACCTAAGCATTGTTTTTAGTCACCTGCTGCCAGGATGGCTGCAGATGATGATGGTCATTTTGGTCTTTGTCTGTCATCAAGCTGAGAACATTTTCCTACAGTTTAGCTTTTAGCATAGTTTAGCTTAATTTGACCTTTTATTAAAACATTAAAATCACTTTAGGCTAAAATGGCAGAACAGTAATATGCCAGCAAGGACACTGTATGCTAAAACCAGAGGGAGATGAAGAAAGAAATGTGAATCACATGTTCTGTAATGTAAATAAATCACGGTTTAAAGCTATAAAACAGACTGCAGCAGGAAATCAAAGCGGTAGAGTAGCTGGAAAAGTTCCAAATATCAGCACAAGGTCTGAGAGACACTTTCAGGGGGTTTTTTCTTTTCTTTACTGCATGTGGAAATTTTTTGGTGCCCCTCAAAGAGGGTTTAGACAGCCCCCCCCCCCCCCCCAACCAAAAAAAGAAAAAAAATTCCTCCCCAGTGTTAGCTTAAAATAACAGCAAATTTGTCAGAGATGGAAAGGGTTCAGCCTTTCAAAATAAGAGCAAAGGGCCTGTACACTAGTTGAATCAGTTTCCTCATTCTCTTTGATAGATGAAAAAATAAAGCTAATTTGTAAAATATATTTAGATCTTTGCATGGGAAACACTGCAACACTTCAAAATTAGCAGAATAGATTCCCTTTGGACTCTATTAGTTTCACTTGGCATGATTTACAGTCCAAAATAATCCTTATTTATCTCAAACTGTTGTAGAAAGAAAAATTATATAAATACAGCTTCAGATCACCTTTTAGACAATGACTGGGCAATTCATTTTGTCAAAGGGGCCATGTGAGAAGCTGGAACTATTGTAGAGGGCCACACCAGTCTTATAGGGACCATTTGGAAAATGATTTGACCGCCTGTGTTATAGAGTGCTTTTGGTTGATGATAATGACAACCAGTGCAACTAGTAGTTGATAAATTAGTTTGCTGGCAGAATATTAATGGTTAATCATTATGAAAATCAAATAATTGATGATATTTGAGTAAAAAAAAGGTCAAAAGTTTTTCTCTCATGTTATTTTTTTGGTCTGCTTCTTCATTGGTAGGTTTTAAAGAACCCCACCCCTTTTAAATACAAAGAAGTCATTTTTGCAACCCTGCCTTATTTAAGGATGTTTATGGTCCCGCCTTCTTTTGGGGGTTGGCCTTTGTCTTGATCCCACCCAATTTTGGGTCTATTTCTTCTTATATTACAATTGGACCTCTTATTTTCTGGCTTCTTCTGTTTTCCTGGTGTCCCACTTTCTTACGATGTTTGTTTTTCTTTTATGACCACACATTCTTTTTGGGCTACTCCCCCTTTTTATTCTTATTCTTGGATTAAAAACAAGGTGAAGCAACACCTTAAATACATACAAGAACACTTGACAATAATACAGGGCTGTTTTAAGCCACCATATGCTCATAAAAAAATTTAATGATGGATCTTCACCTTCAGACTACTTACTAAGGTATTTTTGTATGATCCTGATGGCAGAAATACAACAGTTATTTGATTTATAATTATATAATTAGTTTATTTCCTGAATTTTAACAGGGAACCATTTAGATGATTAAGTAGTTGTTTTTAAGATAAAATGGAGAAGTTTTTAGAGTCTGTCCTGTAAAGATTTGATGATTAATGCTATATCAAGTAAGTAAGTAAGTAAGTAAAATTTTATTTATATAGCACATTTCTAGATAAGGGATCACAAAGTGCTTTACAAGGTATAGACACAGATTAAAAAAACTTCTGTTCCGTGTTTTCTTACATTTTCTAGAGAAATTATCTGTTAGGTGACTGATTGTAAAGTAATCTCCAAAGTGAGGGTATGTGCGTCGGTTGTTTCCTTGTTTGTTGACGGTAGCACTTTTCTGTAAGGCTCAGTGAGCGTTACTCTGGCAGATGCTCGATCTCAGAGTGGCGTTGATTGTGATGTAACACTGCGGCTGATTGACGGCCGCTAATAACTGTAATAAGGAGTCACGGGATGCTTTTAAACGAGGCTTTTAGCCATTGCATAACTGCGCCCGCTGACCGCCGCTGAAGTCTGTCCTGAGATATTACGCCTCAGATCTGTGCACCTTTTGTCCCCCCCTCATAGCTCCACCTCCACCCCTGCTGACTCCACCAGATTAGGGCCAACTGCTGACATTATGTTCTTGTTTCTTTTTTTACCCACATTCATTTGTTTTCCTGCTTTTCATTACGATTAATGCTTGAGGTGAGTCATCATCAGTGGAGTGGAGCAAGCGCTCTCAGTGGAGGTGGGCGGGCACTCAGGCAGCACAAACTGATAATGTGCAGCCATTGGGAGCATTTAAAGCGATCGATACGACACCTGAGGAAAGACTTTTAAAGGTTTGATCACCCCCTTTCATACGTGGAGCGATCATAAAGGATTATCTCAACAGTTGTGGGGGTTTATTTTTACTCTCGAGCCTCCGTCTGCTGAGATCAAACTCAATCCAACCTGAGGATAGAAGCTTTGCCCACCCTCCTCCAACAATCACACAGACATCTGTACTGTGTTATGTAAAAACAACAACAGCAAAAAAATCCAGCTGCAGATTCAGACTCTGACAGGTGGAGCTGCAGATTTAAACTCCTGGCCAGTAAATAAAACTGGACATCATGTAAAAGATTTATTTGACTGTAGAACAGCAGATGTCTAACATTGTCCTGCTTTGGTTCTGCAGTTTAGCTGTGGTTTTATCTCAATGCAGCCAAAACCAGCTCCAACATTACTGCTCAGTCCCACTCATACTGGCTCTTACTCCCACTCTCCAAAGCAGGTCATCCACCTCAAATATAGTACTCTTGCCTGAAAAACATACCTGTTCAGATAGTTTCAGTTTTAATGCACAGTGTCAGTTACCCAACCTTACCATTAAAATGGTTGTTGTTGTTGTTTGTTTGTTTTTTTTAAAGACGTAGTTATATAAATTTCCTTCTTTTAGTAAACATCTTATTTCTGGATTCCTCTAATTTTCTAATTCTTTGTCTACAGTATAGTTTTTATTAGTGACAAGATTCACAGATTTATTAATTTGTTTTGTTTGTTTCCCCCTGGTCCATTACGGACCCGCCTTCTTTTGGATGTTGCTTGTTTTCTTTTTCTTTTTCTTTTTTTCTTTTTTGTTTTGTTTTTTCACTCCACTCAGTTTTGGCTTTGTTTAGGGTATACCACCTTATTTTGGGTTAGGGTGTTTTGCTTTTCTAGGTCCCACTTTATGGTGTTTTTTTTTTTCTTCCTTTTATGACCTCAACTAACTTTAGTACACTTTTTAGCTGTACTTTTTAGCTGTTCAGCTTTTAAACCCACCCAAATGTGGTTGTTCAACACTACCCATATGGAAAAGATATATATAAATCTTATAAAGTTTGTATCTGTCTTGTGTGAAACTTGTATGAAAAGCATACAAGAGTGAAAACACATATAAGATCCCTTGAAAAATTATATAATGAAACTTGTATGTTTTGGATACTTCCTAAAACAATATATGAAAGTAATGAGAAAGTGGCCACTTTCATGAGTAAATCATATATGTTTTTACTATTTCTTTTCCATATGGGTAGGCTTACCACAGAATATAGAAGTTTCCTACACCAAAATAAAAGCAAAATAATAAAACTTCTGCTTCTTTCACCAAAGTGCTTTTATTTAGGGCTACCCCAACCTCATTTTTCCTTTTCTCTGGAGATTTGTTTCGCCTGTATCCTATTTTTTTTTTTTTTTACTTTTTAAGTTTTTATAGAGAATAATTTGTTTAGGCTCCACCTTCTTTTGGGGGATGTCCTTTTTTTGTTCCACACCTAATTTGGGGAGTAAATGCTTTGTTAGAACTCCAGTGGCCTGTTTGCTTATTTGGTGACTGAAGGCCGCAGCTCTCAGGCTGCTGATTGGCTCATGCTCTCAGGTGCATTTAAGCTTAAAGCTAACGATATCCAAATACAAAACCAATTTCACATTATTTTGTGTGTATTTAAAGTCCTGATAATTCTAACATGGATTTAGTTGATGGCAAGGCTTCCTGAATTCACCTGTGTAGCATAAGAGTATGCCAATAAACATCAGAAAATGTGCCTGTTAACTTTATCTTTTTGATAACTTTAACTCTTTTGAACATTTTGTCTTGAAGATGTTGTTTTTTTTAGGGGCCAGTTTCACCAAATGTGCAACATGTAAGCTGCAATAAGTCATTTAAAATTATTTCCTCTCACTTTTGCTGACCTGATTTCCAAAAACAGGGACCATTGTTGTGATCTGTGCTATATCCACTTTATCTTTAAATGAAGCCAGGTATAAATAGGCAGTTGACACTGAAATGCTGGAACAAACACAAATATTTATTGCGCTGTGTTTTAAGATAAACAAGTTAACCAGGATCCCCGAGCAGGTCCTCATGGTCATTAAGCCCAGAGGATGCTCTTATTGATCGGTCTGCAGAGGAAGCATCTCAGGGAGGCGGGGAGTGGAGGGGGGATATCGACTCGGGAGAAAATGTCAGAGCCGTGCCGTGATCTGCATCCTACTGTCAGAGATGGATTAACACGCATTAGGAAGATAAATACCAGTTCAAATGAGCTGCCAGTCCAGCTGAGTCCAGACCTCCCTGTAGCTGGCCTGCTCTGATTTGAAGCCTCTGCAAAGATAAACAAGATAAATTACGAGGGAAGGCTCATGTTGCAGCTGATTAATCTGGCTTTGAAGATGTAATTTCATCTTGTTTCGAGTCATTTTTAATGTCTTTATGAAGAATAAATGGTTCAGTTTTGGGGTTATGAAAACTTCAGTGTCGTTACAGCCGATGATTCCCCCTGCAGGAATCGTGGGTAGTTCGGCTGGATTTAGCCGAGCTGTTTGAATGCTTACACAGGGGATTCCCTTGTTTTTTTTTTTTACTGTGGAGGTTTTATAGCCTTCACAGTGTTTTAGTTTGCTTTTCAGTATCACAGTTAAACGGAAGCTGCTTTTCTCTGGATTATGGTGACGTTAGCGTAAAGTTTATATGATGACATCACTAAATTTGCAGCACTAAGATTCATGACAGACCTTAAAGCACTTACCTGCTGCTGCACATCGTGTGCTCTGCTTGTATTATTCTTATTTACAGGGCCATTGTTACCATGTCTCCACATTTTCCTGACCTCCATCTGTCAGAAAAGTGTGGGAAGTTATTTTCTTCTGTGTCAAGATTTGTTCCTTCTGTCTGCCCTGAATGCTCACGCTGGATTTAGAGAAAGGGCGTTAAATTGTGCAGCTTCCCCCTCCTCAGTTTGAAGTAAATCTTCAGCAGATGGTCTCACTGATTGAATTTAAGGCTGAAAATATTCTGCCTGAGACACTCGCTGATGATTTAGGTTCTCACATCTTTATCATTGTTTGTTTATTTTTCCCACTTCATCTCCTTCATGTTTGAAGACTTAATTATTTGTGCTGGCTGTACTCATGCCTGTCTGTCTCATGTAAAGTTGGCTGTTGATGTCTGAAACTTTGCACAGCTTTGGACAACAGGATGGAAAACATGCGTGGAGATTATTCACCGGTCTGCTGTAAATCATGTTCAAGTTATTGCGGCTCAAATGCAGATGGGGTCTAAAAAGGCCAGTTTTTCTGTTCCAAGTGTTTCCATTTAGATGAAAATCCAATAAAAACTGTTGGACAGTAACAGGTTAAACATCCAGACGGTGGCGTCTCTCCTCGTTTGCTGTAATTGGGCTCAGCTGAGGGAGGGTCACCTGTTAGCGATGCTAAAAATACCCCCACTGTCGTTCTGCCTGCCTGCCTGCAGGGCCCCATTAGGGTGATGTGCTTATCATCCATCCCTCAGTGTGTGTGATATACAAACACATGACTGCACTCGAATGCAGCGGTGCTTTACGTCAGCTGTACGATTGTCCGCCACTGTTGTTGTGTTTTAAAGGCAGGAGAGGCTCTTAAGTCGTGTAATGAGAGAGCCCTGAGGAGCTACAGCCTTTTATTATACAACAGGACAGATTTAGATTCAGGAGAACCGACTTAAAGATAAAGTTTGAGAATATTTGATTGAACATTTGCTCTATAAAAAGGAAAGTCAAATTAGAGGTTTGTGCAGTTATAAATCAGTCAGATCTGAACACAAACACATGAGACGCACATTCTTAGCTTCAGTTTGACTCACACTTTTAAAGGAAACCTCCAGAGAAATCAGAGAAAAACCTTCCTGATATTATCTTAAATCTGTTTTGCAACTTCAGGCCAATATTGACTGTTTATTAGATATAAACTTCATTATGAAGGTTTCATTAAAATTGTGCTTGCTCTGTATTCTAATAGATCTGATTTGTATAATGCTTGTTTTTACTGTAATAGAACAATGACATATAAAACAGTTAGTTCAGAATCTTCCTGTATTACAGCACTTAAATGCTAGCTGTCTGTACATGTGTAAATGTAGACTGCTAAAGATGACTCTCTCTTGCTTGCATATGGCCCCAGAATAAAACTGGCTACGCCCAGGGAGAGAAAATCCCAAACCAGAAAGATGGATGGGTTAATCCCAGAATTCCCAGGCTAGCTGCTTACCATCACTCCCAGTCTTTATGCTAAGCTACGCTGACTATCTGATTCCAGCTTTGTACTTAAGGTTGCCCAGGCGAGCAGATTATGACTGTTCAAGCCTAAAAACAAACAGATGATAACAAAAAGAAAAGTTTTACATTTCAGTGTTGTGGCTTTTTATAATAACAAATTAGAATCCTTTCATAACTTATGCAAAAACTATGTACAACCCAACACATCTGTCCAGCAGAGAAACATCTGTTCTCTCACCTTAGCAGTTTATTTCAACCTAAAAGTGTCAAGTCTGTTTTATCTATAAAGGTCAGCATCACATGTTAGAACTAGAGTGAAAACAGGACGGCTACCTCCTTGCAACTAGGAAAAACCTGTGCTGTCATGGTGATTGCATTCATTTTTTGTTTTTTGCATCTAGTGACAGATTGAAAGTAGCTGCACTGACCAACTGGTTGCCCAGAGGTTGAGTGTACACCACCCTCAACCACTTCTAATCCGGTTGTTCAGTGATGACGCGACGAATCCTACTTCCGGGCCTAAAGTAGTCTGCGTTTAATATGGCTTTTGTGTTGTTAACATGTTTAATGTTTTGTATTTTCTTCTATTTGATCTCAAAAAGCTCCTAAAACAGTCAGTGATCACTGTTGACCTCCTTTGGCTTTTATTACTGCTAATCATTTATTTAAGATCAGTTTTTAAAACCTTAGGATGTAACTACAGCCCAGCCCATGCAGCAGTATATGAATGACTAACCTCGTATTGTGGATGGATTATCTCAGTTGTTCTCCTGGCTGAAGTTTGGTCCTTTTACAACATCCTGCCATGCGATTACATTTGTTCCAGACCACCGAGAACACTCACGTTAACTTTTATCGAGTGGAAAAAAAGTTAGCTTGTTTATATTATGCTAACATAGTTGTGTCGCTAGCGGTCACGTAGCACATCATTATATACCAGCTAGCCAAACTTCAGTAACCCTACAAACGTCACTGCTGTTTAGTTTTCTGTCTTCATTTATGTTGGAAGTGATAACAGAGCTGTACGTTTGAATTTGTTTCCAAAACCCCGCAGTCAGGACATGCTATATTGTATTTAGATAGAAGCTTGCGAGCTAACTCCCTGCTAACTTCTAACTCCGTTAAATGTCATAAATTCCGTTTTTATGGATGCCTGGATGTTAAACTCAATTGTTACACCTGGTAGAGCAGAACGCTGATCATTTTATTAAAGATGAAAGACTTTAGACAGTTTTTCAACTCTCAGTAATGCCATAGTGATCGTTTGATATATGGACCTGCAGCGGAGTTTAGGCCCAGACACTGCTAGTGACGTCAGACTGAACAACCGGATAGCAAGGCGATTGTGCCTCAAGTGAGCCAACCGGTCTCTAGACAACTGCAGCTAGATTCAGATTGAATCACTCTCAGACAGATTGGCAAATGTTTGCAAATAACTGCCGTCTAATTGATAAAAGCAGACAGATTGCCAATATGATGTGGTCAGTCTGAGTCAATTTGCAGTGATGATCATAATTTGTCTGCAACAGAGGTCTCAGCTCTACTGTTTGCCGGCTAGTTGTGTCATTTTTTCAGTTAAATTGTTGTCCCGCTGTGACTGCATGATTATTTGTGTAGGAATCTGAACTTCTCTTTCAGATTGGCTGGATTCTGAATATAAGCAGTCAGTGTGAATTTCTGTGTATGCAGATGACAATAGATTTGCAGTTTCCAATAATTTGTCAAAGTTGACACAAACAGATTGCATGTAATTGCCAACCTGACCTCATTTAGTTACAGACTGATTGCAGATGGACTTTGTGTTGTTGCTGTTTTACCAGAGTTGTTCTGAAGATGCCAGCTGACTGCAAATGGTTGCAGACCATGTCCTCATCTTCGAGCAACCATGTCAAAGTCAGCGAGATTGTGTGACTGTAGCGTAAAGGTTCAAAGTTCATCACAGGCATAAAACATGAAGGAAAATGTCTGTATATTTAAACAGACACTCAGAAATAAGACCTAACGCTCTGTTTGTAATGCTGAAGCACTTTAATGTTATCTGACGTTTGCTGTGCTGGTTTTTACTACGTCCTGTTTTACACTGTGGAGCCATTTTAACATGGTGTTTATTGTATTTTATTTATTGATTTATTTTTATTTTCATATTTTTGGTGCAGTAATAAAAACCTGTAACCCTGTGGCTTGCAAGCTGCTGATTGTTCATAGCTGATATAGGAGAACTTTAATGGCACATTAAATCTGTGGTGGTGACTGTGGGTGTGGGAGCTTTCTGACAAACATGAAACTGCACAGGAGGATTTCCCCTTCAAAACACTGAGCTGCTTCTTTACAGTGAAAACACTCGAGTTGATTCTTTTCAGATGGGAACAAATACAGTTTTTATTTTCAGCCGAGCTCGCGGGGAACACACAGAAAGAAACAGGAAGCAGAGAGATGAGGGTTCAGGGACAGACTCTTCTCTGTGAGTCCCTTCATCACTTTGAGTCTTGACCTTTTCTCTGCCTTTAATCACAGCCTCTCTGCTCAGCCACAAAGCACAGCGAACACGCCGAGCCGTGGCTGGCTACATGATGTTTTCAGGTGGAAATCTGAATACGACCCTTCATAGATGCTAAAAATGTGCAGATATCTGTTAAAATTTGAGATGAGGCTGAGCTGTGACTCACTGGTTCCACCTTTTTGTCTGTGCAGAGCTTTTCAAACCTGGTGATGGTTTGTTTGTTACCTATTGGAGATGTTTTGGCTGATCACTGTCAGCTCGTTGTCCCTTCTCTTTGTCTAATCTGTGTCGTCTCATGGGGACCCCCCACCGAGACGCCACTGTTTGTGTCCTATTAATCCTTCTGCTTGGTCGAATCAGAGCCTCCGTCCACAGACTTTCCCCCTCTGACCCCCCTTTTGTCCAGACCAAACAGTGCAGGGGATGAAGGGTTAAACCAAGCAGAGCTGCAGCACATTGCTGTTTCTGAAGATTTCTGTTTACAGCCTTTAAGCATATAAAAAGGTTATTAATTTCCTTCTCTAGGATGATGATAAACAGGTTTTTCTGTCAGTTTTCTGCACATAAATCAGCTGCACGCAGAGTCTTACAGGTGTGCCTATGGAGTGTTTACCTTTATAGCAATTTATCTAATAGCATATACTAGTATCTGTGCTCCTCTGTCAGTCAGTCTCCCTCCTCTTCACTCACAGAAACAGTTTTAATGGGTCATTGTGTCTGAATAATGCAGAGCTCGGGGCTTTGCTGCTAAATTTGGTTCAGCATCTCCTCTGTGATAGGCTGATCTATATCTCCCAATGCCTTTCGTCTTTTTTTCTTTAACAAAAAAATCCATTACCCCTCCTTCAGTGTTTTTTTTTTTTCTTTACATTTTGTCCTCCAAAAATGCTTCCTGCTCTGCTCAGTGTGAGGTCAGAGGTCGCTCTGAGTCACGGCTCAGTCACTGAGCGAGCAAACATCAGAGGCCGGGTGTCACCGCCTGGAGAAATCCTCCGTGTTCAGACATTAAAGTTGAGATTTGGATGCGTTTATCTGTGCAGAGCTGCTTTTTCTGTGGTTGGGAGATGATCTGTGCCTGCAGAGCTGCATAACAATGAGTTCAACACAAACCCACTCATCTCTGCACTGCTCAGAGGGTTTGGAAATTTGCATGTGTTGCACTGATGACTCGGACACAAATTGTAACCGGAGGAGAAGGAGCTCTCCGTCTGACCTGCATTAGGTCGTAGAAAGGTGTCTGACCTGTCCATCCTGCTCCTTTCCTCCCTCGGGAGTTGTGCTAATGAAACCGTGCCTAATCTCCGTGTGACCCTCACAGGTCAGTTTGAACAGGTACTAGAGGAAGATTTTCTTTTCATGGTAATCAAACGTCATGTTCAGAAGCATTAAAGACTCACCAGAGAGCAGGCCCGAACTTTTTTTTATTAAGGGATATGAACAAAATAGCCGTCATGCCTTGTGAAGTGTCCCCATTTCTTTTCTCATTTAGCTGTCACACTTTGGGCAGCCCATTTATGGCATTCAGAGCTACGCTGACACCTCACACAGTTCAACAAAAGGGCCTCACTGCCTCTGGTTTGTTCTAGAAGGGATGTTTGATTTCATCTCCTCCCATCAGATGATGCAATCAAGTCCAGGCTTTGTCCTGCTTGTTGTCCTATTTGCTGACAATCTGCCTCAAATGTGTTTGGTTCTCATAATTCCTGCCATCAACTGTTTAAACAAGCTTCATGAACAAGTCACCAGGTCATTAATAACGTTTTGTGTCGTTTTATATTGTAATGTTCATTTACGGTAGCCATAAAATCCCAGTGCACACTTGGAGTTGCTTGTTGGCACATCTTTAGGGAACCACAGAAGGTGTGTCATGTGTTCTGATTGGTTGCTTAGGATCTTTGGGTTCATGAACTAGGTGATTCACAGAGAAAGTGTGTTAGATATCTAACATTAAGTCAGGCAGGCTGTCTCAATGAGAGACTGAAGAATTGCAGGTGAGAGTTGCATGAGTGTTTTTCTTTCATGAACAGATGAACAGATCGCCTGCTTCTTCCCGCAGGCGATACGGTCTCTCAATCACACCACCACACAGTACTGACCCACACATACAGTTCTTACACACACACTGGACATTCTGGACATTGTTTTCACTTCATCACTTAAATCACTTTAAGCATATTTGCACTGCAGAAGACATAATGTGGATTGCACAACACTGGACACTATATTCTTCATTTCCAGTTAATATTTGTACAGCTGCTGTTATTGTGTATATATTTATTTATATTTCTTCATACATTCTTATATAGTTCTGTATTGTGTATTTTGTTGTACAGTTATTTTATTTTCAACTTTAATTTATATATTTTATCTTATTCTTCCCAGTTAAATTTACCCTTCATTCTAATTTGTGTTGTACAGTTATTTCCTTTTTAACCTTAATTTATATTTTATTCCTTCCTAGTAAAATTTACCCTTTTTAATTTTTCATATTTATTTCCTATCTTATTCATAGCCTTTTCCTTTTTTGTTTTCTTTAGGTCACGAGCAGTTGTCCAAGCATTTCACTGCATATCGTACTGTGTATGACTGTGTACGTGACAAATAAATTTGAATTTGAATGCTTCAAATTTTTAGCTGCTTCTTCTAATTCCCTTCTCACCTGCATCTGATCTGTCATTTTAAGGCCTATTTGAACTCCTTTGAAACCTATCTGCTGGGCAAAAGGTAAGGCAGGAATTTCTTTCTGCAGAAATAAAAATAAAAGAGAAACTCTGAAATCAGTTAGATGAGTGCAGGAGAAGATGATTTGATTGATTTATCCTGCTGAACTAAAAGCAGCTTCTGTTACCATCACCATAAAACCGGAGCCTCAGTCTGATTTTTTTTTTTCCATCCCCATCATTCCCATGAGGAACTGCTCACTTCTCTAACAGTACATAAAAAAAAAAAAGAGACAAGGTTTACGGCTCGTCTCACGGAGCTTCCTCATTATGATCCAAACTCACCACAAATCAGACAGGAAGTCCCTGCATGAAACCATTGGCTCAGACTGATATGATGACATCTGAAATCGCTCATATCCTCCAATAGGTCTTAAATGTCACCACAATATCCTAAAGATGGATTTCATGTGTAAAACCAAACACTGATTTTACACTGGCACTGATTGTTTATTTTGAAGGCCTACAAACAAATGTATGATGGCTAAGCAATACTTTTACAACTGGAAATGTATGCTTTTGGTATTAGTAGCAGGAGAAATATGTCGTTTGTGAAGGTACCATCAGCTTTGAGCCATGTCTCTCATGGAAAATAGATTTTTAATCTCAATGTGACTTTTACATGGATAATAAATCTTGTCATTGTGCTGATTTAATTTGATAAACAATACAGTGTTTGTGTTTTAATTGAACAAAACCAGGAAATTGAAAGGAACTGAATGAAGGAATAAAAGATGGATGTAATCACCGTGTCCTTGGTCGGTGCCGTTCAGAAGTGTCCTAAAATCTGATGAAGTTTTTCTTTTTGAAGGAAAGCTTAGAGACTTGTAACAGGATTTCTACTGGTTAGGGCGAGTTAGGCTTGTTGCTCTGAATATAATTAAAACCACCTGAATTAAAAGCCACAAAAGCAACAAAAAAACCAAAAGTAATGCACAAACTACTTAGAATCAGGGATGAGGCCATGGATCATGTTTGGGGAGGTTCTGTTAAAGTCAGTCGAGGTTAGTTTTTAGTTACCTGTGGAAATAATAAAGTAAAATCAGCGTTAACATCTTTTTACTCTGGGCCTTCTTTAGAGAATAATCCAACTTGTTGTTGCACATTTATTGTTTAAGCTTGTTTTTGGTTGTGATGCTACTCTGAATCCATATTTATTCCCAGATATAAAGTTAGTTAATTAACGTTGATTGCCTTGGGGCCGTCTTTGGTGGTGAATCTGTCCTTGACTTATCATTTTATGGATTCTTGATGAGTTCCTTTGTGGTTACAACGCTGTCTCAAGTCTATATTGTTTGTTTAATAACTGGTTACTGACGAATGCAGGAAAGTAGGTCGAACACTGAATCTGTGGCTGGCAGAGTTAGTGTTTGTCTTTGTGCGGTGTGAACAATAACCGTCTAGCTTTCTGTACGTCTATGATGCGGAAGCAGCAACTTGTATCTGTGCAGCTGTGGCGTCCAGCTGCAGCGGGCCTCTATACTATGAAGGAAGCTACAGACACTGACCTGACCAAAACAATGGCCGAGCCGAGGCCAGGTATAAAAATAGGCTGCCTGTTCATGGGCTTCCTGTCCTCTGCTTAACAATGCTCTGCACATTTTTATGCCTTGTTGGCATGAAGCAGTGACTTTAAAATGAGACTCTTGACATTATAAACTGCTCCCCGCGAGAAAAAAAACTCAGTAAAGCTCATTAAAATCGGAGAATATTGAGTTACAGAGCGAATCAGAGCAAGTAGACGAGGAAGATGTGGATGAGCGGACACAGCAATCCATCTCTACCCAATTCCCAGGGGTGGGTGATGTCACTTCCTGCTACATCGATCTCTTCTGGTAAGGCGCAGCGCTCTGGAGACGGAGTGTCGGCGTGAGGCTTTGATTTTTTTTTTTTTTTTTTTTTAGGTCCTGCATGATTCTGAGGCGTGCAGCAGATGCTTGGGAGACCCTCGGGGCCTTGCCATGTTCACCGATAAATGATTTATTGCCTAATTAATCTGACTCCTCCACCACTGCCATCATCCAGCCTAATTAGACCCTTGTACTGTCCCCATGAAGGCTGAAGGTATCCAAGAGGTGCTGATAAGACCTTCCTAATTACCTTTATTTGAATAGCATCATATTTATCTTAATGTACCCATTTTTTTTTATTAAATTCCAATATTTTCTACTAGTTTTGCTTAAAAATGTATAAACTGGAGCCCAAATAAAGTATTTCATGACATTTTTGCAATATTACATAAATGAAAATGATGTAATATGTTTTAGACATCAAGCTAAGTCAAAGCCCGTTGATGTTTTTATTATCTAAAAAGAAATGTTAAAAATAAGAACACTATGTTTACATTTCTCTAAATCTGGCTTTTTATTGTTGATTTAAAAAGCTGGGTGTTATCTCAGGCCAATATAAAATATGGATGTACCTTCCAGTGGCTGGCAGGGTTAATGTTTGTTTGTAAAGTGACCTCATCTGATTATACTGAAGTGTATAAGGAAATAATACTAATTTGGACTTGATCGCACAGTAAACACTCTCAGTTTCAAGTTTCAAGTCTTTTTGGCTAAAGTTGATTTTCATTTTGTTAGTCCAGACTTGTTATGTCTGGTTTGAAAATGTTAAGTTGATGGTGACCAAAGCTCAAGGTTTCAAAAATGGACATTTTAAAACTAATGGTTGACATCTTGGTGACGTGGTGTCTTTTATATAGCCTGCTGTAACATTTAGGCTTGACTTCTTGGCTATCTGTTCAAACCAAATTTAGCCACAACAACAAGTCTTTGACATGGCATTAATTAGTTTGGAGTCCACTCTATCGCTAATAACAGCTAGACATAGCTGTTGTAGTTAAGTTGAAGGAGTTGAAAGCTGTGGAAATGGTTTTGACCTTGACTCGCTGACTCAGCCAGCAAATGAGAACTTATTTGGATGGGAGCGTATCGACCTTAAGACTTCATCTCTACTGTATTCTTAGTCAGTTAATGAAAAAAATCGAGCGTTCTGCTTTCAATTTCTAGAAATTTTTACTAAAACTGTCACTATAAAATGGGATTGCCATCGACTCTGCAAAGCTTCATTACCATATGTGCATTGAACGAGAGTTCTGTTTTCTGATTGCTTTTGTTAGGAAAAATGGCAGAACAATGCACGCAGAAGATTAGCTCAGACAGCACAATAGGTTTTACAGTCCCCTCTGATTGCTCATATTATGTAAAAATAGGATATAGTCAGCATGATGACCAGACCTGCAGCACAGTGGTGACTTTGAAGCTGAGAATGCCTGAATCATCTTTTCTAAGGGTGGGTCATGGTGTCCTTCAAAGGGATGTAAACCTGACACAAAGAACAGAAAGTGATTTTACAGAGTCTTCCCCATCTGTCCTTCATCCAGAAAAATCAATCGTTCCCTCAGTGTCTTCAGAGCACGCTGCCTTTGTGCGTGGTCACCATCTGGCAGGATTGGCTTCTCTGCTCTGAGAGGCTGAGTGGATCGTAAAACCTTCATAGAACAGGTGGATCCAGTTTGGTACTTCCTGTGTGCCGAGTTTGCCTTTTCAGTGCTGGTTCTACTCTTTTACCCTAAAAGCCTGTGAGAGTAAACATGCCATCAGCCGAAGATATCCTGTCACTGACCTCTGACCTCCCTGTGCTGCTGAGGAAGCATATGTGCCATCACTGATCAATAACAATCTCATCAGGAAACTGTTGTTCCTGTTGTACCAGTATTTACGACTGCACTTATTCATGTAGACACAGACAGGTACATTGTTTTCATTGTATTGTATTTAAATCTGAATAGTCAGTAACAGTGGTGCGTAATAGTTTAAAGGGAATCAAAGTAAAGATATGAAGCAAGAGAACTCGCAAAAACAAAACAAACTTTAAATACAGTTAATCAAGGATATGAGATGTAAATCACTTAGAACAGCAACCAAAAGAATCTCTTTCATAATAATAAAAAAGAGACATTTTTGACATTTCTGTAGAAGTAAATCAACTTTTATCATTGTTTCAGAAGAAGAATATTTATAGATTGCCACAGCCATGTTGTTGTTGTTGTCGTTTTTTTTAATTGACTAGCATGTAGGTTAAAATCAATAAAAAACCCAGCGGAAATCATAGATTTATGGATTAGCACCAAAAATATCTCTTTTAGTTTGTTTGTTTCAGCAAGAAAACCTTCACAAATCAGTTGCTATTGCACTGTTCAAAATATCTGAATTTTGACAATTGTCATCCATCACTATTTGGAGGTATACTCTAAATCATCTTATTTGATCCATAAAGAGCAGAAATATTTAAATTATATGATTGTCTGTTGCCCTAAAACAGGTTAAACTTAGATCGAGTACAAGTTTGAATCAAATGTTCCAGGTTTTACATGACCAGTAGATGAGACTCTTCAGCACAGTATAGTAGTGTATCATCTACATCAGGGGTAGGCAACTCCAGGCCTCGAGAGCTGGTGTCCTGCAGGTTCTAGATGTGTCCTTTATCCCTTCACAGCTGATTTAAATGGTTAAATTTCTTCCTCAACATGTCTTGAAGTTCACTAGAGGCCTGGTAATGAACTAATCATTTGATTCAGGTGTGTTGATGCAGGGTGATATCTAAAACCTGCAGGACTTGCCCACCCACGATCTGCATATAAACGTATGTAACAAGTAGTTTATAATGAAACAGTGTAATTAATATGAATGGTAAAAAGAAATGTCCTAAAACAGAACCTTGTGGAAGACGAGTAGTTATCAGTTAAGTATTTGAATGAATAATTCACTGATAACGTTTGAATTAAAATGTATTTAAATTTTGTGTGAGTTTTTTTTTTTAAAGAAATCCACAAAAAACCCCAGCACAGTGTTACTGTTCTTATCCATCGTTCAGAGCCAAAGTCATTGCAGAATCAGGACAGTAGTTCATATTGGGCTCAGAATGTGATGCTAAAACTCAGGTAAACAATACTATTTGGAAATTGTGTATTTATTAAGGTTTCTGTTTTTATTATTAGCCTTATACTTTCCAGTAAGCTATAATTTCATTAATTGCAACATTGCAGAATATAGTATCCAACTGTGAGGTTTTGAACATACTGTATTCCAATTTTTCATACTTGATGCATATTTGCAGATGGATGTTATAAACCTGGGTCAGCTGTTTACCTACCACAATAACCTTGTTTTTTATGAGAGCATTCGGGATGTAAAGCAGCATGTGTGGGCATATTCTGGACTCCTAACCCAGAATATGGTGTCAGCATCCTGCAGCACTTTTAAATGCCACTGTATCATGGTCTAATTCATTGTGACAACACAGTTTAATTAGCTTTACGTAACCTTAGGCCGCAGCTTTATTTATTCAAGAAGCTAAATATGCCTTAAGTGCTGTAAGTGAGCAGATTTTGCTTTGTTGTTTCCACATACATGAAGATGGAGAGATGGTAGGTCTCACAGTCGTTCTTGGCCCTGATGCTGCAGTTGCATGCCCGTTTGAAACTGCAGACTTCTCATCACATTCAGCATGCGAGCCACATGAATAGTTTCATTTTAAGTGAGGGATTATGAATGTGCTTCTGCTGTAGCTGGACAAGAGCTCTGACCCCTGCAGCACCACAGGGCCTCGGTTTTTGGCAGTGTCACAGAGCTTCTGGCTCACTGAGGCTGTTAATGCTGTAAGCTGGTTTACATGCAGTCATTGATCGAGGTTTGGACAGAGGCAGAGACCAAAAAAGACCAAAGTGAGGCATATGGATGACTTTAAACCCCTCAAAACTCAGTTTGAGGCACTGCAAAATGTACTGCTGACCTCTGACACTTTCACCCTTGGTCTGTGTTGCTGTTTGGATGATGTGTGTGGCGTCTCTGGATAAAAATAACTGGCAGTGATCATAATGCCTGCAGCTGAAGGTTTGACAAAGTGTGAGTCATCCTGAGAGCTGCAGGGCGGCTGAGCTTCAACGAGCAGAGAGAGAGAGTTTCTTCAGCCATCAGAGCACCGATGCACTCGTCTTTACTTCCTCCCCTTCCCTTGTCTCTCCTTGTGTCCTTCATTGCTTCCTCTAATCGTTTCTATTCATTTTGCCATTTCCTCCAATTTTCCTCCAATATTTCCTCTCCCTTATCCCTCTCCTTGTTTCCTTTGTTTCCTCTCCTCCTTTCATTAATTATTTCCTTTTATATTCATATTTTTCTTTATTTCCTTTAGTTGTTTCCTTCATATTTTTTTTATTTCCTTTTCTATCCTTTTTCATTAGTTTTCTTGTTTCTTTTTCTTGTGCCCTTATTTCCTTCATTCTCTTCCTCAGCTTGTTTCCTTTATTTCCTCTTTCCCCTTCCCTTCATTATTACACCTTTTCTTGTCATCTTAATATTTCCTCAATATTTTTTCTCCTTGTTCTCTTTGCTGTTTCCTCTTCCCTATTTCCTCATATTCTTGACGAATATTCAGGAATATTCTTGTCTTTTCCTCATTTTTCTTTCTTTTTGGCATCCTTTGTTATTTGCTCTCTTTTGTGTCCCCTTTTTGTGTTCTCTTGTTTTCTCTCCTTGTTCCTTCTCCTTGCTTTCCTTATTTGTTTCCTTTCTCCTTTCCTCTGCCCTTATTCCCTCATCTCCTGTTTCCTTCATCTTGGAGACGGTGTAGGGTTGTGACAAAGAAATGTGAGGATGAGGAGTTAAAGCTGTCAGTAGAACACGTCTTGTTTTGTGGTTTTATTGATGACATGGAGCTGTGTCACTCCATAAGAGCTGTTTCCTCTCTGAGCTCCTCCAGGAGCCTCCTCTGTCCTTGAGGAAACATTTGAAGATGCTGAAAGGATGCTTCATGATTTCCTGTCCTTGCTCTTCATCGCTCTCCTCTGTGATTTTATGATGACTCAGCCTCTGGCTCTCTGTCAGTCTTTTATGGATGAAGCAGTTTTTCAGCAGAAATTCCCGCTGCGTCACACCGCCCCCCCCAAAAATGTTTCTGCACAGGAACCAAAGAAAGAAAAAAGATTTATGAGATCAAACGACTGCAGGAAATCTGAATTCAACCTGACTTTTCATCTCCTTCATCTGACAGGAAGTAAAAGAAACACCTTGCCATATTTCCTTTGTTGTTTCTTCTTCATGTCTCCATAGATATATCCTTTCCTCATTCCCTTAATTTACTTTCTCTCCTCTTCTTTTGTTTCTTTGTTTTTTACTCTTGTTTGTGTCCTCACCTTTTCTTGTGTCCCTTACTTCATTCCTTTATTTCCTTTGTCATTTCCTTTTACTGTATCCTAAGTTGTTCCTCTGCTTTCTTTCTGTGTCCTTTTCCTCTCCTTTTTCCTTTGTTGTTTCCTCTCCATGGATCCTTAGTTAATTGCTTTCCTTATTTCCTTTCCTATTTGTTTTTACTTGTCATTTCCTATCCCTGACTTTCTACTCATCTTCTTTCCTTTATTATTTCCTTGCGTCCTTTCTTGTTTCCTATGTTGTTTCCTCTCCTCATTTTGTTTCTTTTGTTGTTTCCCCTTCTCTCCTTGTCGTTTAAATTGTTTCCTTTCATTTTAGTTCTTCTCCTTGCGTCCTTTGCTGTTTCTTCTCCTCACTTTGGTTCCTTTCTTTTTTCTTTCCTCACTTTCCTCTCCTTCATTTCTCTTCTTACTCTATTTCATCTCTTTTCTTTATTTCCTTCATTTTTTCCTCTGTTTGTTTCGTCTTCTTATATCCTTATATTCTTATTTCATTTTCTTGATTCCTCTCTCCTTTGTAGTTTCCTCTCCTTGTTTCTTCATCTCTTTTAAGTTCCTCTCCTGTTTTCTGGTTTCCTCCTTGCCAGGTTTAGCTTCTTTTAAGTGGCTATGAAAGGCTGTAAAAAAAATTTCTTCATAATCGTTTAGAGTCAGGAATTAAATATTGACGAATGGTGTTTGTGTGAGCGTGGGAACGAATCAGCCACCGCCTGAAAATCGGAGAGATTTCTGTGACAGAAAGCTGAAAGCTTCCCGATGTTTGCTTCTGCTGAAGAGGAGCAGAGGTCTGACATAAAGAGGGGATGAGGAGGACGTGAAACAACAAGGCATTCTGGGAGAAAATGGGCCTTGTGTGAAAGGCAGCTTGTGTGGGAAGTCCCGAATTCCAAAGTTGACTCGAGAGGAAGAAAACCAGCAACTGAAGACGGCTACACAGACTCCATAGGACTCGAGGCATTGTGAGAAGAGTAGAGTCTGTCAGAGCGAGTCCATAAAATATTCAGGGACAGATGTTTTGATCAGAAAACAGCAGCTGCCTTAGAGGAACATCCACCTGCCAGCGAGCGCTGGAAGGAAACTCAGTTCGCAGCTCCGACTTTCTGATGGGAGAAGCCAAACTAAACAGCTGATTTAACATCAACAGACGTGATAAAAAACCCACGGAAACAACTGCAGACAGGAAACGCTTATCCAGCTGCTGGTTCTGTTTGAACTGCAGAAACAATATGACCAACATAAAGGAATCCCACACTGACCTGCTGGGCGAGTTTACTGTTTCACAATAGAGAATAATTATAGTACCATATAAACCAATGGGTGGATTAATCTCTAATAGTTGGAGACTATAGAGAAAAAAAATAAACAAGAAACTGTCAGAAAACATCAAACTGGGCCCACACTAACAGGCCAGGGTAAAGGTAGTCGCTTCAGTCACTTACACCAAAGCTGAGAGAAGTACATGCCAACTTTCTAATCCCCGGACAGCCTCATCCCTGCTCGTCTCTTCTTACGCCTCGTTTCTACCAGCATCTACTTGGTTTTGCTTCTGTACCATCTCAACGTGGGTGTGATTGTTATAGGACACAAAAACAACACAACAATGGAGGACATCGAGGCGATGCTGTACCTGTCACAGAAACCACCTTGTCGCTCGACCACTGTGTTGGTTTGTGTGTGCAGTCATTTTCCTCATTGTGGGATTTCAAAAATGGCGGGTTTGATTCTTGTGAAGGAGTCGCTCTCATGACTCATCCAGTGACATCACTCCCTGCCCAGTCAGATTTCTCCAGTCTGTTGATGTCACGTTTTTGGCGCAATTCGCTTGCTTGGAACTCCATGCGAGTAGGGCCTAACGATGTCTGGTACCACGTAATAGAAAACCTAAAAAGTGAGTCGAGTCAAGTCGAATAGGTGCTAGTGAAAAAGGCAATAGATGGTCAGTGGTTTAGTAACTTAGACAGTGCTTTTCTACTCAGTTTGAGCACTCAAAGTACTTTCCTACTACAAGTAGAAAACGACTACTTATAGTAAGAAGTCCCGCTGTAGATTATTTCCTCTATGATTGGCTCTTTTATGAAACTGCTTGTCTCTTCTTGGATGGTCAGTGGTTTGGTACTTATAGTTCTTGTCTACTCAATTTGAGCTCTCAAGGTGCTTTCTTACTAGACGTACTAGTGGTGCTATATCTGAGAAAATTGGCGTAGTTTCCTTCTAAGTCGCCCTCAGGGTCTCACCCTTGTACATGTAGGAATATAGGAGCACATACTTCTACATGAAGATTTTATCACCAGTGACCCCTCACTATCATCCCTAAAAATGTGAGCCTCTGTGCTGATATGAGCTTAAATGTCACTGAAAGTTCAGTTTTATGCATTAAATATGTTTAAAAATATCCAAATGTAACCTTACAGATTTATCTGTCAAAATTAGCAGTAATTATAACTAGCACGCAGAGTTCATTGCTGCTTTAGGCTGAAAACTTTTCATCATTATAGTTTCATAACACTGCAGAGAGCGAGAGTGACTTTTGACCTCGGCAGACATCAGCCAGTTGAGTTTGTGCCTCGAACGTTTGAGCCAAACAGACCCTTGATTCTTCTCTGCGGAGTCATTTCAGGAATGATGAGCAGAGCTGCAAGAATCTTTCCAAAAACCTTTTTCACACCACGAACGAAGAAAAGACTGAATGTTGATCTCAGAGTCAGAGGAGCCCTCCGGCATCTGAATGTTCCCAATAACATTCCAAAATACGGAATTCATAATTAATGAAAAGGGCGTAAGCTTCCAGAATATCCTTAGAGAGGGACCAGGATTACTCTGTTATCGACTTGTTTTTTGGGGGCAGTGCTTTGTGGATTTTTATGACTCGGTGACCAATATTTCCACCACGACGGATGACACTTTGAACCTGTGAGGGAGCAACAGGTCGTCTGGAATGGGTGCTACAGTGGCGTACTGAGGCAGAATTAAAATGACAATAAATACAGAGCACAGAGAAAACCTGTGGGAATAAATCATGTGTTTATGAGATTAAAGTCGTAAATTTAACAGAAAAACACTTGAATATTAAGGCCTCAATTTGGGGGGAAAGCATCCTCACGATTCTCTGAGATTAGAGTTGTAAATTTATTAGAATAAATTTGAATATTCAACAAAATTAATGTCCTAAATTACAAAAAAGTAATATTTTCTATGAAAAAAATAATATTTTTATAGTTGTAAACTTGTGAATAAAAACGCGAGTCTGCTCTGAGTTAAGGCTAAAAATTTCTAGGGAAAACTGTAAATGCTTTCTGATCACCTGTTTGCTCAGGTATCGAGTGGACGAGCAGAAACAGGTGTGCATTTGTGATTCATGAGAGTGTGCGTGTGAGGTTGGCCTTTCATGTTTGAGTCTTTCTATTTGTTTCATTGTGTGTGTGTTTGTGTGTTTGGCTCAAGGCTGTTACTGTGATTCTGTATCTGTCGCTCTGCATTTGCACTTATTCCTTTCTCTTTGTGTGTGTGTGTGTGTGTGTGTGTGTGTGTATGCATATCCTCTTGAGTTTGTTCTTTTCTCTGTCACTTGTGATTCACTCTTTACAGAACAAGCCTCATCCTGCTTCACCCTTTTTTCCCTTTTAATAGCAAATGTTGTTGTCGTGTTTTCACCAAAAAAAAAAATAAAAAATTCCACCTTAAAAAAGAACACTCTTTGGGTATAGATGACTCGCTCTGATTGATTCACATTATCCTGTTGAACTAAATAATAAGACTATAATCAGGTTTGGACTGTTGTGGACCTGTCCTAAGTCACACCAAAATCCCATTCAAAACCTCCACTGAAAATCTACAGTTTTAACTCGCAGATACAAATACTGTCCAGTTTGGCCTGTGAGATGATGTCATAGATAAACATACTATTATTTGGAGTCATTCAATGGAATCATGGGACATGCATGAGGTCGTGGGAGGTTTGTAAATAGTGGCGCCTGTCTGCTTTGTGCATGCATGATTCGGTGATTGTAATGAGTGTGCTGGTTTTACTAGAAATCTGTCATTTAACACATAGGAAGTATTGCTTAGTTTGGACTACAAAATGACGGGATATCTACAACTATATATTCTTTGAGTTGTTGAGTGGACTTCTGGGAGATGTAGGAGGTCACCAGATGAAAGGTTTGAAGGGAAATATATCTGCTGAGTTCTGCTTGATGGGGTGATCATACAAAATCTATTTTAACACCTCCACCAACACCATCGGTCCTTTGGACTGCCATATGGAACTGTTGCCCAGTTTGGACTACAAAATTATGTAAATAGGTTAGAGTAATCTTTGGGTTGTTCTGTGGAATTGTGGGAGTTGTAGGCAGTGACCAAGTGAATTGGCACAATGATAGGATTGTTCATACTTGATTCAGTATTATGCAGTCATGCCTTGGATAGTTCAAAACCTCCTTTGGTAATCTGCTGGTTTTACAAACAAATACAAATATTGTTCATTTTGGAAGAGGAGAAGAATTCATAACCAGAGCACACTATTCTTTGGGTTAATAAAGGGAATTCTGGGAGTTGTAGGCATTCACTAGGCGATGCAAAGGAATGATACACCTCATTGTTTTTCTCCTTTGTGAGGTGTCTGTTGCTGTGAATTGGCACTATATAGCTAACATTAAATTGAATTCATACATGGTTTAGGACAGATGATGAATGAATTGATTTCACACAAAATCCCATTCAAAACCTCCATTGGAAATCTGCTGTTTTAACTCACTGATACAACTACTCTTCATTTTAGCCTTTGAAATGATGTCATGGTTACACATACTATTATTTAGGTCATTCTGTGGAATTCTGGGACATGTAGGAGGTTATGGGAGGTTTGTAGATAATTGTACCTGTCAGTTTCTCCTTTGTTCATGCATGATTCAATAAGTGGGCCAATTTCAAACAAAATCCAGCTCAAAAGCCTCCATGGTCTAAGAGAAGATGCTGTAACTAGACTACAGCATTCGTTGAGCTGTTGAGTGGAATTCTGGGAGCTGTAGGAGGTCAGCTGGTGTTAACAGGCACATAAAGCGGGCACATTTTAAAGCTTTACAGCCTCGTGAAACCGTCAGTGCCTGTTTAATGAGACACATGCTGGTGCTGAGTGCTGGAGGACACTTTGACCCAGTGCAGGATAAATATTCCTACATCTTCTTTCCCACCACACGTTTTTAATGATTAACCAGCACAGAGAAGCCTGACCCAGTAAATCAGAGCGGAGCCACAGCGCCCTCTGCAGGCCACAGCATCCAATTTTCACCTTAGAGCTTTGTCTTATGGAAAAAAAAGTGTCATGCTTGACCGTGTGGTTTCACTTTAAAATCATTGATTACAGTATTGAGTAGACATTTTATGGTTTACCGCTGATATTGACAGTTTATCTGCATTTTTGTGGTGTTTTCACCCTGAAATAGTGTAAAATGTCCTGTAAATAGATTTAAAACATCCACATTTTCTGTCTGGGTGTAGGTTTTGGGCTGCTTCAGAATCTAAACATCCTATTTTTCATATTTGACTTATTTAGTTTCATATTTTTAATAACTTTCAATCCAAAATCTGGTGTTATTTAAGCAAAGTCCTTATTGAATGTGATTCTTGTGGAGGTTTTTTACAGCCAGTATTTTTAATAAATTGAGTTATTGTGACTATTAATGCCCTAATCTCACTTCTTTACCTATTTCCTTATTTCGAGACTTTAAGATGTGTTTTTTTTTTTCATATTTCACAATAATTTCATCCTTCTTGTGAGAAAAAACAGCTTTAATCATATTTAAACTACAGGATACACAGTGTAGTGTTTTCACAGTGTAGCAGCGCCCCCTGCTGGTGAAAAAGCTCACGTCTTCTTCCTCTCACAGCAGATTTCAGGCTCTGTCTTCTGTGGATTTCTTTGGTGTCACGGCTGTCGGCTCGTGTTTTTCTTACCGTCACTCACAGCTTTTGTTGGCCCTGAAAGACGATAAAGAGTTTCCAAAGAGGGCACGGCTGCGTTTTTGAGGAGGAGAGCCCTTACTGAGCATGCCCGGGATTTGCTTAATTTATTTTTAAGTAAGTCACAAGAAAAGGGAAAGAAGTTAGAAAAGAAAGCTGGAGCTGGAGGCGGTCTGATGTGAGAGGTTCTCAGAGCGTCTCTGATGATGAAAAGAAGGTCTGAGAGGCCTGAAAGAGGAGCCGCACACACAGCACAGCCGAGGGCAGAGAAATATAACAACCAAGCAATGTTAGAGATAAAGTGATGAAGTTGGTTCAGTATATTTTATATAGGAATTTTTTTTGTCATACTTACAGAGTATCCTTTATCTGTGCAGTTGTTCTTAAATGTTCTGATGACATTAAGGAACGTTTTCAAAAATTTGCATGCAAAAACAAGTAAAAAAAAAAAGATGATGTGAACAAAATGACTTTTATTTACACAGTCCCTGTCTGTTACTTCTTGCAAAACACGAGCATGATTTTAACACAAATACACTCACTGAACGACTGAATGATGATGAAGAGTTTCCAAAAAGGACACGGCCGAATGTTAGATGAGGAGAGCTCACTGAGCACGCCCGAGAATTGCTTTCTTTTCTTTTCTTTGTTTTTCAAATAAATCACAAGAAGGGGAAAAGTTCGAAAAAGAGAAGAAAGCTAGCCATATATATGACTTATTCACACCAGCCACTTTATTAGGTACACATGCTACTACACCAAGGTGGGCCTCTTTTGCCTTTAGACCTGCTTTAATACTTCATGGCATAGTGTCGCACAGCTGCTGCACATCCCAAAGGTGCTCTGCTGGATTGAGATTTGAATACAGACAACTAATTGTCAAGTTCAAGAAACCAGTTTGAGAGGCTTAGGTGTGCTGTCCTGCTGGAAGAAGCTATAAGCAGATGGATACTGTGAGCATGAATGAATGGACATCGTCAGGCACAATACTCACGCAGGCTGAGGTTAAATGACGCCCAGTTGATACTAAACCTTTCATACAGGGCACGATGGATCCATGCTTTCATTGTTGAATATCGCACATCAAGACCAAGTAATGTTTGTCCACTCCAGTGTTGGTGAGTCTGTGAATTGTAGCCTCAGTTTCCTTTAAAAGGAGTGGCGCACACTGTGGTCCTCTGCTGCTGTAGCTCGTCTGCTTCAAGGTTAGATGCTCTTCTGCATACGGTATTGTAACAAAGAGTTACTTGACTGTTATCTGGGATCAACGAGTCATTTTCACTCAGAGAACTGTCACAACACTGAGATAGTTGTGTGGGAAAATCCCATCAGATCAACCGTGCCACTTTCAGAGTCGCTTAAATCACCTTTCTTTATAGTTTCGATGCTCAGTTAGAACTTTAGCAGTTCGCCTTGATTGTCTACATGCTCAAATATATTGAGTTGCTGCCATGTAATTGGCTGATGGCATAATTGGATTAACGAGTTGATGGTGTAACTAAGAAACTGATGGACACGAATTTACAATTAAGTCCTGACAGTCAAACAGTTTTTGATCTTTTTTTTCCTTCTTCCTAGCTGCTGTTTCAGGTTAAATCTGATGTGTAGATGTTTGATCTTTCACATACTTTGTGCTGAAAGCATCCAAATTATTTAGATTACTGAAGTGTCTGAAACTACATATATTGCCTACACCTTGAAGTCAACACCAGGCCTGTAGTGTTAAAAACTATGTGATTACAGCGCACTACTTTCTATTCTCTTCAACACACCAATCGACCAGTTCCTGTAAAACTGATGAAACGCAGCAGGAGAAGTAGCTTTCATGAAAAATTCATGTTTACGATTAAAAAATACCACAGCAGCTCGGTCACTTAAAGGTTAAGGGAGGTTTTCAGGAGGGATCACTTCCTGAAAATGACATTTGAAACCAGGCAACAGACACAAACATTTACGGGTAACGGGTGATTAGCTGTAATGCAAAAACATAAGAAATATGTCTCATCCTGGTTTTTCAGCTCTGATGAACTACAAATGTTACTTCATTAAGGTACCACCTCATATTCTTTTATGGGCGAACTGTAAGACCCGAAGAGCCTGAGAGCTGGGCTTAAACATCTACACAACATCTGACACACCATCATCTGTCATGCATCGTCCAGCGGCAAGACCACCAGGAATCAGCTTGTCACATGTCGTGAATGAAGTTCGGCAGAGAATCAAAGGAAGTCGAGATTTCCTCACTTCCTCTCTGTGCTTCATTCAGGGAAGTGGTGTCTGTTACCATGATAATAAACTACAATTGCCATGACAACCGCAATGTTTCACCACAACAAGTTTCAGTGAGCGACCGCAGAGTCACGACAGAGTTTTATTGACATGCTGGCCGAGTTTATTAGAGCAGAATCTGACACAGGAGCAGAAAGTGGAGCTTTATGGACCAATAAAATGATAAAGACATTAAAACAGCTCAGCAGCCTCTGTTTACATAAATCAACCACTTTTTGAATGGACCCTGGCAGAGTGACCTGAGATCTGTGCTGATAAACAGACTCTGATGAAAGATCAGTCAGCTGAAAGCTGGACAGCAGGTGGCAGCAGGGAGCTGCGGTGCGTTCGGTATGGGAGGAATGCTGGGAATTTTCTGTGTGTGTGTGTTTGGGTGGATGTGTGTGGGCACAGAGTGTGTAGATACTGAGAGTTTAACAGACACCCAGAAATCAAAGGTTCAAGTCCTCAAGTAATCTTATATTTCTGGCATTTAAAGCATTTTATTACTGAAAAATATGTCACTGTACTCAAAGAAAGCACGTTTTAGCTTTGCTGTACTTAACAGAGTTGGGATATTTTCCTACAGGGATACTTTAATAAAGATCTAAGGGTTATTTTGATTGGCTAATCAATTAATGTTGGGCTCTATAAACAAAAAACAATAATCCAGAAAGACCTGATCAGTCTTGTTTTGTCCCAAATCCAAAATGCTTTAATTCTCAATTTCTTTTGTGTAAAACTAATACAAATGTAAACATTTCATATCTGAAAACCTGTAAAGATAAAAGTTTGATGAATTGTTTTTGCTTATATTAATGTTTAATTGTGTCAGGGTTCCTGTACAGAAGACTTATGGGCAAAAGGGCATTTGTTGCTTTTAAATAAAAGGGAAGTAGGACTTTCCCTGCTACTTTGTCAGACATTGCAGTGCAAATCTGAAAATACAGTGGCCTGGATGCTTAGACCAGATGTACCAAATGTGAGTGCAGTGCTTATGAAGCATGGTAAATTTTGTACAGACAGTTTTTCAAACATTGAATGGGAATCAGTTCACTGCAGTCCTAAACAATGGTCCAGACTTCTGAAACTGTCCATGTTTGAATGCAAAGTTCCAGTGGGTTAGCCTACCCAGAACACATGCTGTCAAGGACCTGTTGGTTTTAATGTTCAGCTGGAGAAACAAACCAGTCCCTAATTAATAGTTGTCCTTGTTCAGTCGTTGCTTTTATGAAGTTGGTTTTACATTTTCACTCCAAGTGGAATCCACACAGAGCTTTGGGGATCCTAAAGTTTAAAGAAAAAAAAGTTAAAATGTGCGTTAAATAATCCTGTAATATTTTTCTAGTAGTTTTCTTATAATGCTCATGCATCAACTTTTCAGGGCAAATAGGGTAAATTCATGTATGAATACTTTGATGTTTAGGTCATTAGTGTTGTGATCTTTTGACACTTCTGAGCAGAATTTTGTGAAATTTGGTGGAAAGGTGGAGGAAGATCCCATTAAAGAGACTAGGTTCTTTAAATTTGCAACATAGTTCACTGGCTTTTGTAAATTATCCCTGTGTACTTATTAGTATTTCATGTGTATGTATTTTTGTAACTCTTTCCACACAAGAGTAAAAAATACTAACTGTGAAGAGCCCTGTGTGTATTTGATGTCTGCAGGGAAACTGTCTGACTGTCTAATTATGTAAAAATGTTGTCACCAGGCAGAAATGTTGCCCTAAAAGTTGCTGAATTAATCAACTGCTGCTGCTGCTGTTAATCTGACGGGATCACAGTTTTCTGATGCACGGTGCTCTGTGATTGGTGGGAACCAATTAGCTGCCTGTGATCTCTGTCACTAACACACACACACACACACACACACACACACACACACACACACACACACACACACACACACACACACACACACGGGACTATTCACAGGCTCTGAATAATTAATGGATCCCCCTCTCTACTTTCTAATGATGCCTCTAGGGCATTTATTACATATGTATGTGCATGTGTGCATGTTATGTATGTGCCTCATGATGCACAGCACACAGTCACACGCACACACTTCCTGTGTGACATTTTCTCAGAGAATCGCGAGCACGTCTCCAGAGTCTCTGCTGAATTTCTGCAGCACACGTGATGAAGAAATGATCTCTTCTCTTATGTAACTTATCAGATCAATCAGGAGTTAAATGTCGTTAAGTGTTTGAAAGGTGCAACAATCAACAGAAACACCTTTTTCACTGT
This sequence comes from Simochromis diagramma, assembly GCF_900408965.1. Classification (NCBI taxonomy): domain Eukaryota; kingdom Metazoa; phylum Chordata; class Actinopteri; order Cichliformes; family Cichlidae; genus Simochromis; species Simochromis diagramma. The sequence continues at coordinate 2,074,768 of NW_024387209.1, read as the reverse complement.
TTAAATAGTTCAGCTTTCTAATTGTAGCGTTACTTTCAGTCTCAAAACCTTTAACTTACATTTCAAATATCGGACTTCCCACTTTAAATTTTTCCTTTTTTAACATTTCAACATTTTCAAGTCAAAATATTTAAACCTTTACCTCGTGAAAAGTGAGGGCATTTCTTTTATGATATTTAAGCTTTTCCCCCCAAAATAATTATATTTTTCTCTCTGAAATGTTTTGATGTTCATGTAAATATGTCATCATTGATAAAAAGAAAACACTTTTGATGGATCGGACATGGATTTCTGCAGGCTCTTAACTCAAACCAGTTCTTCATTCCCATCCCAAACCTCAACATAAAGAAAGAAACCACCAAATCTTATTCTTTGGGAACTTTTTCACATTTTAATATCAAAATAATTGCAAGATTGTCAATTAGCAGGACTGAGCATTTCATGTAGAGACATCTGGTGATATTTTATTATATTTTATTGGTTTTTGTATTCATTTGTCATTCATGTCTTTAATCTAAGAAAATGATTCAGAGGACATCACTTTGGTTCTTTTTTGTCATTTTGAGTTATTGTTGTGGACCAACAGATCATCAATAAATAGTGGTTACAGCTTTTCTTAATAGCTGAAGATATTTTCCACTTCTTATGCCAGTTTCCACCTGCTCCTCTTCTCTTTATCTGGGATTAGTGCTGTTATCACTTCACCCCCAGCTGCCCCCTTCTCCTCCTCCTCCTCACCCCCTTTCCTGGTCTGCCTCCTCCTCCTCATCCTCTTTGCTTCCTGGCCATGAACCAATCACCGGCCTCGTTGTAATGCAGCATAACTTCAGCCCAGTGTCTGGTCGAGCAGCTATTGTAACCAGATTAAAACACATTATGTGCAGTAGCTTGTGTGCACTCAAACCTCTCGTGGGATTATTGGACATCAGCTGTTTGCAGCCCCCGATCACTCCCTCACACTTACACACACTTGAAGGTGTGTGTTTCAGTTGTGATTTTTAGTTGTTTTCAGATATTCACGAATTCATAATCAGCTGGGCTCCATCTGTGCTGCAGCAGCATCCCGTTTCGCTGCCAGTTTTATGCTGTTTATTGTTTTGTTTTTCCTTAAACATCTGCTGGTCATATCTGATGCGTTTTTCTCATTGTTTTCCGTCTCTTTAATGTTCATTTTGCTCTTTTGTTTATAAGAAGTTGGAAAATCCCTCAAAAACAAACCATAATTAAGCCAGTTTTTCTTCTTTTTTTAAAATTTTGAGTTCTTTTTTAAGCTTTAAAATACTATTAAACCAAAGTATTGGTCTGTCGTTGTTCTATAGCCTCTTGTCAAAACAAAAAAAGGCTATATTTTAACTTAAAAGTGATTAAGTAGTCAATTTCACCCCATTTTGTAAATTCAGATTACCGTAATTGTCGGGCTATAAGCCGCTACTTTTTGCACAAGCTTTGAACCCTGCGGCTTTTAGTCAGGTGCGGCTTTTCTATGGATTGTCCATGATTTTTGTCATATCGTAAGACGATTTGTTTTGTTTGTTCCGCTGTTGTACAGCACTACGTTGGGCATGTGATCAGACACACAGTATCGGGGTTCAAGAGTGGTATATTGGTCACATGTCCATCTGCCAGGCAACATAGTGCCGTACAAGTAGCGCGAAAAACAAACTTCAAAGTAGCGCTACACGTTCAGCGGGAGGCGTGGATGACGAGCGGCGATAAACTTGCGAAAAGCAAGTTATGCTCAACTCCACTGGTGGAATCTGACAGCGTGGAAAAGTGTGAAAACATCCATAATCACCAACGGATTTCGAAGGGCTGGACTGCTGCATGATGGAGAGGAGGACACCGCCACGGCCCTTCTGAGGGTGTTCGACTCTGACACTGACAACGAGGATTTCTTTGGTTTTGAAAGTGACAACGAAGGAGAGAAGCGGAGAGTGGATGACGAAGCCACCCTGAGCCTGTTCGTATCCGACACTGGAGAAGAGGACTTTGGTGGTTTTAGTGCGCAGGAAGAAGAGAAAGATGGTGGTGAATGACTGACTTTTCTTCTTGTTAAAGCCGTGTCACTGCACCTGAGCCTAAAAGGTAGGCCGAATCTATTTTTCTGGTGTGCTATAGGTTACTGTTATGTACTACATTTGTTACTCATTTATGAAGCACAGTACATGTTTCGTACTTGTAATTACCACTACTTGTACATATACCTAAAAAGTTATGCAAATATGTACCCATAACTTGTTTTTCAAAATATTAATAAAAGGGGTGTGTCTCCAAACAGCCATCTCTTTCCTGACAATTCCCTTTGTGCATATTCTCTTACATATGATAAGTCAACATTGAAACACCCGCTGCTTTTAGTCAGGTGCGGCTAATGTATGTACAAAACAAGATTTTCCCCTGATTTTAGCTTGTGCGGCTAATATTCAGGTGCGCTTTGTAGTCCGGGAAATACGGTAATTCATTTTACAGCACTACTTTCTGTTATTATAATGTTCCTTATTGTCGTCTTTGTATCCCACCAAAGTTGGAGCTTAACATGGACTTCACCAAACATATTGTTAAGTCCAGTTTTGAACCTTCTGTAGCTTTATAGCCACCACCATTTCTCCTTTGTGGAGCCACAAGTGATCATATATGTGTAGGACTGAATTGTCACGTAACTTAAACTAGTCTATTTAGGATGCTGCATCCGGAGCACAGACTTATTGGACTGTCTGTTAGTATAATTAACCGCACAATAAGCCAAATTACTTGTCAGACAACTGGATTCAAAAGTGCTCCAGAAGGGACAGACCAAACATACACTTTGACGTTACGCTGATGACATGATTTAGCTTATTACGAAATCCCACAAATCGATTCAAACGTGGTCCAGGTCTATTTCTGTAAGTCAAGGAGGCCACGCACCTAATAATAGAAACTGTTAACCTTAATACAGTTATAAAAACCTTCACTCACTATATAGTTGTTATGAAGGGGAAAATTTGAAAGTTTGATGGACACACTCACCATTGGAGCCAGCCTCTAGTGGACATTAGAGGAACTGCAGTTTTTGTCTTTTTAATGAGAAAGTGTTTATGAGTAAAAGCACAGGGATAAAGAATGCTCGTGTATATGATTCGACGTCAAAGACCACCGTAGCTTTTTAATGGTTTGAGGTTGGTAACCACATGATCCTCATGTCTGTTGGAGAGAAGCTGCCCTATGTGTCTGCACATGCTCAGTGAGCAAACACACACACACACACACCCTTCAGGTGCCAAGCCAGCCGTGCATCGCCCGGCCCCCTCCCATCCCCTCTCATTGCCCCTCCATTTGCATTTCCATGGCAACAGACTGGGCGTCTGGAGCGTGGGGTGGGGCAGGTTTCTCTTCCCTCTCCTTATCTCCACATTCACTCATCTCCATTTTTGATTTGCATAAATCTGTTCAAGGTCACCTGTGCGATGGGAGTTTATGTGTGTTTGGTTTCCTAATGATGTGGGAACCAAAGAAAGGAAATCCCCACACATCATTAAAGCCGAGAGGGCAGGGTCTACACACGAGTGCCTGATAATGTCATACATCATATTTAAAAGCATTTAGTGTTCAGAATCATTTTGTTTCAGAGTCAAAACTGTTTCCTGTCAGCTGGGGACGCCCCCGTTTCTTTGTAGTGAGGTTGTATCAGAATCTGAGCCACTGTCTGTGTGTTATGTGCAGTAGGTGGCACTAGAGTAAGCCTCCAAGGAGCACTGGTCTGGCATCAATAAAAAAAATCAACATGGCTTAAGTGGATGTTCTGTTTTGATCATTTTCACCAATTTCTTTGCTCTTTCTGACAAGAAAGTGAAGCCGCTCCTCTCCACCAGACTCCATTCACAAAAACAGGAATTTTACCTCACAACAGAATTTGTTTGCCTACTTTTGCCTTGATTGTTTAGTTGGTTAAACTGTATGAACTTGGGGTTATAAAGAGTTAGTTTGGATCTGAATAAAGGGGTCAAAAACAAAAATCACACAGCAGCTCCTGTTTTCTGTGAGGAAAAATCAGTTTTTGTGAATGAAGTCTGGTAGGTATGAATAGTGTAATTCTTTTTAAAAATTCTCGTTGTGTGTTATTTGTGTGAACTTGTGTATGTACCTCCACAGTTGTTCTTATTATTCAAACCTATTGTTATTATTAACATTCAAACTTAATGAAAGAAAACTGAAATCTGCAACACAACACGCTGACCTGATTTATTTCTCCAGATGTCTCCACATGTGCAAAACTTCATTGTAATTTGTGTGACTAATGCAGTTTATCCCTTTTTACTGAAGCATGTTGTGACTGTTTCTCTTCTCTCTCCTCATGTCCTCCTGATGTTGGCTCACCTGTCCACCTCCTCCAATCACAGGTAAGAGAAGTAACGCTGCGTTTAGTTGTTGGTCGCCTCTGTAGCCTAAAACAGGACAATGTCTCCTTTATTTGCTGTTTGACCTTTGACCTCTGTGCTGTTGAGTCATTAGATTTTAGCTGTTGAAGCTGAGTTGGCTTCTTTAAGTGAAGCATGTTTATGAGTGTGCAGATGTGCAGCACCTCCTTTTCCTCTTCCTTCCTCCTACCAGAGGGGGACACTCCCTGCCTGCTCCCCCCTTTCTCTCCCTCCTCCTCCGCCCCCCTCTGCTAACTGACCCATTTTCCCCCGTCTCCAGGGGTTGAGGGAGAACGTGAGGCAGTAGGTGGAAGGGAGGGTGTTGTACCTCCCACTGCTCCCTAAGTCTTTGATGCAGAAGAAAAACCCTGAACTCCTGCAGGATGAGGAAGATGAGCGTGTGTGTGTGTGTGTGTGTGTGTCATGTTTGATTAGAGTGCTCCCCGCTGGGTGTTTGCTAAACATGATTGTCACAGGAGCTCGTCTTTAACCTGTTGTCAGGAAGTGTAAAACTAATGTTCTTTTACTGGCTTTTTCACACAAATACAAATACACCAGTGATTTTCCCCATCATTGCAGACCTGATTGTTTGCGTTAAAGGTATAAATATATATCAAATATATTTTAAGGTTATTTAACAGGAAGAAAAAAGGATACTGTACTCATAAATGCACTGTACTGTACTCAGTGGTAACAACAGCAACCTTACTGGCAGAAAAGTTCAGGATGTCCTCACTAACGTGACTAATGGTGATTTGACTAATGGCTGTCATGAGTCAGATGATCTTCTCTGACTAACTGACCTGCGTCAGACTTCTGTTACAAAGTTGTACTCCGTCTTTCAGACTAAATACAGGTGGAGGCTCTTCACCCAGTATTGACAGCTGAGGTAAACAGCAGGCTTACAGTCTTCTACTGAGATGGGAAAAGCTATGGTGTACAGTCTAAATTTAATGTTTTTGGGTGATGTTTTGTCCCACAGCAACAGGAAGAGTAAGAAAACAGAACTGCAAGCGATCGTCTACAGACTGTAACTTTAACAGGTTTCTGTCCGACTGGAACCTATGTGTACCTACAAACTCCTAGTTATTATTATTATTATTGTTATAAAGAATACTCAAGAGTTATTGTTGAAAACTTTTGACACTGTGCCCATTTTTGTTTACATTTTGTTTACATTTGTTTACATTTTCACTCTGTAGGTTTTGGGGGGCTGAAGGCACCCCGGTGTAAATTAAATTCTACGTACAGGAACTTTGGGGGCAGGCCGAGCAGCTCTGAATATTAGTTGTGAGTGTTCAAAGATGTTCATCAGCCTTTTATGAATGCGAGATGTTTCCTTGGAGACAAAAATAGAATGATGGAAATATTAAAACTGATTGAATGCAGGTTTAATTTAAACAGCTATGTTATTGATTTTTATTCATGGTAAACAGTTTTTATACGCCGCCTCTGCTTCATCAGCTCTTCTCTGACAGTTTTAAAATAATTTGTCAAGCTGAAATCCTCCACCACAGTTCAACATATATTTGCAGTTTGATGAGATCCGTCTAGCGTTGCGTATCGAGTAAACGTCTCCGGCTGTTTCGGTCACTTTAACACGTTTTAAGGGCCGAGCAGTTAATCCCAGAAACGGCAGACTCGACTCCAGATACAGAGGTGTGTGTTTCTCCCTCGTGGTGGTGCGGCGTGTCAGACACGCTTTGGCAGTGTCTGCAGAGCTGCATACATATTTCATGTGATGCAGCCAGAGCGTGCCGACACAGCAGATGGATGCTGGGATGGTCAGTCAGCAGATACACACCACCTCTCTCTCTCTTAGTTTACCTCTGAGCTCGCCTGTTCCTGATGTATTGATCAGTATCAGTGCTTTAAAATGAGCCTTGTTTTATAACTTTATATAGATTTATGCATCTGTACTCGTGTAATGCTCGCTGAGACCCAAAGTGACTGAAGTGACTGGCCTGTAAACAGATCAGAGTCAATTCATAGTAGATTCAAATGACTGCTATTAGTTATAAAGTATATTATTAAGACTTCTTCACACTAGACTCTAGTGTGTTTATGTAAAACCCATAAAATAAATGGCCTGATTTTGCATCTGTGGGTGTTTATGTCATTTCAGGATCAAGAGCTGGAAATATGATCCACAGAAAGATTAATTCAAACCTTTTCAGTGTTGCTTAATCGTCTCTATTAAAGGGCGTCTGCATGTATTTAAAATTGAAACATCTAAATGTAAGTAAATCTAAAACTAACATATCTTGAAAGGACACCGGCAGGGTTTAGCTTTGGCCTTTATTAAACTGTAAATAGTTGCAGGATATCAGTGAGGAGTATTTTCCCAATAATCCCAATAATCATGAGGGCAGTTGCTCAAAATCCCTTTTTAGAGAGCGAGGTTGGACGGATTACATCGGCACTCACTGTATCTCCAAAGGCCTCAGAGAAAACTAAACATGTGTTGAGTCTATATTAAAGATAACCTATAGCTGTCATCCTGTTTCTAAGCCACTAAAATAAAGAAGATAAAGTGAAATTTGCCTTGAAGAAAGAGGCTTGTTTCCCCAATGTTGCTCCCAAACCATAAGGAAGATGTGAATTTAAGATCTGTTGAAAACCGAGGAAAAAGACGCGTGTATAGTGTCTTAGGAGCAGTAACGTGTTTCTGAAGAGGTGATTTCTATTCATTCAAGGCTTCAAATGTTATTTTAAGGCTTTTCCTTTGCCTTAAATGCAGCAGCAGAGCTGTTTCCAGACACTTCTTGGTAATCCCATTTAACAGCCATGTCTCCATCTTTTCCTCCATCGGTTTTCAGTCTCCACCTGCCGGCTGCAGTTGACCCCCGGTTAATCCCGCTGTGCTCGCAGATCACCATTTCAAATATCCAGCTGCTGTGTGTCTCCTTCTATAAACCTCGCCGCAGTGACCCTCTCTGATGTGGCGGTGTTTGTCCACGCTCTTGCCGGGGTTGGGTGCTGCAGGGCCCGATAAGGGCAGTGGTGGCGGCGGGGTCCCCAGAGAGCCAGATTAAAGCTTAAAGGACAGGTTAAAGCTCTGCAGACCTCTGCGGACACTTAGATTCCAACTTTACTGCAAACAGCCTGCACCAGGAAGCTTAAACTCACAGGAAAATGAGAAATAACCTTCCTCAAAGTGTGCCGGCTATAAATCCCTCTCACTGGTATCTGTCAGAGGTCAGGACCCCACACGGGGTCACCAGATAAATCTGGGAGGTCACGAGATGATTAACGAGAGGAAAGAGAAAACAAATCCTCACACACACACACACAAAGCTAACAGCTCATTTTGGAGGACGTCGAGATAAAGCAGCCTCTTACCGCAGATAGCTCTGATCTGTTTCTGATCGAGCTGATCGATTGGAATTAACACAGCGCTGACTTTGACGAGACCGTGTCATTTTCCTGACCAATAGCACCCACCATCTAAGTGCCCTTGAGCACTCTTTTACCTGCAGAGGGTAAAAGACGGTCGTCCCCCCCCCCCCCCCCCCCGCCTCTCATAATTTCAGTCTTTGTTTGCTTTCTGCTGCAGATTTTACCTTTTAAGAGGGAGGGCGCCCTCACAGTGTTTGTACCAGTTATTGAGCCAGCAACCTAAAGCCTTTAAAACCTATTAATTTGAAAGCTGCATTAGTTTCTGGACTTGATTTTCTTCCTCATTAAAGTCTTAGAAACTCACGTTACTGTTCTAGGGTTAGAAAATTATATATTATGGAAGAAAAACTGGTGAGTTAGGTTTGGGTTAAAATGCATCGGTTGCCATGTCTTTTAAAGATTGGTTGCCATGAGGACCCCTCCAAAGACGTTCTATTCTGTGCACAAAATATCTGAATATGTGGATTAAGGTTGTGGAGCATCAGTCTAAATGGAGAAGCTCAATTCTGCTGCTTGTATCCACGACCTGATGGGCGAGGGAAGGACTGTAGATCGACCAATAAGTCGACAGATTCAGCTCCATCTTCACCACAACAGATTACTACACTAATATACTTACTGTTGAAATACACTACTTACACATTTGTGCTCATGGACCCAAAAAACGTGACGTTTTGTGTCCATGAACTGAAGCTCTCATGTCCAGACCAAGGTCTGACTTCCTGGTTGCCCGATTGGACAAATAAATTGATTGCAGGTGTTGAGCTGAGCTGTACACAGACTCCAGGACACAGACTGTCCCTCAGGACAAGTCGCTGTTTTTTTTCCGGTTTGAGAACCAAACCTTCAGAAACACGAGGACTCGCTGACAAACATGCAGAGGACGGTTTTCATGTCTCCACCTGCCGTGACAGACTCCCCCGCCGGAGTCAGGAGCTGCATTGGTGGCTGTGACATCACTCGAGTTATCTCACGTCTGAGTCCGAGGCTGCTGCGGGATGAAAGGCTGCGAGGTGTGTTTGATGTCACGGAGGTGCAGTGTGCGTTGGCGTGTAATTTGCCATCTCTGCGTGGAGTTTGCTTCCACCATCCCCCTCCTCACCTTGATGCACAATGTTTCCAGCTTCGTGTGACAACAGCAGCCTTTACCCATCTCCGTCCAGCTGTTTCCACCTGTGCTTGAGCGGCAGCGACCCTCTCCGTCCGTCTGTCGTCAGGTGGAGGTGCGTTTGATGTTCGGTGTCTCGTTTGGGGGGGGGGGAGAGCACATTTACTACCTTTATGTGCTTCCCAACCGAAAAGTGGAAGGAGAAAGTTGCCCTCAGCTGCTCGTCTAATCTCGATTAATCCCACTAATCATCCACCCGGCGTCAGAGGCCGAGGCCTGACGGTGAGGAAGAGGAGGGTGAGTTAATCCTCCCCCGCACTCCTCCTCCTCGGAGATGAAGGGAGGCACTTCAGAGATGAGAAGTCGTGATGAAAGAAAGCGCTGAGAGAACAAGTTTCCACTCAGGATTTCGCTTTAATTTAGAAACTGATCAAAGGGGCGCAGGTCACGTGACAAACGGCAACCGCAGACCCACTTCTCACTTCCACCTTAAATATTTCAAAGTTGGAGCGGTGATGAAGCTGCACATGCTCATAGTGACACTGGGTCTAAACACAAGAGGACCCCCCTAAACACAGCATATGTGTAATCTTTGCTGTGAGGTACCTGAAGGTAAACAATGTTTTTAAGGTGGATTTATTCTTTCAATCTGCTCTTTAACAGCCCAGAAGCCCGTAGCTTCATATTGTTCCAGTGTGCAGATCTAAGGAAGCCACTTTTCCATCTTTTTCGTTTCCTCATAACTTCATAGGTTGGGAGATATCCAGCCTAAAGGCAGAATCACTTCCTCAACTTCATTAAGGCGGAACTCCTTAGTGTGTTATTACTGCGATCATCAGCATGAGCCCGGTGTTTCAGGGACTGTAAAACAGGAGGGAGAAACTCAGATCTATGTTGGAATCTAGTGGTTCCTCTGGAGATGGAGACCTCTTTCAGACTTTTCAGTTTCTGCGTCTTTATTTTTATGTTTCTTGCTTACTGTTTGGGATTAAATCAGTGCACACTCAGGTTCAGTTAAACATCACTTAAATGTTTGTGTGTATTCCACCGTCAGAAGCTCCTCAGCTCCTCTTTCTGCTGCTTCTTCCACCTCAAATTTGATTTTGTGCCCCTGTGGGTGCAGCTTTTGCCTCCATGGCTGCCCGGGAGGCTTCAAAGAGCTTGACAGACAGAGAGGAGAAAGAGGAGGCTCCACCCCTGCTTTAGAGGAGGCGGTGCAGACGGTAAAACCAGAGCTGGAGTTTGCTCTCGCGTGACGCCGCTACTGCCCAGCTGACTTACATGCAGATCAGAGCAGGAAGTAAAGCCACAGCTTAGGGTCATCAGGTCCTCAGCATTTATTTTAGGAAAGTTTTCAGCCTGCTGAAGGGAGAAACCTGCTCCAGAATATAAAATCCATGCTTCAGTGTCCAAAGTTGGAAGACTGAAACTGCCAAAAAAGGGAAAAAAATTATCAAAATAATAATAAATAATAGATAATAGATAATTAAAAAACAAAATAATTGCAAGTATATGTATGTATATATGTATATGTATGTATATGTGTGCGTATTCTAATTCATTATTCATTGTTGCAAAAAGGGGGCTGTACTTCAAAAGGTTATGTAAATGAAAGAAAAAGGGAAGAAAATCCAAATTTAAACAGGAAGGTAAATAAATGCAGGTATTATTTAAAATGAAACACATACAGGAGCAAACCAAATCGGAAGCATTCATTTATGTGAAATTTGATAAATTAATTAATAGCCATGAATGTTTTTTAATTTTTTGTTGTTGTTGCATTTATATTTGTTATTTATATATTCATTAACACATTTATTTTTTATTTTAGTACTTTTGGTCCTCCATAGAAATCTTAATGCCATCCTGTTTGTTTTTCATATTGCAGGACAAAAGAATTGTATTACAAAAATAGAGATAAACAAGCTTCAATGGACAAACCAATAAAATAAACACATAAGTAAAATAGTGAATAAACACCTAAAATGTCAATTAGTATATTTTTTATGAATAAGCTGTTGCATATATATATTTTATTACTTCATTCTTTCTTTCTAATTTGGGATTTTCAGTCCTCCTTAAATGTGTTTGAATGAGTGAATAAATAAACTGTTTGCACTTAGTTTTTCTTTAAATTGGAATTTAATTTAATTCAATTTTTTGGTTTGTTTTTATTTTGGAAGCTTCAGGCCTCCATACATTTTAGCCATAGTGAGGAGAAAATTGTCCTTCTCAGTGTTGGTGCCGCTAACAGAGCCTCTAAAATAGCCCAGGCTCTGCTGTAAGAGTAAATAATAAACACGTGGTTTAACACTCCGGCTCCTGTGAGGTCTCCGCACCGTGTTTCCCCATCATCCTTTGCTGCTGCCGCTGGCCGGTGTTGAGTGTGTGTCTGTGTGTGTGGAGCGGAGATCGCTCAGAGTGCAGCGGAGGACGGTGCGGTGGCTGTCCGGTCCGGTGTTTACTGTCGGCGGGTTAAAGTGTGAGCGGAGGTCCGGATCTTCAGCTGGAAATTCAGCGGCATTTGGAGCACAAGTGAAGCGGGTTTGAGGAGCGAGAGGCCCGGCTGGCTGCTGCGCGGCGCTGCGGGGGATGTGCGCACACAATGGGAGACGGTCCGGGACTCGAACAGCGTCTCCCCGCCCGGTTTGGTTTGTAAAGACACCGGAGCTGGAGCCGGGACTCAGCGCGGAGTGAGGTCCTCCTCTGACCGGGCAGGACGCCTAAGACACCGGGAGGAGCTCAGCTGTGAGCCCCGTGGGAGCCGCGGAGGACGCGCCTGTGTGTCGTGAATCCCGCTGGGATGAACCCCGAGTGTCTCCTGCGTTCCAAACCGCTGTTTACACATCTGGATGAAGAGGAAAGCCTGGGTTTGGAGCTGGTTTATGGAGTTAATGCATGTTAGTTTACTGGATTTACCCGCAGACCCATCAGCAGCCTGCAGAGGTTAGTGCTCAGAGGATAAAACTAAAGGAGCAGTTCACAGTTTCTCTTTGAATCCGAATATTTTAAAGTAAAGGAGCAGTTCAGTTTCTCACATGAGCTTTGAAGGAGGCGATGTACCTGCTGGACAGTAGCAGCTCTGAGAGGATGGAGAGAGGAGCTCCTCAGAGAAAGACTGTGTACCGGATCTCCCTCACGCTGGTGAAGAGGGAGAGCTTAGAGGATGAGGGCTCGGTGCCCCGGCGGGCAGAGAACCCAAAGGTGGGCGCCTTCAGGCGTGAGGGGTCGGCAGAGGTGCAGCGGGGAGGTCTGCTGGAGCAGCTGAAGGAGGTGGAGGACGAGTCGGAGGATTTCTCTTCTTCCCACGGCTACATGCGGAACTTTAGGACGTTCAGCACGGGCCAGCTGGAGCTCGGCAGGCTGAAGATCTGCAGGAAGCAGCTGCTGCAGCGGGGCGCCAAGGCCACCAGTCCGCTGGCGGAGCCCGGGCAGGAGGACGGCGGCGAGCGGGAGGTGGAGGAAGCACCACAGGCGCTGGTGGAGAACGGTGGTGTTGGCGAGAAGAAGAAGAAGCTCCTGAAGGCGAAGAGCGTGGAGGAGCAGAGCTCGGAGCCCGTGAGCAGCGTCGCGAAGCTGGCCCACTCTAAAAGTAACGGGGAGCCGTCCACAGAAGGCCCCCCGGAGACTCCACCTCCTCTGAAGCGCCCACCCGGTCTGCTGCGCCGCAGCTTCAGCTTCAGGCACTGGAGCGGTGGTGAGCTGCTGCGCCTGCGGGCGCTCTCCAAAGACAAACACCACAGCAGCTCCGGCTGCATTGGCCAGGACGCCGCAAAGAATGACGAGCCGGCTGCGCCGCTCCCCACAGCCCGCCTCCTCGACCCCACCAGAGAGAAGAGCAGGACACTGGAGGTCGGCGCCGTCCTCAACAAGACAGACTCCATGTCCGAGCTGAGCCGCTGGGAGAGGGCGCAAGGCAGCAAGAACCGCACACTGGACAACAGCGACCTGATGCGGCTGGCGGAAGAGAAGGACGCTGCCGGGGCAGCAGGTGGAGGCTTCCTGCTGCGGGGAGGTGGGGGACGCTCCAGCGAGCGGCGCCTGGTTCGCTTCTTCAGCGGGATCTTCTCCAGGAGGGACGGTGCTTCCACGTCCACGCCGGTGGGGAGCCCTAGCACCAACAGATCGCTGCGCCGCAGCCGGAGGACGGCGCTGTCGCAGTCCAGCACGGAGAGCATGAACGGAGGCAGCGCTGACGGTAAACACGTGACCACAAGGGTTTGAGTGTGTGGATGTTTGAGTGTGAAGTGTGTGTTTGTTTTAAACAGCAGGGTGGTGTTTGGTTGAGACTCTGCTGCTGTTTGTCTTTCATTACTCGGAGCTCAGCAAATTCAACACAAGGCAGAGCGCCATCATCCATCCATCCAAAGGATGGTGAGACAGAAGCCAATGAAGGGTTAAAAATGTCAGACAGGAAGTAGGAACAGGGAGCAGTTTGACTTTTATCTGCAGCATCCTCTTTCCATGGAGAGGGGACGAGTGGAAAACATGACAGATGAGAGGAAGTGCATTAGTTGTTGTTCTCACAGATGGATGTTTTCTCCATCAGCCTCTGTCCTCTGCAGAGGAACCTTAAAGGCTCCATAAACGAGTCCGTGCAGGACCACAAAGACTAAACACAGAAACAAACACATAAAGCAGAAATCATTTGTAGCTGTCTCGGCTGATGCAAGGTTTGTTTAGAGGCTTTTATTCTGAAGGAGCTCTGTTTTGTCCTGTTCTTAGGGTCTCTGTGACCTTTCCACAGGCGTTGGGTTCTGCAGGTCTCTCAGAGGTGGACTAACAGGTTTAGAGTCTGATCACACAGAGGAGGTGGGGGTGGGTGGATGGTTGTGGTGGTGCAGGGCATGGCTTCACATGTTTGAGATTCCTGAGGCGTTAACTCCCCCAACCCAGCGAGCTGCCAGATGATGGCGTCTGGCAGGTAAGCTGTTGTTTCTGCAGACGACCTGTTTGTCCTGAGAGAAGTCCTGAAACTGGAGGCTGAAGTGTGGCTGTTCACACCTTCAGCAGTGTGGGAAAACCTTTCAAATTAAAATAACTAAAGGCAGCAGAACAATTAAATGCTGCTTTTCTCATTGTTCCCTCACATTTTGCAGATTAATCAAGAAAATATCTGTCAGCCCGATTTCTTACTTTGTTACTTTTTCTCTTTCATGTTCACACTGACCAAGAAAACCTCAGCAGGGAGGCCTTTATTTTGAAGTTCAACGTTCAACTTCTGTTTCTTTTGGTTTTTGAATGACTTGATTCTCTCTTCTGGCAGCGCGTTCAAAGGTTTACGCCTCCGCAAGACGAAGGCAAGCCAGGCTTTTAACTCCTAGTTTGAAGGCACAAAGCATCGCGTTTAAAATGCTGCAGCGCATTTTAACAACTGCTCCTCACCGCAGAGCGCACACACTCTTACGGCTTGTGTTTAACATGCTGCACGCGGCTTTCAGGCCAGCGTTCTGTCAGTTTTGAAGTTTAAAAAAAAAAGGGCTCAGTGTTCCTATCAGAAACACCGGCGCGCTTTGGTGCTCATATTGGTTGTTTAGCATGCCGTGCTACACAGTAATATTAACAAATTAATTTTATTTATATAACACCAAATCACAACAACAGTTGCCTCAAGGCGCTTTATATTGTAGGTAAAGACCATTCAATAATAACGGAGAAAACTCCAACAATCACATAACCACTTGTGAGTAAGTGCTTTGGCAACTGTAGGAAGGAAAAAAAAACTCCCTTTTAACAGGAAGAAACCTCCAGCAGAAGCAGCCTCAGGGAGTGGCTGGATGATGATGATACTAATAATAATAACCAGGAACGGCGCATTTAAAGAAAATAATCTGTGTTGTTTAATTTGGCTAGACTCTTAGGTCTAAATGAGCTTCTAGCACCGACATACATGCTTCTCGTTGGGAGTTTGGCTTCATTAGCTCCACATTAATCATAATAACCAGAAGTGCTGTAAATGATTTAGAAAATGTTGTTGGGCTCTGCGCTCTTTTAGTCCATGTTTCGGTCTGTTTGAGGTATGAAATGTGGTGTAATGTTGACTTCACAAGCTCATGTTACCTTTTTTTAAGATTCCATGTTCTCCGTAGTAATCATTTTAATAAGAATAATAACTGTAATTAGTGTTTAATAGTTAGGAAATAATGTGTTTGGACGCTGTGAGCGACAGCTTCCTCGTCTTGCTCTGACGTGCCACTCTAATCTCTCTAGTCGATCAGTTTTTTCTTGTCATTTGACTCAACACCTGTATGCGCTTACTTCATCCTGCTGCTGCGTCCTGATTGGGTGATTTCAGAGCACCTACTCATCGGTGTACAGAGGGGAACTTTTTTTTTTTTTTTTCTGTCCGAGGCCAGGGATTGTTGTCTGATAAAGACGGCCCCTGACCTCGCTGTCTTAATGGACTCGACTGGTGTGTGTGTGTCTGTTGGGAGTAAATGTAGGGGAATGTGTGCGTGCGCGCGCGCGTGTGTGTGTGTGTGTGTGTGTGTGTGTGTGTTTGACCTACATCCGTAGCCATGCAGAAGTAATATGGGCTGTAAAAATGCACACACACAGTCTTGGATGCCAATTACTGCGTCTACGTTTGCATCAATTTATCTGCTTTTTCTCAAAGACACTTCTTCTCTTTCTTTATCTTCCAAACACACACACACACACACACACACACACACACACACACACACACACACACACACACACACACACACACACACACACACACTCGTGATTCTTCAGCAGCTGAAGCTCCTCCAGATGAGTCGAGCTGTTTCTCAGTTATAGCTTTGATCCTCCTCTCTGCTTTGCCTCCATACATAAACCTCACACACACACACACACACACACACACACACACACACACACACACACACACACACACACACACACACACACACACTCACTACAATGGGTATAATAGGGAGAAAATCCTATTAGAGGAAATGCTGCAGCAGGGAGCAGAGATGGAGGGATGATGGAGAGATGACTCTTCTCCTTCCTTACTTCCTTCTCCTCATTTCTCCTTTTATTTTTATTTTTTTCCTTGCTCGTCTCCTTCTCTTTATTTGACATCATTTTCTGTTTCCTTCCTTAAAGTGTCACCTGTTCGCTATCCTAACTTTGCCTCGTTTGTTCTTCATTTCTTCTCTTTCTGTAACTCCACTTCTTCTCCTTTCTTACTTTTCCTTACCTCGTTTTCTTTTCTTGTTTCCTTTTCTCCTTGCTAAATTTTCTCCTCCTTCATCCCTTCATTTCATCCTTCTTTTCTTTCTTCATTCCTTCACCTTTCCATCCTTCCTTGTTTCCTTCTGTCCTTGCATGCTAGTCTTGTGTGCTCCTAATTTAATTCCTTCTTGTTTCCTTAACTCCTCCTTGAATCTTTTTCTTTTTTCTTCCTTTCCTTAACTCTTATTTCTTGTTTCCTTTTTATCAATCTTCCCTTCATTGGGTCCTTATTTCCTTCTCTTTTTGCCTTATGTTTTTCATTCCTTTATCCCTCCATTTGTCTTTGCTTGACTCCTTTTCCCACCTAGCTTTCTTTCTTCGTTTGCCCAGTTTTTCCTTTTTCCTTTAAATTTCTTTCCTCAACTTTTTTTTCATGTCCTTTTTTTCTCCATCCTCTGGTCTGCTTGTTTCTTTCTCACTGCCTAATTTCCTTCATCTGCTCCTCTTTCCTTTCTTCTATTGTGTCCTTGCTTTATTTTCTTTCCTTGCTTCCTTCCTTATGTTCCTCTCCTTGATGAGTTTAGTGAACTCCAGACAGAAAGAAGATGTTAGATTTGATCCTGAAAGCTCCATTTACTTCATTTGTCCATGCTGAGGTCAGTTCGCAGGCCATTCAGTCTTTAAAGCTGGCTCAGTTTCTTCTCACTTAGGTCCAGTAAAGAGCATTATAGTCCACGATACAGCTACACAGAGCAGGTTTAATTTGAGTTTGTTCTGCAGAGCCGAGGAAGCAGAAGTGGGCCAGATGCTGTCCTGGTTCTGGGTCTCCGGCGGGGACTCTGGCTGTATCATTACTGCAGGCGGGTCAGGCCGGCGGAGTGTGGTGTGTTAAAATAACCGGACCCGAGTGTGACTTCAGGCCGCGGCCTGGAAACCATCAGCCTTCTTTATTTTTAACAGCACTCGCACCAGAGTCTGTGAGGAAAACTGTGCATTTAACAGACAGGACTCTCTGTGTTTCACAGCTGCAGAGGCAAGCTCTTCCCTCTTTTCTCTGCAGTGTTTTTAAATAACTGCATAAGCATGTGACGGAGCTGTTCGCTCATTAAAGAGCTCGGAGACGCGTCGATGTTGTAACACTGTTTTCACTGCTAACCTTCAGTGTTAGAGCAGCGACGCCTTGGCCTTCTGCCGCTCCCTCCTCGCTGGCAGCGTATTAGCTGGCTGCTGTGTCGCCTCAGTGCTGGAGGTTGTTCAGGGGTCAAAGAGCATGTGTGGAAGGTCAGTGTGTGTGCCTCCTCCTGCTTGTCCTCCTCCTCACTTCTTCTTCAGAGCCAAGTCGGCCCGTGTGGCGAGGCTTTGTGGCCTCTGTGAACAGAGCCGTGAAGCAGCACGCTCCACCTGTGTGCAATGAAAACCATTGATCACAGAGCTGACAGCTGATTTGTCATTGATTGTGTTAGTTTAAACCAGACGTGACCTGAAGGTCCTGCTGATGTTCACCACGTTTGCCTGGGTCAGTATCAGCCTGGTCTTTTCCTCACTGAGCAATATGACCTATTAACTTATTATCGGCATGGGATCAGCAGATACCAAAAGCTGAGGTGTTAGAGATGGAAAAAGTTGGAGCTTTGCATCCCTAACTTAAGCATATAAAGCCTCAAATGGTCCTGGGCCCGGTCACACTGCAGTCTTTATAAAATCTCGATTTATTTCTTACTAAATTTAATGTGGCCTTCGTCACTTTAATGGTCAATATAATAAACGTCTAGAGTCTAAGTGGTTAATAAAAGATCAGTAACGGTTTTCAAATGGACCAAAATCCAAAGGTCGTGGTGCTTGGTGTGTTCCTAATATTTTGGCTCTCTTGTATTTTAATAGATGATCATTTTGTGTTAGACTGCACACTCCTCAGGCTTCTTCATATCAGTTACTGGCTGACTGAGCTTAGCTTGTTTGTGTCCTGTAGTCCACGACTGGCCCAGTGACGTTGGCGTGCCGGTTGGAGTCCCACCCCTCCCCTCCCGGCAGCTTACAGCTCTTACATAAGGCTCAAATCCATCCGAGGACGCTCGCTGTTATGCTCTGAATCACCCCTCTGATACGCAGCATCAGCAGCAGAGCGAGCCAAAGTTGAGATGCATCCGGGACGGCGGTAACGCCTGATGTAACCACGCTGAAACAAACGCCTCCTCCTCCTCCGTTCTGTA
The DNA here is from genome assembly GCF_900408965.1 of Simochromis diagramma. Classification (NCBI taxonomy): domain Eukaryota; kingdom Metazoa; phylum Chordata; class Actinopteri; order Cichliformes; family Cichlidae; genus Simochromis; species Simochromis diagramma. Next base: position 2,056,490 of record NW_024387209.1, on the reverse strand, counting down.
GAGAACAAAGGGAGCAGAGCAGCCGAACTGATGAGCTAAAGATGCTAATAAACCTGGAATCAGTTTACAGACTGATCTGTGACTCAGACCAGCTCTTTACTTCACCTCTCCCTCCAATGCTTTTTGTCTTGAGTTAAATTGGGACATTTTTTTAGTCTTGGCACTAAAACAAAGAAAGTAAATAAAACCGTTTGGGTTCATTTTCATTAGTCTTCTATCTTCCTGTCAGAACACACCCAAAAATGTTGTTTCCTGAATTCAGTACAGCATTAACAAACTGAAGTGGTTTCTGAAAGGATTCTTGTCAAACATTAATAAGCAAACAGATTTTTATTCTGCAGTCTGAACCCTCACGTCAGTTTAAAGTTTAGTGTCTGTATCTGATTGTTGCCTGATTGTGTGTAGTTTTCAGTAGCTAAAAATAAGAAAAGCCTAAAGATGAGTCATTTTGTAGACAGACAAGTGGATGTCGAGAGGGAAGCAGATTCACACATAAAGATGGAAACGTGGCTTTTTTGGCAGAGTGCAGAGTGTTTTGGCCTCTGTACAGAGTGACTCCTGCACGTGGATTTCACTGATTGTTGCTGTGGATGATTGCTGATGGTTATTTGTGTGTTTCATCCTTTGGCTTTTCATTTTTGTGACAGATCCGGGAGAGAAGGACAAGTGCTGCCTAAGCAAAAACCTTAGACTGTGAGATTTCCATCAGTAATGGGAACATTTAAAAGTTCATGTGTACTGTAAGGTAATGCATACAGATTTAAGGTTTGACTCTCATCATCCACTGGAGCACAAACTGGGTGTCATCAGGACGCTACAACATAGAGCGAACACCATCCCCACAGACAGAGCTGCCAGGGAAGCAGAAGATTACATCAAGAAGGCCCTGAGTAAATGTGGTTATCCCAGCTGGACTTCTGTCAAAGCTGGGAAGGCGCCTAAAGAAAGGACAACTGCTGCCTAAGCAAAAACCTGTAGCGATCCCGTATGTGTCAGGAGTATAGGAACAGTTAAGACGCATTTTCTCTAAACACATTATGAGTTGATAGTCTAAATATTTTGTGGACATACAGTGGGGCAAAAAAGTATTTAGTCAGCCACCGATTGTGCAAGTTCCCCCACCTAAAATGATGACAGAGGTCAGTAATTTGCACCAGAGGTACACTTCAACTGTGAGAGACAGAATGTGAAAAAAAAAATCCATGAATCCACATGGTAGGATTTGTAAAGAATTTATTCGTAAATCAGGGTGGAAAATAAGTATTTGGTCAATAACAAAAATACAACTCAATACTTTGTAACATAACCTTTGTTGGCAAAAACAGAGGTCAAACGTTTACTATAGGTCTTTACCAGGTTTGCACACACAGTAGCTGGTATTTTGGCCCATTCCTCCATGCAGATCTTCTCGAGAGCAGTGATGTTTTGGGGCTGTCGCCGAGCAACACGGACTTTCAACTCCCGCCACAGATTTTCTATGGGGTTGAGGTCTGGAGACTGGCTAGGCCACTCCAGGACTTTCAAATGCTTCTTACGGAGCCACTCCTTTGTTGCCCAGGCGGTGTGTTTTGGATCATTGTCATGTTGGAAGACCCAGCCTCGTTTCAACTTCAAAGTTCTCACTGATGGAAGGAGGTTTTGGCTCAAAATCTCACGATACATGGCCCCATTCATTCTGTCCTTAACACGGATCAGTCGTCCTGTCCCCTTGGCAGAAAAACAGCCCCATAGCATGATGTTTCCACCCCCATGCTTCACAGTAGGTATGGTGTTCTTGGGATGCAACTCAGTATTCTTCTTCCTCCAAACACGACGAGTTGAGTTTATACCAAAAAGTTCTACTTTGGTTTCATCTGACCACATGACATTCTCCCAATCCTCTGCTGTATCATCCATGTGCTCTCTGGCAAACTTCAGACGGGCCTGGACATGCACTGGCTTCAGCAGCGGAACACGTCTGGCACTGCGGGATTTGATTCCCTGCCGTTGTAGTGTGTTACTGATGGTGACCTTTGTTACTTTGGTCCCAGCTCTCTGCAGGTCATTCACCAGGTCCCCCCGTGTGGTTCTGGGATCTTTGCTCACCGTTCTCATGATCATTTTGACCCCACGGGATGAGATCTTGCGTGGAGCCCCGGATCGAGGGAGATTATCAGTGGTCTTGTATGTCTTCCATTTTCTGATGATTGCTCCCACAGTTGATTTTTTCACACCAAGCTGCTTGCCTATTGTAGATTCACTCTTCCCAGTCTGGTGCAGGTCTACAATACTTTTCCTGGTGTCCTTCGAAAGCTCTTTGGTCTTGGCCATGGCGGCGTTTGGAGTCTGGCTGTTTGAGGCTGTGGACAGGTGTCTTTTATACAGATGATGAGTTCAAACAGGTGCCATTCATACAGGTAACGAGTGGGGGACAGAAAAGCTTCTTACAGAAGACGTTACAGGTCTGTGAGAGCCAGAGATTTTCCATGTTTGAGGTGACCAAATACTTATTTTCCACCCTAATTTACGAATAAATTCTTTACAAATCCTACCATGTGGATTCATGGATTTTTTTTTCACATTCTGTCTCTCACAGTTGAAGTGTACCTCTGGTGCAAATTACTGACCTCTGTCATCATTTTAGGTGGGGGAACTTGCACAATCGGTGGCTGACTAAATACTTTTTTGCCCCACTGTATATGTAGTCACTGATGATGAAAACATGAACAAGATCATGACTGCGTCTCCTAGAGTCTGCATTCCTGTACATCCAAACGGCGTGACCTAGATTACTTGAGTTTAGTCACTAATGGCGAACCCTTCCACACCTTTTTAAATGAATGAAGACCTACTCAGAGTTGGTAGGAGCAGGATGATGTGCATGTTCAAAACACAATAACTCTCACCAGAGACCAATGCCTACATCCTGGTGTCCTTTCTGAGGTCCGGGCTGTAAAAGTGTCTCTGTGAAGGTTCGGAAAAGGCAGCGCTTTCATCGTAACCTATTTGCAGTCCCATCAAGAGGATATTTTGGTGGGAAATGTAACCTTATGGTTTCTTTGAGGAGATAGAGGTGAAGGAGGAGGATGTGAGGAGGCAGTGGGAAAAATCTGAGTGTAAGAACATGTCAAAGTGTGTCAGAGTAAGCGTTAGATGAAGGCTGGAGCGCAGTTTAAGGCTGTTTGTTTCCAGGTGAAGTTCCTTCCCGCCCACACTTCTGTCTTTATTCTGTAGCCTCCGCCTGCAGTCTGGCTGATGGGGGTGAAGGTATTATGTTTGCTCTGACAGCGCTTCAGTTAAAGAGCTGTTTCACTGTAGAGAGCATTTCATTACAATGAGAATACTGATGCACTTCAGCCGTTTAATACCTGCTGTAATCCTCGACTGTTAGACAAACATGTGGTGTGTTAATAGGCTCGAGTTACGTCTTTCCAGTCCTTATGTAAAGATTATTCAGGTAAACTGAAGCTACTGTAGTGTGTAAGCTCAAACTGCTACTCCCTTTAATTAATGAGCAGCTTTTGTTAATGAAAGAACACTCGGAGCCTTTTACAGCCTCTCAGACGTGTTTGTTTCTGTTTTTGGGTCTAAATGCACAGACGCAGCATCGTTGCTCTGATTAAATGAACTCCTGACCATGAGTGTGTTTCAGAGTGTGTGTGCAGCAGTTTGTAGCCGGCGGTATGACGGCGGCTTTATTTGATTTGAGATGAGGATGAGAGCGGCCGGCGTGCTGCCAGCCAACCAGCACTGTGTGTGTGTGTGTGTGTGAGATGGGGGATGGTTTTGTTGGACTGATTAAAAGGCTGATATTTGGGTCAGTGTGTGTTTGTGTTAAGCCGGTGACAGTGAGTCTGACGAGCACTGCTTATTGATATTGAGTCTATTAATGGACTCTGTTCATCGATTAGGACTTTATTTCACCGTTGATCGGCTCACTGATGACGCAGCTCCGCCTCACAGCTCACTCTCACTGTGTAAAGTTGCTTTTTAAATAATTAATTTACTTATATTCATGTAATAATTCTCCACAGTGGGTCTCTTGGTGATTTCCAAGGTTTCATGTTGGACATCTTCAGATTTTTGAGGTCCAAACTGACATTTATATTAAAATCAACCAACATACGATACTTCCATATCCTGTCTGATCTAAATGAATGGCGAGAGAGCCTAACCTTCATTTCAGTGGTCACTGAGACATAAAAACTGCATTTATAGCACCAGAAAACTTTAAAACTGTCATCAGTCAGCCCTGAAAACAGCTGCTGGAGGCTTCTCTCCTTTAAATAATGCCTTTGTCCAACGAGACGTTGCAAGAACTTATTTTGGACATAATCTGGGCAGCTGAAGGTCAGATTGGAGAGAAGCCACATTTGTACTTTTAATTACTGACGTTTCATTGTTTCAAATCATTTCAGTTGATTTCAACCTTGTGTTTCTCCCAGTAACGAGTATAAACTGGAACGCAAACCTCTGTTGTGAAAGTTCAGAGAAACTAGGAGTGGTACAAATGTTTGTCAGCACAAGATCCCAAGATTTATACTTATATTCCTGGACGTGACACCCCTCCCCTCTTTTATCAGCAATTTCCATCAGTCTGGGCTCATATCTACTAGAAATGGAAGATTTTCCAGGTTTAAAGCATGAAGTCTAAATTTATACACAAAAGTTTCTTTTTCTGTCACACCTGAATCCCAGGACCCACCAGCAGGAGGTAGAGGCACATTTTGTTTTATAGCCACAAGCTTTCCAACTTGCACAAACCTTCTGTGTGACGTGCAGCGATCAGATTTAACCTTTTAACCAAAATAAAATTGCTCGACACGTCTTATTTAAAAAATCTGCCATAAATAAACCATCAGCTGTAAAAAGATCCTGCAAAAAAGAAATAATTTTGTGGACTTCGGTGCAGCTGAGAAGTCATGACTGACACAGCCAAGACCAACAGACCAAATCTGTGAATTTTCTGTGCACCAGGCTGTGTTTACACACTGTATTTTAAGGAGGTATTCAGAGGATGTGGAAGTGAGAACAGAGCAACTAAAACACCTTTTCCCCTTATTTGTTTGCATGAGCAACACTTTTTATCAATGAACTGAAGTTCTTCCAGTTTAGAAGGTGAAAAGTTTACATGTGGAGGCTTAAGAGCCAGTGAACTCCTTCATGGTGTCTAAGCTGAGGGTCCGGGTTGTCCGAGTATCTTTGCTCTAACAGTGAAGGAAGTGCAGCAGGTGAACATCTGTGTGTCTGTGACTCACATGCAAAGGTTCGTAAGCATGTGATCAAACCACAAAGAGTCCGTTGGACAGTTTTGCATAATTTCCCTGCTGCCTCCTTTGAGCGCAGGTCAGAGGAGACCCTTCACAGTGTCGCTGTGCTCCTGCAGGAGCGACGCCGATGATTAGCTCACTCTGCGTCTCCATTTCTCAGGCGTGAACACAGCTGCCCTGTCAGAAAGAAACGCACCTGCAGGCGCTGCATCTCTGAGACTCGTTTCACTCCAAAGCCTTGCCGTTGGGTCCCCGTGCCAGCAGCTCCGCTATCGCCGTGGCAACTTCCTCTTTGCCCTCCTGTGGCCTGGGGGAACAGCTGAGCGAGTGGTAACACACAAAGCTCTCTGTTGTCCGAGACTCTGCAGGTTTCCGTGCCCCGAGTGGAAACCTCGGTGTTTTAAACCCAGCTTCTCTGCGATGGATCTGCAGACCCCCCGCCCCCTCCCCATCCCCGCCATCTCAAACCCACTAATAACACCCCCAATGCAGCATTGGTACACAGAACTGAGCAGCTTTGACAAGTCTGAGGTCAGCGGAGGGGGCCGGGCTGTAAGTGTAGATGATAATGATGATGTTGGAGGACAAACTGCTCGTATGTCAGCATATTTCCTGCTTTACAGTGCTGATGAAGGCACATTCAGTGTATTTAAAGCAGCGCAGCAGCGTTGCCCTAGGCGGACTCAGTTTTCTTTCTCGTCTTTTTACAAATTATTAAACAAAACTAAAGCAGTGACACATCATCACACAGATTCAGCTGCAGACACACAATAGGATAAGGTGAAAGATCTGATTCTGTTTCTTAGATATGAAACTTTAAGCTTTTATTGGTGTGAAATGTTGAATACACTGCAGTGTAACAGCACAATATACTCTTAAACTGATTTACATTTTAATGTTTGAATAATCGGATTTTCCCAGCCGGGGCAACACAAACACATTTCCATGTAAAGTGATCACTGAGAGAGAAGGTTTGAGGCAGCAGGATGACTTCTAGTTATTTCAGCAGCAGTTTGAGGATATTTTAGCATCGATCTGGACCGAAGGATCAGATCACACCTTTGCTATCATCCCTTGGCATCCTGAGCTTCTCCGAGCTCCTCAGCCTCTCCCTGGGAACACACCGGGAACGAGTACTCGGTCATCGAGTCTCTAGCTGTTTGTGGCTGTGTCCGCATCAGACTGTACTCCAGGCTTCAGGCACCGGGTTATTTTGAGGTTAGCTTGTGTCAAAAATAGACCCAGTGCTGTTTCCAGAAATCAAAGAGTTGCTCTGGGTCTTTTCTAAAATGTGGATTTTGTTGAAACCTCGTCTGGAGTGAACTTCATCAGTGCTGGTGTCTCAGTGATGTAGCACCCACAAATTTTGGACTGTTGGTAAAATTCGGCGACTTGTAGAGACAACCAGAATGTTGGGAGGTTCCCAAATTAAACTTTTCTCAACTAACGATTTGTTGATATACAAATAATGGAAATTGAAAAAATGCTGAACGTGCACTAGACTCCAACCATCAGCTGCACAGCAGTGCTCAACGTGCGAATCTCATCCCTTGTGTCCTCGATCTCACACTTTCGGTCACTCTTGACAGCTCGTGGCCATCGGTGAGCGTAGAAGTTTAGATCAGTGGGTAAACTGAAGCTTTGTACTCGAGCTAAGCTCCCTATACTAATGGAATATATTTTCAGCGTTTATCTGAACATAGAGAGAAAACACTGAGTTTCAGAGTTAACACAGCTGCAGGTTAACTGGGCTCCTTACATGCTTACATTCTCCTTCAATGATTCATGATACCAGTCATTCCTGAACGCTGGCTTTATTATTTTCAGGACTTTAACCGGTTTTGTCTCTGCAAGGAGAAGCCAACGACATTTCTTCCCCCCGTGCACGATCATGTAAATCATTCAGCAGCAAAGTTGGGCCTGCCGTTTGCTTTGCGTCTTGCATGTTTTTGTACATTTGTAGAAGTTTTGTCAGCGTCAGCATGTGACAGAAAGCATGTGGGTGTTTTATAAAACCAGACCCGGCCTCTGTTCCCGCTCCGTCCTCTCAGGTTTTCCCGTCCTGCTAAAGCTCATCGTGTGCTGACCTCCGCCTTTTCTACCCTCTAAATGCACGTGTGTGCTTCTCTATTCAACTCGAAAATGTGTGCGACATGAGACCTGGGTGCTGACATGAATACTACTCGCACCAGAAGGCCATCGGGGTTGGAGGTCAGCTCCATCTAACCCCCGTTGCTCTCATGAAGTGAATAGAAATGTAGAACTTAAACCGTTTGCAGTAAAAGTGTTGAGCTGCTGAGCTGTAAAGATGGAAAACTGCCTGGTCATGACTGCACTTCAATCATAGAGGTTGCTGGTAGGGCTGGGCCATATCATACCGTTCACGGTTATTCAAAAGTGTCAGAGTAGTAAAGCTGCTTTTCAATTTAAACCCTCACTCGTAAGTTTAGTGAGGACAGCTGTGTGTTTGCATGTGTCAATGCTAATTAAACCTGTCTGACAGGTTTAATTAGCACACCTGCTCACATGCAGACACACACACACACCTTGTTTCTGTCCTTCGATGAACAACTACATTTATTTTCCAAAACAAACAGTTATTCCTCGTGTTTGCAGGATGTATCCACTCTTAAAGGGACACGCCACTGAATTTTCTAATAAAAACCGAGCAGATTCAGATAAATTCTTCTTCGTTAGTCAGCAGAGTCGACAGCTTTCATAAGAGGTGCTTTAGGGTTTCCACATTTTTCATTTGAGCTCAAAATCCCCCGAGTTTGACTGCTCAGGTTTCGGGCCTGCAGGCTGCTGCTGCCACCATCCCAAAGAGATCATTAGAGGGGGGAAGGATGGAGGGAGGGGAGGAGCGTGGGAGCAGAGAAGATAGAGGGAGGTGGGAGAGGAAGCAAAGAAAGGATGAGAAGGTGGTGATGAAGGAACAGGAGGGATGTAGGAAGAAGAGAGGTAACAGAGTCTGCCATAAGTATATGCGGAGCAGTTGCGGTCATCCCCAAAGCCTGTTCTGAGCTGGATAAAACCCCAGGATGGTGGTGAGGAAGGAAAGGAGGAAGGATAGGAGGTGTACCCACACTGGATCCTGAGCCAGTAAATCAGAGTTTCACAGGAAAAGCCATCCATACTGGAGGATACCTAAATATATAACACACAGAAGCATTCCCTGCAAACACATTACATCACTCAGTCATAAATTGCTAAGTTGCAGAATCACCCGCTTGTGGCACTATGACAACATCGCTGTGTGGTCACAAAATGACCACAGTTATTTTGTGGCTTATATTTTTGGGCTTGGTTTTAGACTGGGTTTGAACTGGTTTTAGACTGGTTTCTGACATGGTTTTGAACTCTTTTTTAAAAAAGTGGTTTAAACTGTTTCCTGGGCTTGGTTTGCACCAGTTTAGCCTGGCTTCTGATGTTTTGTGAAGTTCTTTTAATCTGGTTTTGTTCTGTTTTCTGACTTGATTTGCACTGGTTTTGGTTGGTTGGTTAGTTTGGTGTCTGACAAGTTGCTCCATAGTGTAGTGGTTTACACATTCACCTAACAAGCGAAAGATCCTCCTGTTTGAATCCAGGAGAAGACAAAAATGCCTCTGCGCACTCCTAAAAACAGTTGAGGAATATTTAGGAATTGCCAAATAAAACATGTGGAGTTACCCGTTGTCAAGTTGTTTTAGCCTGACTCCTGATCTTATTCTAAAGTTGTTTTAAACTGGTTACAGACTGGTTTTGTTCCGATTTTTTACGTCATTTTGTTTTGGGGCAACTGCTTTTTGAGTGTTTTCTGAATTCTGCAATTGCTTGGTCTAAGACTGCTTTTTTGGACTTGACTTTAGGCTGGCATCTCGCATTGTTTTGTTTTTACTTTAATTTTGGTCTTCTGTCTCTACATGTAATCCAGTCTGACTGAATGATGTTGAGATCAGGAGCTTTTACATTGTTTACAGAAAAAAATGATTACAATAAAGAAAACAGTTCTCCTGAGATCCAAAGCAGGATAAAAATAGATAAGCAATATCCAGAGGATGTGATGAAGGAAAAGGAGGAAAGATAGGGGGAAATGAAGGAGAAAACAACTTTAAAGCGCCACTGAAAATGATAAAGTCTGATACAAACACGCACACAGAGAGAGAGAGAGAGAGAGCGAGAACGTGTGTGTGCGTTTAACCTTCATACCTGAGATTAATGACTGTGGGGTTTTTATTAAAAAAACAAATCTCCTGGTATTGTGAGTATTTCCTCCAGATGTGTGTGTTCATTTCTCTCTCTCCCTCTCCCTCTCTCACACACACACGATCTGATTAAAGCTGCCTGAGGGGAAACCAGGAAGTGGCGGCAGGAAGAGGATGGCAGGCGACCAACCGTGGACGAGTCGAGACAAAGAGGCCGTGTTGTGATTGGACAGAGCTGATGAGATTGTAAACAAAGACAAGTTAAGCTTCCAGGCGTCGTCGAGCCAAATGTTTGAGGGGAAACCTGAAACTGTTTGATCAGACGTGGTTGAACAGACCAGGGGTGTTTCAATATGTCGACGTGTCGCTTTATGGCCGACCTATCAACGTTTTAGATGCTGACACTTAAATCACTTCAGCCCCTTTCAGTACATTATCTGGAACTGATCCTGATTGGAGGAAGTGATCTGAGCTCGAAGCATCTGTAACTCTTCACTAAAACTTCCAACTTTCTTCAGTAATCCTACAAAACTTCAGCAACACTTGCAGTTCCTTCACTGCTAACAACTAAACGCAGCTTTAAGATGCTCTTCAACTCCTTTCAAATTTTATTAATATAGAAATCAGCCCTAAAACTCTTTCATCACATTCATTTGACCTGCCACTTCAACTTCCTTTAGCAATGATCTTCCTTTCAAACAACACTTTGCTAGTCTCATATATAAACAGGGACCAGCATTGGCTCCAGACTCAGAAGCTTCAGAGATTCAGATTCAATTGATGCTTCAGCTGCTTTCGGTTCTCAATCTCTAACTTTATCCTGATGTTTTACTTCACCTGAAACTTCAAATTACTCTTTAAAGCACTTTCATCACAACTTTTTTCACTGCTGACACTTCAACCTCAACAGACCCTTCAGCTCTTTTTAAAACTTTCAGTTTAATCACCTCTTTACTGAAAGTCTTTATCACGATCATTTAAACTGCCCCTTCACATACCTTCAATAATCCTCGTAAAGCTGTGATCTTGACTTCCTTCAAACACTTCGACTGACATTAAATATTTTCTTCAAGCTGACTTTCAAGTTTCAGCTTCAACTCTTCTGCTACTTCTGATGTGAATCAGTTTGCCCTGAAACTCTTTTACATCAAATTCATTTGAACCACTTCTCCTTCTTTCAGTAATCACCATCACCAAAACTAGACTAAACTGAGGGACACATTTGGTTGAGACTCAAAGGTTTATCTTCAACTGACTCTTCAATACCTTCACTTAGATCTACACTTTCAGCTCACTTTATATTGCAACCACAACTTAGCCAAAAAAGTTATACACTATATGGGAACTTTTATAGCAAGAAATCTGTTGTTCTGCCTTGCTTAAGGACACTTCTTCGGCCTCTGACATATGTAAAATCATCCTTTTGGTGCCAAGAATTGAACCAGCACCTAGAGCAGGACGATATGACCAAAAATATTTATCACGATATACATTTGAAAATTTGCGATATAGCTGACGATATAATTGACACTAGACAAAATACTTTACAACTCCACAACTTTATTAGTGCAAAAAAACCCAAAACATTAATCTATTTTCACTTAAACAAGCAGCTGTTTTTTATGTGCATTAAAGTTATATAAAAAATTTACAGTGCAAATGCAAATTCCTTGCTGACAGTTAAACTAAAAGGCATTTCCAGTGGAAATTGTCCGACATATCCTCAGCATAACCATGTATAATATCCACAAAACTTAAAAAGAGGTTATACACACACACACACAATACGGTAATATTATGTTGAAGCACAGTACGTATCACTCTGCGAGGCTCCTGCCTACGATAGCCGTAATGCTCCAACAATCCATCAAGCAGTGCGGGTTCGTAGCTTAACAAAGTCGTACTGAAACATTTGACAGATTTTCGAGCGCCGTGTACGACATAAAATCGTTTTGAGGTCAGTAAACACAACCAGAATTCATACATAAGGCACACGGGATTATAAGGGGCACTGTCGACTTTCAGAAAAATCAAAGGATTGATTTTAAGTGTGCCATATTTTCCAAACAACACTGTAATAACAACGGCCGCTAGCATGCTCTACCAAAAATTGTGCTTTGTTGTGTATCTGACGGAAGAAAGCTAAACCAGTTCCACACCACTGAAGTTGCAGCATTTTTACAAACCAATTCTGGTTCCTCTGTTTCATTCAACGATCCGCTTTCGCCCTTCTCATTCTGCGTCGCCACCATGCTTTTTCCGCCATGTGCGTATGAAAACAAAGGCACTGCGCATGCGTGTTTTACCCATATTCTATCGCAATATTTCATTTTCTTATCGTTGCCCAACATTATACCGGTATTCCG